>NC_133144.1:50811392-51124829 GCF_048418815.1 Hemitrygon akajei | reverse complement strand
TTTTAAATTTCACCACTAGAGCCCCTCTAATTTCTGCTCTAGCCTCCCACAGAGTCTGAAGGGAACATCATGTCAGGCCTAATTTGCCTCAGGACATCAAACACTTCCTCTAATCTGTATGCAATCCATGACCTCTCTGCTGCTCTGCCTGTCTTCTATAGACTCTGTGTCCATCTCCCAAGTAAAATATAGAACATAGAACATACAATAGTACAGCACATTACAGGCCCATTGGCCCACAATCTTGAGCCGACCATCAAACCCTGCCTCCCATATAACCCTCCACCTTAAATTCCTCCATATACCTGTCTAGTAGTCTCTTAATCTTCACTAATGTATCTGCCTCCACCACTGACTCAGGCAGTGCATTCCACGCACCAACCACTCTCTGAGTGAAAAACCCTCCTCTAATATCCCCCTTGAAATTCCCACACCTTACCTTAAAGCCATGTCCTCTTGTACTGAGCAGCGGTGCCCTGGGGAAGAGGCACTGGCTGTCCACTCTGTCTATTCCTCTTAATACTTTGTACACCTCTATCATGTCTCTTCTCATCCTCCTTCTCTCCAAAGAGTAAAGCCCTAGCTCCCTTAATCTCTGATCATAATGCATACTCTCTAAACCAAGCAGCATCCTGGTAAATCTCCTCTGTACCCTTTCCAATGCTTCCACATCCTTCCTACAGTGAGGCGACCAGAACTGGACACAGTTCTCCAAGTGTGGCCTAACTAGAGTTTTATAGAGCTGCATCATTACATTGCGTCTCTTAAACTCTATCCCTTGACTTATGAAAGCTAACACCCCATAAGCTTTCTTAACTACCCTATCTACCTGTGAGGCAACTTTCAGGGATCTGTGGACATGCACCCCCAGATGCCTCTGCTCCTCCACACTACCAAGTATCCTGCCATTTACTTTGTACTCTGCCTTGGAGTTTGTCCTTCCAAAGTGTACCACCTCACACTTCTCCAGGTTGAACTCCATCTGCCACTTCTCAGCCCACTTCTTCATCCTATCAATGTCTCTTGGACAATCCTCAACACTATCTACAGCACCACCAACCTTTGTGTCATCTGCAAACTTGCCAACCCACCCTTCTACCCCCACATCCAGGTCGTTAATAAAAATCACGAAAAGTAGAGGTCCCAGAACAGATCCTTTGTGGGACACCACTAGTCACAACCCTCCAATCTGAATGCACTCCCTCCACCACGACCCTCTGCCTTCTGCAGACAAGCCAATTCTGAATCCACCTAGCCAAACTTCCCTGGATCCCATGCCTCCTGACTTTCTGAATAAGCCTACTGTGTGGAACCTTGTCAAATGCCTTACTAAAATCCATGTAGATCACATCCACTGCACTACCCTCATCTATATGCCTGGTCACTTCCTCAAAGAACTCTATCAGGCTTGTTAGACACGATCTACCCTTCACAAAGCCATGCTGACTGTTTAATTTAAGAAACATTTAAGTTCTTCCCCATCTCTTTCAGCTCCATACCTAGATGACTACTGTGCTCATCCAGAGGACCAATTTTGTCCCTTAGAACATAGAACAGAGCAGAATTAGGCCACTCAGCCCATCGAGTCTGCTCTGCCATTTCATCATGGCTGATCCTGGATCCCACTCAACCCCATACACCTGTGTTCTCGCCATATCCTTTGATGCCCTGACCAGTCAGGAAACTATCAGTTTCCACTTTAAGTATACCCATGGAATATTTAACCGCAGTTCGTGGCAGAGCATTCCCACAACTCTCCAGCTAAAAAAAATCCTCCTTATCTCTGTTCTAAACGGTTGCCCCTCAATTTTGAGGCTGTTCCCTCTAGTTCTAGATACCCCCACATTAGGAAACATCTTCTCCACATCCACCCTATCTAGTTCTTTCAACATTAGGTAGTTTCAGTGAGTACAGGCCCAAAGCTACTAAATGCTCCTCGTATGTTAACCCCTTCATTCCCAGAATCATTCTCATGAACCTCCTCTAGACTTTCTCCAATGACAACACATCCTTTCTGAGATATGGGGCCCAAAACTGCTGGCAATACTTGAAGTGTGGCCTGACTAGTGTCTTATAAAGACTCAGCCTTTTTTATTCTATTTCCCTTGAAATAAATGCCAACATTGCATTTGTCTTCTTTACCACAGACTCAACTTGTAAACTAACCCTCTGGGTGTCTTGCACGCAGACTCCTAAGTCTCTCTTCACCTCTGATGTTTGAATTTTCCCCCATTTAGATAATAGTCTGCACTATTGTTCCTTTTATCAAAATGCTTTATCATACATTTCCCAACACTATATTCCATCTGCCACTTCTCTGCCCATTCTTCCAATTTGTCTAAGTGCTACTGCAATTGTATTGCTTCTTCAGTACCATCTACTCCCCCACCTATCTTCGTATCATCCGTAAACTTTGCCACAAAGCCATCAAACTCCTTATCTAAATCATTGACATAGAACATTACAGCACAGGAACAGGCCCACTATGTTGTTCTGAACCAGCTACAAAGTACATCAAAAAACCCCAAAGCTAATCCCTCCTACCTACACAACGTCCCTCCATCTTCGTCACATCCCTGTGCCTATCTAAACATCTCTTAAAATCCTCTAATGTATTTGCCTCTGCCACCATATTAGGCAATGCATTCCAGGCATCCACCACTCTCTGAGCAGAAAACTTACCCCTCACGACCCCTTTGAACCTACCCTCTCTCATCTTCAATGCATTTTTAATACCCTCTGGTATGGGACTTTTCTATGTAGAGAAAAAGATACTCCCTGTCTATTCTTCTATTCTTCCTATGCCTTTCATAATCTTATAAACCTCTATCAGATCTCCCCTCAGCCTATACCATTCCAAAGAAAGCAAGCCAAGTTTGTCCAGCCCTTGCTTTCCTTTTGTTTTGAATATATCTGTTGAATCTCTTGAGATACTGCTTCACCTGTCTGCTAGAGCAAGTTCATTGCTTCTGTTAGATCTCCTGACTTCCTTAAGAGTTATCTTGCATTTATATTCCACAAGTACCTCATTTGCTACTTCTTGGCTATACCTGCTATGCACCTCCTTCTTTTTCTTAACCAGAGCCTCAATATCTTTCAAAGACTAAGGTTTGTTAAACCTGTTATCTTGGCCTTTTATTCTAACAGAAACATACAAACTCTGTACTCTCAAAATTTTACTTTAGAGGGCCTCCCACTTGAGTACACCTTTGCCAGAAAACAGCTTATCCTAATCCACACTAGCCAAGATGCTCTCTGATACCATCAAAATTGGCTTTTCTCCAATTTAGAATCACCAGTCCTATCCTTCTCCATAATTATCCTGAGTCTAATGCCATTATAATCACTAGATGTAATGTGTTCTCCTACATAAACTTCTGTCTCATTCCCTAATAGGAGATCTAGTATCACACTGTCTCTATTTGGGACGTCTGTGTACTAACTAAGGAAACTTCCCTGAACACATTTGACAACATATCCCATCCAGCCTTTTTACAGTATGAGAGTCCGAGTGACTTTCACAACCTCATGTTTCGTGCAACAGCCTGCAATCTCTTTACAAATTTGCTCCTATAAATCTCACAGACTGTTGGGTGGTCTATAATACAATCACATTAACATGATCATCCCTTTCTTATTCCTCATTTCCACCCTTATGGCCTCAATAGACAAGTTATAAGTCTCTGTTGTCAGTCACTTCATAAGCTTTAGAAAATCCAGCTTATACTTCTGTGACAAACAAAAGAAGCTCCTGCTGAAGGGTTTCTTTTCACAGATGCTGAATGGTCTGCTGAGATCCTCCAGCATTTTGTGTGTGTTGCTTATACTTGTATGAATTGCTTTTTCAGCATTTTCTCTCAGCTCATAGCCTATTTAAGAAGATTGGTTCTTTTGAGCATACTGTGATTTAAAACATTGGTCAATTCTTATTCCAGTGTACTTGCTTAAGACTGACTACAGTTTCCTGAATCCATCAGTTGTAGTTTATCTGGATATATCTGTGGAACTGGATTTGCAAAGCAATCAGTGGAACTACAGGGAGAATGAACAAGATGGGCCTCTTTTCTCTAGGACATAGAGGATAGCTGATGCCTTGAGGTTGGAACCAGATCCAGACTAGAGAACACAGTCATTAGCTAATAAATCCATCAGGGATTTCAGGTAGATATTTTCCCAAAGAATAGATCTTTAACCAGTGAGCTGCTAAAGCTTTGTAACTTTGGCAACAAAGAGATGATGCTCACAGGTTTGGATGAAGACTGTTGGGATCATTCTCACTTGGAGAATAAATCCCAAACAGTTTATCATGATCTGCAATCAGTTCAGTGTAATGCTAAGCAATCCTCAACTTGTTGAATATTACTTAAAACCGGAGGCTGTAGTCTTGTGGACTTCTGTGTACTTCTGTTGCTAAAATACCATACTTTAGGCAAATTCCATTGATACTGGTAAAGCAAAACACTTCAGGTGCTGGAAATGCAAAACCAGAAAATGCTGCACCAGGCAGAAGAAACAGAGTTAAAGTTCAAGTCGATGGCCTTTCAACACAACTGATAATAACACATGACTGCCATGAAGCTCTAATGAAACTGAATTAGCTTAATGTTTGCTCTACAGATGCTGCCTTACAACTGACAATTTCCAACATTTTCTGTTTTTCTACACTGATCAACTTAGGAAACTGTAGTCAGGTCTTCAGCAAATACACTGGAATAAGAATTGATCAAAATTTTTAATCCCAGTATGCACTAAAGGACCAAACTTATCAAACAGGCTGTGAGCTGAGAGAAAATGTTCAAGAAGCCATTAATACAAATATAAGCTGTCTTTTCTGAATGCCGATGAAATGACTGCCAACAAAGATTTATAAGTCAACTCATGAGTAACAAGATATGTGTCAGCATGGCTGGTTCTGTGTCCAACAGCCTTTCAAACAGTTAAATATCATTTTATCTTAGGAGTGAAACACATTTCAGAATACTGTTAGATTCAGATTTTTGCACTGCAAAACAGTTTTGTTGTGCTAATAACTGAACAATAAACATTTCTATTACAAGCAGTTTGTGGACTTTTAACAGGAAAACAGAATGCAGGAAAGACTATTAGACCAAAAGACATAGGAGCAGCAAAAGGCCATTCAGCCCATCCAGACTGCTCTGCCATTCAATCATGACTGATTTATTTTCCCTTTCAACCCCATCCCTGCCTTCACCCCATAACCTTTCTCATCAGAACCTATCAATCTCCACTTTCAAAATACCCAATGACTTGTCCTCCACAGATACCTCTTCATCTCTGTACAAAATGGACATCCTAGTATTCTGAAATTGTGTCCACTGGTCCTTAACTCCCCCACTATTGGAAATACCCTCTCCATCTAATATTCAACAGGTTTTGATGACTTCCCCTCCTCATTCTTCTAAGCTCCAGCAAGTACAGGCCAAAAGCCATCAAATGCTCCTCATACATTATCCCTTTCATTCCCAAAATCATTCTTGTGAAATTCCTCTGGACCCTCTCCAATGCCAGAGGTGATAGAACAAATGGGGAGTGGACTGTGACAACTAAATTACCATAGCTATATTTTTTTGTGTTATAAAATAAGGAAGGTTTGGGGAAAACTTACAGGAAGCTACGAATTGGAATGGGAAAGAATATGGAAATGAGCTCCTCTGAGTGACTGCTGAGATGATATATGTTCAAAATAATCTAAAATTAAATAATGAGTAACATATAAAGTTAAATGACAGTTTAGAAGCAAAATGTCGACATGGATAAATGGGGACAGGTTCTTTCAGGTGATCACAGGAATGAACTACAATCAGTGACAGAGTTAGAGAAAAATGCATATGAGGCTAAGTTAGTGTCACACATAAGGGTTAAGTCAGAGAGTACAAAGGTCAAATAGTTTGCAGTATTTTACATCATATAACCTTTGGTATTTTCATATAACATCTTATCCTACATTAATTGTATTGATTGTATCTATTTTCTTTTGTGTGGCATTTGCTCAGTCATAATAAATGATGGGTTCAAGCCAACCATAGGGTATAAGTGTATGAGACATCTACCTGCAGCAGATGTATCCAAGTGTGAAGCAGATGTTAATTCAGCTAAGGCTATTCATTTATTAATGATGTCCTGCAAAACATATCATTGGTTCCTACCTGAAAGACAGTGCAATATATACACTCAGTTGCCACTTTATTAGGTTCACCTATACACTTGTTTGTTAATGCAGTTATCTAATCAGCCAATCATGTGGCAGCATCCCGATGCATAAAAGCTTGCAGACATGATCAAGAGGTTCAGTTGTTGTTTAGATCAAACTTCAGATGTTGTGAAATATGATCTAAGTGACTTTGACTGTTGGTGTCAGACAGGGTGGTTTGAGTATCTCAGAAACTGCTGATCTCCTGGAGTTTTCATGCACAACAGTCTCTAGAGTTTATAGAGAATGGTGTAAAAATAAAAACAATCAGTGAGTGGCAATTCTGTGAGCAAAAATGCCTTGTTAATGAGAGAATGGCCAGACTGGTTCAAGCTGACAAGAAGGTGACAGTAACTCAAATAACCACGTGTTACAACACTCTGCAGTTTACTTTGATCCTGTGCTGTAGCCTCCGCATACCAGATTGTGATGCAGCCAGAGAGAATGCTCTCCACAGTACATCACGGTAGAAATTTGCAAAATACCAGATGAACTCTACAACTTCTATGTACACTTTGAAAGGGAGAACACAACCACAGCTGTGAAGATCCCTACTGCACCTGATGACCCTGTGATCTCCGTCTCAGAGGCCAATGTTAGGCTGTCTTTAAAGAGAGTGAACACTTGCAAGGCAGAAGGTCTAGATGGAGTACCTGGTAAGGCTCTGAAAACCTGTGCCAACCAACTGGCAGGAACATTCAAGGACATTTTCAACCTCTCACTGCTACGGGCAGAAGTTCCCACTTGCTTCAAAAAGGCAATATTTATACCAGTGCCTAAGAAGAATAATGTGGGCTGCCTTAATGACTATCGCCCGGTAGCACTCACCAAAGGAATTTGAAGAGATTTGGCATGTCAACAAATACACACAAAAACTTCTACAGTTGTAACATGGAGAGCACTCTGACAGGCTGCATCACTGTCTGGTATGGAGGGGCTACTGCATAGGACCGAAAGAAGCTGCAGCTCCATCTTGGGCACCAGCCTACAAAGTACCCAGGACATCTTTAAGGAGCGGTGTCTCAGAAAGGCAGCATCCATTATTATGGACCCCCAGCACCCAAGGCATGCCCTTTTCTCACTGTTACCATCAGGTAGGAGGTACAGAAGCCTGAAAGCACACACTCAGCAATTCAAAAACAGTTTCTTCCCCTCTGCCATCCGATTCCTAAATGGATATTGAAGCTTTGGACACTACCCCACATTTTTTTAAATATACAGTATTTTTGTTTTTGCACTTTTTAAAAGTCTATTCAATATACGTAATTGATTTACTTGTTTATTTATTTTATTTTATTTTTTATTTTTTCTCTTGCTATATTATGTATTGCATTAAACTGCCGCTGCTGCTAAGTTAACAAATTTCACGTCACATGCCGGTGATAATAAACCTGATTCTGATTCTGATTCTGTGTTAGGTGACAAATCAAATCTCCTCAAACTCCGAATGAAATATAGTCACCGTCTTGCCTTCTTTGTAGCTGGATCAATATGTTGGGTCTGATGCACCATCAATAACTCTTGGAGACATGAGGTGAGATATAGGCTTTTATTCACTGGAAGAGAGCAGTCAGCAGCAAGAGACCACCACACAACATCCTGGAGACTGAGGGAGGAGCAGTGCCTCCAATCGCCTTTATACAGGGGTCTGTGGGAGGAGCCATGGTCAGTGGGAGGAGCCACAGGAGCAGTCAGCAGGGGGGCGTGTCCAGACAGGTATATGTAGTTCACCACAGGGTCCAGGTTAGATTCTCAGAGATATTGACACCTAGGAACTTGAGGTTGCTCACTCTTTCCACTTCTGATACCCCCCATTAGGATTGGTGTGTATTCCCTCATCTTACTCTTTCTGAAGTCCACAATCAGTTTTTTGGTCTGATTGACACTGAGTGCAATGATTTTGCTGCAACACCACTCAACTAGCTGGTATATCTTGCTCCTGTACGCCCTCTTGTCCCCATCCAAGATTCTGCCAACAATGGTTATATTGTTAGCAAATTTATAGATGGCATTTGAGCTGTGCCTGGTAATCAAGTCTACATCATTGTGGAGATTGAAAACATGCATCAAATTCTGTCACAACAAGTAATTGATGCAATTCTCAAGCAGCTGCTAGTTCAAGGAGAACCAAAAGTGTTCTCATAGCTGATGAACTCCTTTTATTTCTTTTTGGCATTTATTTACCACATTTCAGCAAATGGGTAACACAAGCACTTTTGAATTGTGTCAATGCAGGGAAATAACAATCATTTTGCACTCAATGAAGCCCAGTCATTAGAAATCAGACAGAAGTCGAGATCTGTTTTTAGTAATGCTCAGATTAAATGATGGACAAAATGGCTATAGATCCTGGTACTTTGTAAATTGTCCTACAAAGGTGATCTAATATCTCATCTAAAACACAGCTCCTCAGAGAAGGCACCATTCCCTCAACCAGGATTATGTGGTCAATTCACTAGTTTGGGGCCTTATTCCACCTACAGCTGTCTGAATAAAAGATGAGTTATCAACTAAACACAGAGAAATTTGAAACTGAAGATATTCTGCTTACAAAAAGGATCAAAGGTATATAATTCAAAATAAATACTAAGGAATAAAATAAATGGGGTACTATCCTTCTAACTCTTTCTTAAAGAGATTTGTTTAACCTACATTTGTTTATGTATCTTTCTCTCCTTTTATGTTTATATCAGCGAGAGAACAGTTTGACTTTCTTGAAAGACTTCAAGCTTGATTTAGTGTTTGAGTGTCATAAAAATGTCATACAATCATCCTACCATTAAATACTTGTCACAGTGACAGATGCTTTAATACCCAACTTAACCTCGCCAGCCTGGGCTCATTTATTATTCAGCTTTTCAATACTTAAGCTGTGTCAGCTGTCACAAACACAAAATGAACAATGTAACACACAACTTGGCTTCCAAGCCATCGATTCAACTCATAAAACCCAAATGTGTTTCTATTTCCAATAACCTATTGTGGTCTTCGTGATTTCAAGCCCTTTGCACTTTTCCTCAGATTCTCAAATGTCCGGAGTCAAAACAACACACCTTCCGATCCATCAGTGCTCTGACCCAGAGTTGCCAAGGCAACACCCATGGGCATTTCCATATCTTTAGCCTTTCCCAGCTGCCCTACAAATTCCAAGAAACTCCTGTTCAAATCTAGTGAAATTTTGTCAAGTGCTTTTCGTTGGTGCGTGATTCTTAATCAATAACCAGAAGGCTCTACAATGGGTATTTGAAACTGCCCCACACATCACTGGCACCAGCCTTCCCAAGACATATATACAGAAAGGTGCCAGTAAAAGGCCAGCAATACAATGAAAGATCCCACCCACCCTGTTGTTTCTCATCAGAGAAGAGGCTGCACAGCATCCATGGTAAGACTCAAAAACAGTTACTTTCCCCAAGCTGTCAGGCTGATCAACACCTCCACCCATTAACCCTCCCCACCTTCTTCTTCGGTTGTCCATCAGAATCCGATAACAACGTCCACTCCTTTAATGGTGAGATCTTTGATGACTATACAGTCCTATCCTGGACCTACGTTCGATTGCAGGTGGGTCATGTATATGTGGTAGTGGTGGTAGTGATGGCAACCATGGCTGCATTTCTCCTGGCTCTCTTCTGCTGTCTTCTGGTTGTTCTTTCCATCTCCAGAATATGAATCCCATCCGTACACAGCTGTTGCCAAGTGTTACGGTCAGCAGCAACATCCTCCAGGTCCTCAGGTCTGATCTTGCACTTCCTTAAAGTATTCTTCGTCTGATCCTTATAGCGCTTCTTCAGCCCTCCAGCTGAGTGTTGACCATGATGTAGCTGGCCGTATAACACTCTGCAGGGTAGCTGACATGGGGGCATCCTTATCACGTGCCCCAGCCACTGCAGCTGACACTGAGTGATCATGGCCACTAGATACACACCACCTAGCATCACTTTATCTACACACAATCAGTCTATGTATATAAGTTACTTGTACATTGTGTTTTATAGGATTGCTTTTATATTTATATTTATTGAGTTTCATTTTTTATTGTGTTCTTTATGCTTTCGTGTTTTTCATGCTGCATTGCATCCAGTGTAACAATCATTTCATTCTCTGTACACTCATTCATTAAAGAATGACAATAAACACTCTTGAATCTTAGGATACCGAAATCTTTAGTAGCTCCAACATTGTTAACACTAGTGATTTTGTTAGTTAATGAGAGCATGGTGTTAATTGTTGAATTAAATTATACAAAATTTCTAGTTGCATTTAATGGACACCATTCTTAATTTTCCTTTCCATTAATAAGTAAATAGAATAGACAATAACTAGATAATACAATCAGCTACTGTTCAACTTATGTCCTGCAAAGTTTGCCAGTTCCACTTTATACATAAACCACTCTACATATCTAAAAGCCTATAAAAATAAAAAAGTCTTGCTCTAATCTTTCACTGTGACCTATTTTGATAATTGATTATAGTTCCTGTTTTATGGCTTTATCAATGAGCGTTCAAGAAAATAACAGGAACATATTAACCTTTACTTAGCTGTTTTGAGTGCATTTAATCCAAGAAATTGTAAACATAAAATAACTACAGAACAGTTTAGTTAATAGAACTGCTGCCTCTTGACTCCCACAACCTGGGGTTCAATATTGACCACTGATGCCATCACTGTGGAGTTTGCAGACTTTCTTTGTGACTATGTGAATTGACTCCAGATTTCCCAACATCCCAGAGACTTGCAGACTGGTAGGTTAATTGGTCGCTTTTAATTATCCTTCATATATATGTACAAGAATAGAACCTGGCAGGACTTGATGGGAATTTAAAGAGAATAAAATTGAATTAATGTAAGAAAGGTGTTCTACTGCCCTTGCAGTGTGTGTATATACAAAGCTACACAGTGAGTTAAACACCTTCTCAAAGAAGCTCTCTTCGGGGTTTTTAATCAGATCTTACTTGTGAAAAAGTATTGCTGTTTCAAGGGCAAATAAAGAGAGGATGGAGATGGATATCTTTCCACTGTGCACTTCATACTGTAGGTCTGACACGGTGGTCAGCAGCACAGGGGCGCCGCAAGGAACCGTACTCTCTCCGGTCCTGTTCACCCTGTACACATCAGACTTCCAATATAACTCAGAGTCCTGCCATGTGCAGAAGTTCACTGATGACACGGCCATAGTGGGGTGTGTCAGGAATGGACAGGAGGAGGAGTATAGGAAACTGATACAGGACTTTGTGATATGGTGCAACTCAAACTACCTGCGTCTCAATATCACCAAGACCAAGGAGATGGTGGTGGACTTTAGGAGATCTAGGCCTCATATGGAGCCAGTGATCATTAATGGAGAATGTGTGGAGCAGGTTAAGACCTACAAGTATCTGGGAGTACAGTTAGACGAGAAGCTAGACTGGACTGCCAACACAGATGCCTTGTGCAGGAAGGCACAGAGTCGACTGTACTTCCTAAGAAGGTTGGCGTCATTCAATGTCTGTAGTGAGATGCTGAAGATGTTCTATAGGTCAGTTGTGGAGAGCGCCCTCTTCTTTGTGGTGGCGTGTTGGGGAGGAAGCATTAAGAAGCGGGACGCCTCACGTCTTAATAAGCTGGTAAGGAAGGCGGGCTCTGTCGTGGGCAAAGTACTGGAGAGTTTAACATCGGTAGCTGAGCGAAGGGCGCTGAGTAGGCTACGGTCAATTATGGATAACTCTGAACATCCTCTACATAGCACCATCCAGAGACAGAGAAGCAGTTTCAGCGACAGGTTACTATCGATGCAATGCTCCTCAGACAGGATGAAGAGGTCAATACTCCCCAATGCCATTAGGCTTTACAATTCTACCGCCAGGACTTAAGAACTTTTTAAAAGCTATTATTAATGTTTTTTGAGATAGTGATTTAGATGCATATCATATTTTTTACTGAGTTAAGTATTGTATGTAATTAGTTTTGCTACAACAAGTGTATGGGACATTGGAAAAAAAGTTGAATTTCCCCATGGGGATGAATAAAGTATCTATCTATCTATCTATCTATCTATCTATCTATATTGAATCCAAGTTAACCTGCATAGGAAATTATATAAAAAACAGCTTACATACAGGAAGTGATGTTCATATAACTGCATATAAAATGAACTGTGCTTCTAGTGGCCAGGACAGGTGTTTATAGGTGTTTGATGGTTGGTGTGGACTCGGTGGGCTCAGCGGCCTATTTTTGTGCCGGATGACTCCCTTTGCGTTTTCAAAAGGCTCACTTCCAGTTCCAATTTCCTGGCATTTGGATACGCAGAAGACATTGAACAATCAGTCACTAGCACACCTTCTTACTCCTTCTCAAAGCTTGAATTCATGCTTGGGCACATTTGCTGCTTCCTTGTTTAATTTATTTATTTATATTTATTTGGAGATACAGTGCAGAACAGGTCCCTCTGGCCCAATGACCCACACTGCCCAGCAAACCACCAGTTTAACACTTGCCTAATCAAAGGACAATTTACAATGACAATTAACCTACTAACCTGTACATCTTTGGAAACAGAGCACCCAGAGGAAACTCACGCGGTTTCCTCTGAATCTGAATTTAATCTGCTCTTGTCTCCTTCCTAGCCCTCAAACACAAATGTACAAATTCCTTACAGACAGTGCCATAATTGAGCTCTGAATGCCCCCTTCTGTAATAGGGTTGTGCTAATTGCTGCCCCACCATGTCACCTCACCCCTACAGCTTTTCTCAGCTGTAGATTCAATTCCTGGTTGTAAAGCTGCAGAATACTCTGGACCCAGTTACAATTCCAAACAATGATTCCGGCACACTGCTTCCAACTCCAGCCTAATTTATATGCCTGTCACAGTGATGTTGTGTAATACAACTCCACTACAAAATGCAGAGAACAAAAATTCCCAGAGCCTGTTTTACTGACACACATGCAGCAGACCAGATCCTGCAACTATACAAGGCCCAAGCTAGAGACTTGCACCAGTGTGGTAACTGATTCCCTTCCAGTATAAAGTTTGCAGCTCTTTAGAATTGTTCAAAGGGGCAACGCTTGTTCTGAACCAGTGTGAATTCCACTGAGGTCGTTCAGGTGTGTAACTAACAATGCTGTGCCAAGTCTTCATTCCAATAACCACATGTAGCTACTGGCTGAAAACAAAACATTTTCCTCTAGATGGTCTCACTGGAGTTTCAAAGGAAAACAGTGGAATATAATCTGAATTTAATCTGCTCTTGTCTCCTTCCGAGCCCTCAAACACAAAACAAGTCAAAGTGATGGCTAGTAGAAATGGTTGGTTGTGATACAAACAGAAGAGATCTAAAGCCAGAAAACTGCTATTGGCACAATTTTTCTTTTTCTTTTTTTATATTGTCTGGCCTGTTGGGTATGTACCACAACTTTACCACATGCAATACTTCAATACTTTACACAGACGAAGAAGCTTAACCTGATTTTCATTTACCCCTTGTTGCTACGATAGGTCATCTAGTCCCAATTTATCTGGGATATTCCCCTTGTCCCATCTTTTTCCTTTATCTAGCTTATCTCCCACCTAAAACAAACGTCATTTTCTCTCTCTCTGAGGTCTGGTGAAGGATGCAAAACAGTAACTCTTTCTGCAGATTCTGCCTCACCTGTTTAGCCTGTCCTATATCTGCTGATTTTATTTCAAAAACCACTTAATAGATTTGTCAAAAAATGATTTATTTTCCAACATTCATGTTGGTTCTACTCAATCCTATAATTTTTTGAGTGCCCTATTACCATATTTTTAAAAGTAGATTCCAGAATTTTCCTGAGTGTTGCTGTCTTAAACCAACAGCATTGTCACTACAGTGCAGTGTCTGTGAGTTACACAGTCCAGTCAATTGAACCATTCTATCAAAGATCACAGTAAATCTGAAGTTCCATAGATGGAAACATAGGAAAGTTAACCATCTGTGGAAACTTGATAGCTCATCCAAGGAAAACTACATGTGGATAAATGGCCAACCAGCCTGGGCCCAGTGATGGGTTCTACTTATAGATGGGAAATAGTCTTTTTCACACTTCTTTCCAGATAATTTAACAAGCTCATGGCCTAATGAGGAATGTGATACTACAAGTGAGCCATCAGCAAGTTCTTTACTCATCTGTATAATACATTACCATGGTGATATCCACATTACATCATTGTAAAGTGCAGTTTCATTACTGGCTATAAAGTGCAGGCCCATCAATTGGCAGCTTAAAATGGTTAATAGAAATTAATCATTAGAAGACTATTCTTCTGCAGCTTTGCCAGATTCTTTAAATTTGCAATTATAACCAGAAAACCTGAAAATACAAGCATCTAAATGTGTCATATAGGTATGAGATGTGCAATACATGAGATAAATTCCAAAAAGATACAGTTTCAACTTGTCTTATGAATCCTGAGTGAGATGGTCATAAGCAGCTTTTACTTCGAGAAAGTGGTGGTAGCTGCCTTGAACAGCTCGGAATTGAGTCAGAGAATTCCAGGATTAAAACTGACTAAAGATGAATGTAAGCTGGTAAATTTACGAGTCTAAGATGTGTGACCAATAAATCAGTGCCAATTGTGGTGTTACATAGTGGAGGAAGCACACGTAAAATAGGTAAGTGGATGATGGTTGATATGGAGAGTATGGCAAGTCCTGATCTGAAAGTAAGGTTCGTGAAGCCAAGAAACATTCTATGTCAGGACAATGGATGGTCTTTGTCCATTCAGTGGTTGAGCCTGTAAAGGCTGAAAATATTTACATTTAGATTGATGTATATGTGGCAAAAAGAATAAAGTATCTTTCTTTCATATTCTTAATTAATGCTATTTTATTATAGGTCATCTGGCAGCCAGTGAATAAATCAACAAAGAGCACAGTGAGGAATGACAAGTCAGAGGATTTTAGTTTAAACAAATTTGTTGGCCAAGATATAATAAGAATTCCTTTCTCTCTGAACAGTGGAAATGGATTTTAACATGCACAAAAAGAAAACTCTGCCATTCTTTCTCAACTTATGACGAAAGACAAACTAAAAAGTAAAACCCTAAGATCTGCCATTCAAAGGATAATTCCACATATTTTTTGCTGAATTGTTGGCATTTTCACACATTTTAAGCCCTCTGTAGTGCTTGTGGTGAACTAGATATACCTGTCTGGACTGCTCCTGTGGCTCCTCCCACAGACCCCGGTATAAAGGCGACTGTGGCCTGTTGCTCTGTCTCATTCCCCAGGATGTAGTATTGTTCATTCTTCCAGTCAATAAAAGCCGATACCTCTCTTCCTACGTCTCAGCGTGAGTTATTGATGGTGCATCAGTGCTATTGTTAATGGTTATCAAGATACAAAAAAAGTACCTGCGAATATTGTGAAGTAGAAATAGCAACAATGTTGAAAATACACTAATATGTCCCTTAGCATCAAATGGGAAGCATGAGTCATATTCCAACAGATTTGAACACCAGGCATTAACACAGCAGGATATAATGATAACTGGATTAGTAACCCAAGGATCTGCAGATATAAATCCAATCCTTCTGCAGGAAATTTAGTTCATTTATTAAATCCATTATTAAAAAAGATGAAATTCAGTAAAACACTTGAAGATGCTGGAAATCTAAAACAAAAACAGAAAGTACAGTAAGCACTCAGCAGGTCAGGCCTCATTTGTGGGAAAGGGAAAATAATTAAATGAAAGGTTTTTACTTGATTAACTCAGTTTCTCCTCCCACAGATGTGGATTGACTTGCTGAGAATTTCAGCAGTTTTTGTTAAAGAGATCATATCATATGTGGCATCCGTGAAATGAACAATATTATAAAATATCAACTGGTTCACAATTGTACTTTACATCCACTATTGTCGTACTGTTCAGACTTGTATGTGAATCCAGGACTATAGAAATGTGCAGACTTGAATACCTTCTGAAACAGCCTACATGGGGTCATAGAGCTCTCCAGCATAGAAACAGGCCCTTTAAGCCCAGCTAGTCCATGCCAAACTATTACTCTGCCTCATCCCATCGACCTGCCCCTATACTATAGAACTCCATATCCTTCCATCCATGCACTTATCCAGACTTCTCTTAAGTCCAAATGGAACTCGCATCCACAATCTGCACTGCCAGCTCATTCCACACTCTCACCTCCCTCTGGGTGAAGAAGTTCCCCTCATGTTCCCCTTAAATATTTCACTTTTCACCCTTAACTAAAGACCTTTTGTCCTGGTCTCACCAAGTCTCAATGGGAAAATGCCTGATTGCATTTATCCTATCTATGCCACTCATAATTTTATTTATCTTTATCAAATTTCCCCTCGGATCACTCAATTTTACGGAAATTGGGGATAGGCAATACTTTCTTCACTGTGATATCTAACTCCAACAAATGCATCAAAATAATGCTAACAGCCATGTATAGCAGAATGTATATCATATACATCATTCAGTAACTCAAACTACATTCATATGCTTTTTTAGTTAATGAAATACACATTACTACAGCCCATTATTCAATGTAACTGAAATAACTACCAAGTATTAATATTTGTGAAAAAATGTGCATATTGATGTCAGCAAATCTGAACACAAAAAGCCCTGAAAAGGAAAGAGCAATTATCTGGATGATTATTTTTCAGATTCACATCCCACATCATGTGGAAGGTTACAGAACATGTTGGAATCTGATCTAAATGTTTAAGTTCAAGTTTATTGTCATTCAACCATCTACATGTATACCACCAAATGAACAACGTTCCTCCAGACCAAGGTGCACAACACAGCTCAGGCTATAACTCACACACAATACATCAGGTAATATTACCATAAATAGCAAAATGTATTCCAGAAGATTTACATTTAGCATAAGGTGCATTTACAACACAAGTTAAAGAATAAACAGTATAACGATACTGGCGCTTCATAAGTGGTGGCAGGGAGTTCAGTAGTTTCACAGCCTGGGGGAAGAAGCTGTTTCCCATACTAATGGTCTTTCTCCTAATGCTACAGCACCTCCTGCCTGATGGTGGAGGGGTGGGCAGGAGGTGGGGTCAAAGGAATTTTGGGATGGGTGGGTGAGATCCTTGACAATGCTAAAGATCCTGCGTACACAGCACTACTGACCAATATCTCGGATAGATGGAAGAGAGACTCTGATATATTTATCAGGAGCACTGATAAAAAGTACTGCATATTTGTTCAGTACATCTAAGTCCCAACTCATATCAGCCTGCAGATTCAAAGGAAACGCATCATGATAAGGTCCAGTTACTAAATCACTGGGGCCCTACTCTGCTTACCACAGCTGAGCTAATACTTCCCATCCCCATCACAGCATGCATCAATATGTTTGTCTTTTTGTGTCAATAGTCCTCAATTTCAAAGGACAGGGATGATCAGCATCAGTGTAATCTCTACAAAGACATGTTTCATGGGCAAACAATGACAACTGGCTTCATTGTACACAGGAAAAGAGATAAGGAGAAGTCCTGGGTTTTTATAAATCACCGATAACAGAGTCACAGCTTGCACATGGAGTAATTCCAAAATGTACTTGGTGTGGAAGAGCTGCCAAGAAGCTGATTAAGAGCAATAGACAACCAAAATCTAGAGAGGGGGATGAACTGAAGGATTATATCCAAGATATGATTCTGAGATACAACCTGCAGATGCGCTGGGAAGCATCATCAGTGATGTAACCTAGGGTTGTCGGGTGTTTCGGGTTTTGCAACGTCATACACTCTAGCCCAGGCAACTCAGCCAGGGTTGATCAGACCCCAGCTTGTGTCCCAGCAGCATTGGCCCACAGATCACCCCACCTGATCTGAAGGCTTTCTCAGCAACCTCTGTGATGGTCCTGATCGCTTTTCTCTTGCCAGCCCCACTGATGCCAAGTAGGGTGTAGACTCTGCAGAGTGAGCGGCCGGCAAAACCCCTGCACCATACTTCGATGGGCTCGCAGCGAGCCTTCCAGCACTGCTCCACCAGCTCCTGGTACTTGGCCCGCTTCCACTCATTTGCCTCCTCAATGCGGTCCTCCCAAGGAACTGTCAACTCGATGAGGACAACCGGCTTCAAGGACACTGAAGAAAGGACCACATCTGGCCTCAGTAAAGTTGTTGCTATTTGGTTGGGAAACTTCAACTGCCTCCCCAGGTTAACTTGAAGCAGGCAGTCTGCTGTGGTGCTAAGCAGGCCCAATGATGATGCTGGTCTGGGCTGACGTAGGGGCTGTGCTCCGGCTCTGACAAAGGAGATGTTCTTCCTCTGACCACTCTGTTTGCTGGTGGTCATGGCCTTCGCGATGCTCTCTGCCACTGCCTTCAGCACCTGGTCATGACGCCACCGGTAGCGACCTTCCCCCAAGGCTTTAGAGCAGCTGCTAAGGATATGCTCCAGTGATCCTCTTCAGAGAGGACATGCTGGTGTATCGCTCTTGCCCCAGGCATGGAGGTTTGCAGGGCCTGGCAAGACATCATAGACAGCCTGGATCATAAATTTAATGTGCTGGGGTTCTGCCTGCCAGATGCCAGACTAGGAGATCTTCTGCTCCAGCGCACCTTCCCACCTACTCCATGCTCCCTGCTGCCACATGCCCACCATCCTGCTATTCCTCTCCTCTTCAACGCCAGCCCTCACTTCCTCCAGGACTAGCTGTCGTCTGTCCTTGCCTTTGGCCTTGTCATAGTAAGGTTGTGAGACGAAGCCCAGCCCCACTCGCCCAGTTGACACTTGTCCCCACCAGAGCCCTGTGTCTCACCTAGGACTCTGCTACCACAAGCCCTTCCTGTGCCTTCCGCTTCCTACCCGTCCGTGCCCGGATGCCAGCTGCTGCCACTTTAGGGTCCTTGGAATCCCCGTACTGCAGCACCTCTCCTGTGCGGGAAACCCTGAACTCCTCGTCCAGGCCGCTGAGGGGAAGTCACAGCTTATTGCACCTTCCGTACAGTGCTGTGCCACTCAGACTACGAGGTGGGCCCAGCCACCTTCAAAGGTAGTTACTGACCTTTCTCTCCAGCAACTCAAACATTGTCACAGGCACCTCATACACCAGTAGCGGCCATAGGATTCGGGGTAGGATGCCATGCTGGTAAATCCAGGCTTTGAACCTTCCAGGTAAGCCTGACTTGTCCACCGTAGTGAGCCAGCTCTCAAACTCCTTGGAAATTGATCGGACGGCAGCTGCATCTCTGAAGCTACAGTCGAAGACATTCCCTAAGCTCTCGACTGGCTTCTCAGTGATAGATGGAATTGTAGAGCCATCCAAGGTAAAACAAAACTTGTCCACCACTTTGCCCTTCTTCAACACCATGGAGCTGGATTTAGCTGGTTTGAAGCTCACCCCTGTCCACGCGATGAGCTTTTCCAGGCCCTGGAGGATCCACCTGCTGCCAGGAACTGATGTTGTCGTGACAATGAGGTCATCCATAAAGGCTCTGATTGGGGGCTGCCGAACACCAGACTTGGTCAGCGGGCCTCTACACTCTGCCTCAGCTGCCTTGGCCATCATATTCATGGCAAGGGCAAAGGGAATAATGGAGATTGTGCACCCAGTTACAATCCCCTTCTCCAGCCTATGCCTGCCTGATGTCATAGCTCCAGCAGTGACTCTCAGTATGAAGTTCCCATAGTAATTCATGCTGAGGTCCTTGACCTTTCTGGAAACATGGCGTCGGTCCAGTGTAAACTCCACCAGTTTGTGGGGTATTGACCCATACGCATTGGCGAGATCTAGCCAAAACACGACCAGGTCTCCCTTCCCCATGTGCACCTCCCTGATCAGCTGGGTGACTACTCCAGTGTTTTCTAGGCACCCAGGCACTCCAAGTATTCCACCCTTCTGCACTGAAGTGTCGATATAAGTGTTCCTGAGGAGAAAGTCTGTCATCCGGCAGGACAAGACACTAAAGAAGATTTTCCCTTCCACACTAGATGGATCTGAACTGCTCCGGCTTCGACGAACATTTCCTCCTTGGGGATCCAGACCCTCTCTGCGTACCTCCACTGGTCTGCCACAGTCCCCGTGAGCCAGATCACTCGCAGAATCTTCCAAAGATCTTGAGAAGCTCCGGGCAGTGCTTATACACCTTGTTGGGTACTCCGCTGGGTCCTGGCGCAGAACTGGCTCTGGCTGAAGACACAACCTCCTGGATTTCCTTCCAGGTGGACTCCCTCACATCGAACTCCACCGTGCGGAGTGGTTGGCTTGTATGGGCTCTGTGGAGGCCCAGCTCTTGCTCCCTTGCAGGGTTGCTCAGTATGTTATGGAGGAAATGGTCTACCTCTTCCTTAGAGCACACAAGGCGGCCACTGTATCTCTGCTCTGAGAGCTGTTTTGTAAAACCAAATGGGTTGTCTATGAAGTCAGTTCGCTTCCTGGCCCCTTCTCTCCCTCGCCTCCTGTGCCATTCTGCTCTGCACAGGGTCATTAGCTTCTTCCTGCAGATGTTCCAGAGCCCAACCAGGGGAGGTTTCTCCTCCTCCGTTGCTACCTTGAACTGCTGTGCCAGGGACCGGAGCTCATGGCACAGTTGGTGGGTCTGGGCTGCTCTGCGGTTCATAGTGTATTGGAATCTGGTGGTCTTTCCCTCCTCTATTCTAAATCTCTCTGTGGCAAAGCTGACAATGATGGTGGCCATTGTCTGAAGCTGTCTGTCAACATCTCCCTTGGATGTCAACTCTATGATCTTTGCTACATCCCCATCAAACCGGAGCCACTCTGTCTTGTTGCTGGCTGGGGGCCACTTGATCCAGTGCTGTTCAACTATTTTGCTTGGGACAGAAGCTTCTGGCACTTGGAGGTTCCGGGCTCTGTGGGGTGACTCCAGGCCGGGCTCCTCCTGCGTCTCACCAGGCGTAAATCCTGTGCACTGCTCAGCATTCTCCTGCTCCAAGCACTTCATTCTGGCCTGATGGGTCTTTAGGCCGCGCTCGTTCTTACAAACCTTGCTGCAAATGCATCTCTCTCTCATCGTCGATAATCCATTTGCCTTGTTCGTTGTTATTAGGTCCGTCCTATTGGGGTGTTCATTCTCCCCCCCCCCCCGGGCTATCTGGGGGTATCTTTCATTGGGTTTATCTGTAGCTTTCTTGGGTTCTTCTTCACAGAAGATGCAGGTTGGGCTGCTACCCCTCCCTGCCCCGTTTGCCGTCTTTCCGAGCTGTCAGCTGTCTCTCCAGTCATCACCGGTCTATTCTTGGTGGTCACCCAGCCTGCTCCTGGGAGTCACCAGCTCAGCCAGCTTGTGTGATTCTGAGATACACCCTGCGGATGTATCATAGCTGGAACAGAAATCTCAAAAGAGAATTCTGAGACAGGGCAAGTGCTAAGGGAATCGTAACTTAATTACAAGGACATATACAGTTCTGTATTTCTATAATAAGCCATAAAAGATAGATTATCTGAAAGATTAACTTGTTATGCATGGAAGCACACGAGCAAGATCAGAGTCCAAATTCAGCATGAGTAGCCTTGAGCAACTAAAGGTAAGCAGAGAAGCAAATGAAATTAAAAAATAGAAAATTCTGCAACATGCCCAGCACTTCAAGCAGCATCTGTAGAGAGGCACCAGAAAGATCATTGACCTAAAATTAATTATGTGTTTTCAATCTCCATTGATACTGCAGTATTTTTTGTTTATTTTATATATTATTTCCAACTTCTAGCACCTGCAGTTTTTTGCTTCTCACAGAAGCAAATGAGCCTGTGTAGCATTTACAGACTTGGTGGAAAACAATTGGGTAACTTTTCTGGCAATTAGGTCTGGTAGCCGGCCTTACTCTGCCTGACTGAGACTGATTTTATGCAAGAGCTCTGTATGTGACCATCCTCCAGAGCATTTACTTGGAGAAATTACCTTCCTTCAGTTTTGTTTCCGCTTTTTAAATACATTCTGTTTTTCAAGTAAGTTGCCTTATGAAAGATGATTTGCCCAAATCCCAGGCATACACCCTACCCATCTCTAAATCACTGGCTCATGGTATTGTTACTTTTCCCTCAAGTTTAAAGACATCACCTGCTTCCATAAAACACAATACGAATTGTGTTTTCATACGAATCCTCAAAGAGTAATTTGGAAAAAAATAGTCAAGCAAATGTTTGTTAACTGATTAAACAGGGATGTGGGTATCAGATGTGTTGATACTCATTCAGCATTGACAATTTAATGTATTATTAATTTAAAAAACTGAAAATATAACTTTAAATTCAATTTACACTCAGTGGCCAATTTATTAAGAACCTCCTGTATCTAATAAAGTGACCACAGAGTGTGTGTTCATGGCTTTCTGCTGCAGTAGCCCATCCACTTCAACGTACAACATGTTTATTCAGAGATGCTCATCTGCACGCCACTGTTGTAATGCATGGTTACTTGAGTTACTGTCACCTTCCTATCAGCTTGAACCAGTCTGGCCATTCTCTTCTGACCCCTCTCATTAACAAGACATTTTCACCCACAGAACTGCCATTCACTGCATGTTTTTTTTTGTTTTTCACACCATCCTATATGAACTCTGGAGATTGGTGTACATGAAAATCCCGGGAGATCAGCAGTTTCTGAGACACTCAAACCACCTTGTCTGGTATCAACAATCATTCCACGGTCAAAGTCACTAGATCAAATTTCTTCCTCATTCTAAGAACAACTGAACCTCTTGACCATGTCTGCATGTTTGTATGCAAGTTGCTGCCAAACTGATTAGATGTTTGCATTAATGAACAAGTGTGTAGGTGTACCTAATAAAGTATATAGGAACATTTCACACAAACCCACAGTATCTTCTTTGTCAATGTCAACAATTTTTATTTTTCTTTCAATCAGAATATAATACAATGTATTTTACATTTACAATTAAGGTTCAGTGAACTTTGGCACCACAGTAACGTAGTGGGTAGCGTGACACTTACAGCTCAGGGCATCAGAGTTCTAAGTTCAATTCTGACATCATCTGTAAAGATTCTGCATATCCTCCCCATAAAATGCGTGAGTTTTCTCTGGGTACTCAGGTTTCCTCCCACGGTCCAAAGACATACAGGTTAATAAGTTAATTGTTCTTCGTAAATTGTCTAGTGATTAGGCTAGGGTTAAATAAGGGGTTGCTGGGCAGTGCAGCTCATAGGGCCAGAAGCACCGATTCCATGCTGTATGTCTTTTTGAATAAATAAATTGTTTTTATCCTGTCTTTCAAGATACAGCACTGTAAGGAGACTATGGCCACTCAAAATATGAGCTCTGAACACCTAGTTTAGAATCTGTTATGCATATAACAAATAGAAAGGTCAGCAGAGACACATTGGCTGTGAAATAAGCACGTTCTTTAACAGGATTTTTGAAACAGAATGGTGTATAATGATCGGTTAGCAAGAGCTGTGAGAGTTAAGAGGTGCAGACACTTCAGGAATTTTGCAAACTCAATGAACACATTTATAAATTTCATCACTGTAGGGGTATTGCTGTAGCAGCTTTCAGAATAGCTAAAAATATGGGGATTTAAACATGGTTAAATGATGCGGATGGGAAATGACAGAGTTATAAATTGAGATTAGACTGCTCACATATGGTTCACAACATGTAGCTCTGGATACCAGAAGTAAGGGAAGTTGCATACTCTTCACAACGCAGGAACGCAGTTCATTATAGCAGGGAGTAGTCATTCAAAACAACACACAAGAAGTTGTAGGAACTCAAGGCTAAGACCCTTCATCGAGACTGGAAAGGAAGGAGAAAGAAGCCAGGATAAAAAGATGGGAGGAGGGGAAGGAGTACAAGCTAGAAGGTGATAGATGAAGCCAGGTGAGTGGGGAGGGTGGAGGAAGTAAAAAAACTGGCAGTGATAGGTGGAAAAGATAAAGAGCAGGAAAAGAAGGAATTTGAAGGAGGAGGAGATTGGAACATGGGAGAAAGGGAGGGAGGGAGGACACCAGGGGATAGACAGGGGAGGAGGAGAGAAGAGGTAAGAGAGGAACCAGAGTGTGGAATAGAAGAAGAGAGAAGCAGGAGAGGGAAAAATTACTTGAAGTTAGAGAAACCAATCTTCATGCCAGCAGGTTGAAGGCTAACCAGATGGAATATGAGTTGTTATTATCCCAACCTGAGAGTTGTGAAGGCCATGGACCAACATGTCAAAATAGGAATGACGATTGGAATTAAAATGGTTGGTCACCGGGAAATCCTGCTTTTTGTGGATAGAGCGAAGGTGCTCGGCACCATTGAGATTTCCTTTCTTTCCAATGCTTGAGCATCTCATGTGTGAAGACCAAGGCCAAGTTGATTTCAAATATTAGTTTCTGCACAGTGGATTTTGTGCAAATACAAGAACAAAATACAGATTGAGTAACCCTTACCTGAAATGCTTGGGGCCAGAAGTGTTTCAGACTTTGGAATATATAATGAAATAGTTTGGGATTGCCATCATTTCTGACTCTGAATTTATGTGCCACCAGTAAGCAGTCTTTGCCTTACACTTGTTCATCACACCTATGTACTTAACAGTATAAATGATTACATACCATTAATATAATGAAAATATAATGTGTGTGTTATGGTGTACTCTGGAGTTATGGTATATAGCGAATACAAATTTTAACAGCAGCCAGTATTCAGAACTGAACATGGATTGTAGCTTGAATTTAAAATGCAGCTCTAAACAATGGCCTTCCATTTGACAGTAGAAGCCTGAATATGCATGAATGTGGCCCGGAATTGGTGAGAATTAACACTCATTTTGTGTTTCTGGAGTGTGGGTGCAAAGAAGGAGGTGTTTGAAACTATATGTAATTCAAAGGAAGCATTGTAGATACATTGCAACTATAGAATTGTCCTGCTGCACCCTTTGATCTTTAACATATAAAAATCTCATGTCATATTGGATCAATCAGGCCTCTTCTCCAAGTAAGTCTCTATATGGTGCCTGTTGCTCATTTTTGCTAAATAAAACAGTTCTATATCCATTAACCTCAGTGACTCTCCAAAGACTTTGTTCACGTCACAACAGTGTGCAGGGTAACAAAAGCAGTACAGCAGCAACAGAAGAATAGCTAAATCAGCTGTTGAATAACAATAAACAATGGCAAGCTTTCAGTCTCCACCTCTAATGCCATGTTTTCAGATTTTATGTCACCGGCATATGTCATGAAATTTGTTTTGATTCAAAGGTTACAGTACGCTTCATTTGTATTTTTTTGGGGGGTTTTAGGTAAGGTATAAAAGCAATCAGCATTGTTCTGGTATTAGATTTTCACCACCGATAATCTTGATAAACTCATCAATTAATTTCTCTGCTGCTTCCTGATCTGCAGACACTTTACAATTTTTAATTTTTAAAAAATGTAATAGTCTGCTTTTTCTTAAATTTCTGCAATCAGCCTGCTGAATATTCCCAATTACTTTCAATTTTCAGTTCATTGTGATAGATCTTCGCTTGCTTATGATGAGCATACCGTTAAGCAGCATATGTTCACTCCAAAGTTAACAAATCTACTTTTTCAATACGTGGTCAAGGTCTTTATTTTTCGCTCCATGCAGTGTTTTTCTGTTTTTCATTACATTTTGTTGATTACATATGTGAGGTCACTTCTCAGAACTGCCTGTAGTGTTCAAAGAACTGTACATCACCTGGGAACTTGTGGTGCCATGTCAGCGCACAAAAAAAATCCAGATTTCAGATTTTGGATTTTTGGATAAGGGGTACTCAACCTGAAGTAACAATTTTCAGCATTTAATCTTAAAATAGATAAAATCAAACCAAAGGTTAAACAAAGCTCAAAAGCACTTAAGGAAAGAGACTATGAATTATGACCAGAAACGCCAAATGGCACCATGCTATCTGAAATTTATAGATAACATCAGAATAATCGAGAGGTCCTTTAGATGACAGACGAAAGAGTACAGTGATATATTTTATCAATTTTGACCTGGACAAGTAAACCACCAGAGTCTTTCCCTGGGATATGCATTGTTATGCTTCTGCGCATACTCACGTATGTAGCTGTTGACAGGTGCTTGGTCTGTGGTGTAGCTACATGAGAGATTGCTTATTAACTCTTTGCTTGAAGCACTGTGGACCCAGATCGAGTAATGACCAAACTCCCCATATGAATCATAATGACTATCAAAAGAAAAAAAAGTTAAAATTAGCACTTCATACATAGAAAGCATTATTATATTTTACAGAATCCAGGCAAGTTACTAAGATGATACATGACAGGATTTAAAGTTTAATAAGGTTTAATATCTTAAATTGCCTTTTTTGCAGGATTAAGAATAGAGGTTTCCAACCCAGCAGAAGTGACCAAATTGAAGAGGAGAAGATGTCTGACAATGTATTTGTTTGGTTTGTTTATCATTTGGCACACTAAGTGATTTAGAGTGATAGAGTTCTCTCACACAGAGGCAAGTCTTTTTCTGCCCATCCTGTCTACGTTAACATTTTTGTTTATCTACACTAATCCCATTTTCCTACATTAAGTCCAAATCCTTTATGTCTTGCCTCATTAAGTGTTTGCCCAAACATTTCTTTAATGTAGTGATTATATCTGACTCCACCAAATCCTCTGGCAGTAGGTTCCAAAATCAATTAATCTCTGAGTATAACAAAAACTCTGCTCTAAAAGCCCCTTAAAAAGTCCTTCCTCTCATCTTAAACCCATGCCTCTTGTTTTTCAAGCAATGAGCATAGGAGTATTCAACATAGATGAGTGGCAGGTAGATAGGGTGGTGAAGAAAGCAAACGGCATGCTTGTCTTCATATTCGGGGGATTTAAAAGTAGGGACGTTATATTGCAAAGAACTCATTAGAATTCACTTGGAGTACTGTGCACAGTTCTGATTGCCATATTAGATGAATGATGTGTTTGCGCTGGAGAGAGCACAGAGGAAATTAACCAGGATGGTCCCTTGACTGGAGAAATTTAGATTTGGGGAGAGATTATCAGGTTAGAACAAGCCTAGCCTATCCAATCTCCTAGCCTATTCAAACTCCTACCATGGGCTAGTGATTTTTGACTATCTACCCCATCTGGGTACACGGTCCTAATCACTTGTCCAAAGTAAGAGTATCAGAAATAGAACTAATGAACACATGTGGGATTAGAGTAATTTGGCAATGTGGTCATTGTGGCTTGAAGGATCCATGTCTATACTGTTTGAATCTGTGACTATAAGTTTTAAATCAATCCATTGAGTAACACTGTACTGTGAACAGATAGTCTAGCATATATTTATGTCATGTTGGCTGCACCATTAGAACTGCAACAAAATTCAAGCATTTAAATGGGGCTGAGCTGAGAAAAAGGCAAAATCTGGATAAAAGGAGAATATTGGAGTATGGTAGAATAATGAACACCTGCATAAGAACAATGGGCTGAATGGACTCTTCTAGTGCATTTTGGACAATCCAAACTCTTCTTATTACCAAATATTTGTTTTTTGGGGAAAGTTTCAGAAGACAAATTTTAAGTAAACAGACCATGGATAATTGATGTTCATTCAACACCTGATCAAATAATACATGAACACTGAGACTGCAACTGCTGTGCAGCGACAGTTGCTAAGCACCATCACTGTTTTGCACACAGAAAGATCACATCACAGAAAGATCACTGAATAATTACTGTGCTTATATCAGTTAAATGAAGAATGTTGCTACTACCTCCAGCTCTTTCTCAAATACTGCAACAAGAGCTAACTATCCTAAATTGGTAGGAGGTTCATGACAAGTTCTATAGTACACAGAACAATACAATACAGTACAGTACAGGCCATCTGGCCTATGATTTTGTGCCGAATTTTTTAACCTACTCCAAAATCAGTCTAACACCCCCCTCCATTTTGTATTCATCCATATTCATTAATTTTTTTCAGAAAACAACATTCATGGGAACTAATATTAATATTGTTTTTTTTTACTATTGGAAGTAATAAATAGGCATAGGGGTTTCTAGATCTTGACAAAGTAAGAATATAGTTTCAAGGAGAAACGTTAACTGAGGGCATCAGAACCAGTACTGCAACATGGAGTATTGCAACAAAGGGAAAGAAAAATTGGCTGACCAAGTAAGCACTCAGTTAGTTTCTCCTAAAAACTTAGACAGGTAAACAGAGCTTCAAGTTTATGTTCTAATTTGTGGTCTGCGTCCACAACAATTCTTGGAATTAGAATATTGGCTGAGAATTTGAACCAAAATTCTAGAAGTCCAGCTTCTTACCTAGGCCTCTAGAATTCAGCAAATGAGAGGCAGAAAGAGTGTCTGTATTTTTATTGCTTTTATTCGCAGGAAATAAAAAAATATATGTATTTAAAAGCTTTTGTGAAAAAACAAATTGTCAATGGAAAAATTGAAATTTTATTAGTATATTAGATTGATGCAGGGTAAAATTAAAATTGCAGCACCAGCAAATTGTACTCAATGAATGCCTTCTAAAGAGTTGAACAATACAGTTCAAATATGCAAGAGCTCTTAGATAAATATTATGCTTTGGAAGCTCTCCAAAAACCAGCCATTGCAAAGGTCTCCTTTATACTCTTGCTGATGCTAGCTATAATTCACTGCTGCTTAGCTTCAAATTCTCATCATCATAAGACATAGGAGCACAATTAGGCCATTCAGCCCATCAAGTCTGCTGCACTGTAAACTTTGCATGCAGTTTTCGAACATAGAACAGTACAACACAGGAATGAGCCCATGTTACACCAACTACAATGCCAATCTAACTAATCACATCTGCCTGCACATATGCTTCTGTTTGCTGTCTGTTCGTTTGTCTGCCTAAATGTTTCTTAAATGTTGTTACCATAATCTGCTTCCACCCCCACCCCCCAGCAGCACATTCCTGGCACCTACCACTTTATATAAAAAAAAACTTGCCTCATGAATGTACTTTAAAATTTCCCCTTCTCACCTTAAACTTGTGCCCTCAAACATTTGACTTTTCCACCCTGGGGAAAAAAAACTCTATCTACCCTATGTACCCTATCTCATAATTGTAAATACTTCTATCAGCTTCCATCTCTCCAGAGAAAAATATCCAAGTGTGCCTAACTTTTCCTGATAGCTAATACTCTTTAATCCAGGCGACATCCTGGTGACCCTTTTTGGCACCCTCTCCAAAGTGACCAGAACTGAATATAATATTCCAAATGAAACCAAACCAAGTTTTATTCAGCTGCAGCATGATAACTCAATTTATATACTCAATGCCCCAACTGATGGAGGCAAGTATGCTACATGCCTCCTTTACCACCTCATTCACTTGTGTTATCAGGAGCTATGGACTTGCACCTTAAGATTCATCAGTATTTCAATATATTTAATGCTCATGCCATTTACTATATATTTTCCTCTTGCTTTTGACCTCTCAAAACACATTACTTCACAATGGTTCAGAATGAATGCCATGTGACTTAATCTTTTGGACTGACCTACCATGAAAGATCTTGTCAAATGCTTGTGAGACAATACCTCAGCTGCAGAGAACCATGTCACTATCCTTAATTTGGCTGTTTTTTTCCAAATGTGAGTAAATGCTGTACTAAGAATCTTTCCCAATAATTTCCCTACCACTGAAATAAGGCTCACGGTCTATAATACTTGGCCATGAAGAATGCAATTCACAGCCTGCAATGGAACTTCTATGTTTTTGCTGTGGATCATACAATGTAGCTACCTATAGTGGTGTTGTAGGGCAAGGTAAGCAGCAGAAACATACATAAAATGCCTCACATTGTTTTACTTGCAAAAACCTACATTGGTGACCCCAAAGCTCTTGGACAATTTCAGAGTTGTTAAACATGTTGGCCAACCCAGTTGTTTTGAAACTGCCAGAGTTTTTGGGAGTAAAGTGCCTTCACTTCTCAGATTCAGGTTCAGTTTATTGTCATTTAGAAATCACAAATGCAATCCAATTAAAAACTGAGACAACGTTCCTCCAGAATGATATCACAAAAGCATATGGCAAAACAGACTACACTAGAAAATCCACATAACGTTTGGCAATCCCCAATCCAGAGTCCGGAGAGGCTGCTGCGTATTAATATCGCGCTACCGTCTTAGCGCGTTCCCCGGAAAGGAGCTCCAAATCCACCAGACGAACAAGACCAAAAACTAAAGCTACAAGACCTGCACAAAACCACATAGTTACAACATATAGTTACAACAGTGCAAACAATAGCATAATTGATTTTTAAAAAAACAGACTATGGGCACAGTAAAAATAGTCCAAAGATGTTAAAGGACTATAAGTTCAAAAGAAATCACCACAGAGTTTCCACAAGTCTCCAGGGTCCTGACAGACTCGCCATCCCATGCTGGCAGCAGAAGGGAATACCCCCACTATGGACTTCCACGGCGCCGCCCAACTCAGCCTCACAGACGCAGCACACAACGAAAGCTCCGTCGAACCCAGACTCGCGGACACAGCACACACCGAAAGCGACCTGACCGCAGCGGACTCCAAGTCCATCAAACCTCCGAGCCGACGACCATCCCCTCCGGCACAGCTTCTCTGAGCACCATCCTGTGCCGAGCGTAGTAAGACAGCCCCGCCAACGGCCATCGGCAACGCGACCCCGAGGACTTGGGGCCTGTTCTTCCCAGCAGAGTCCCAGACCTCACAGCAGCAGCAGCAACGAAGAAGGTCTTCCTGGAGATGTTCCCGATGTTCCTCCATGCTCCCACATCCGTTTTCAATCGATTAGGATTGCGTATGACACCCCGCTTCACAAATAACAGATAATCAGCTCCGGAGTGGCCGCTGCAAGCTGTGTCGCACCGCCATCTTGGATCTATTTGGTTCTCACTTTGGTTCTCATCTTTTTTTTTACAGTCCTGATCAAGGGGCTCAGCCCAAAACATTGACTGTTTACTCTTTTCCATACATGCTGCCTGGCCTGCTGAGTTCCTCTAACATTTTGTGTGTGTTACTGTGTAATAGGATGTGTGGGTTCTGTTGTGATGATTTTCATTCCCCCTGATTTAATTAAAATAACCATCTGCATTAAAATGAAATAACTACACACATTTCAATGAATTTCAGAAGAGTAACAATTATCATTCATTGCTCCTTCAACTTAACAATACCATGTTTAAAAAGGAATCCAATAGCTGTGGATGATACTTTGGTATAGTCATTGAAGTTCAGTAAATGTATGTTCCTTCTTACTCGAATGAACTCAAAATTCAAACCTGGAAGTAACATCCAATCTGCTATCAACAAGCTGTTTACAAACACCAGTTGAGGTAGGGAAAGGAGGAGGAATGATGCACCGCTGTCCAGCTGAATGTAGACTATCAGCCATTTTATTAAACTCTCTATAGTCCTTCACAAGTGCATTAGCGAGGTTTTTGCAAACTTGATCAGGCATTTGCTGCATAAAGAGTTCTTTAAAAATAAAACAAGGTTAGTGGTTTCCCAGGAGAGACAGTATGTGGCCCATTAGCTCTGAAGGCCTAGCATCACCAAGACCGGGTAAGAACAGCAACTATTTGGCATGCTCAGACTCCAAAAGTCCAACAGTCTGTAAAAGGTGTTTATAGTGTTCAGGCAGCTGGTCATGTTGTAGACTCACCACTCTCACAGCCATGGAGTTGCTGAGTGATGCTATTACATAGAAATATTGGTGTTGTCAGTGGAGATTTCTCGCAGAACAGACTGGGCCTCATCTTGTACGAACCAAGTGCTGGCATTTTTCCTCCCTAAACTCTAGCAGTTTCAAAGCGACTGTGTTGGCCGACATGTTCAATAACTCTGAAATCTTCTGAGAACATTGGGGTCGCTAACGTAGGTTTCGCAAATGAAACAAAGTGAGGTGTTTTATGTTTAATGAAACCAGTAATACATTTTATTGAACTCCAAAACCTAAATACAAAAGTATGCTAAAAATCCTTATGTAACAACGTTATCATGTCAGACCAGCCTCTTAAAGCGAAACCTCAACTCAATGTCGGTGGTTGTGAGTTATGTACATTTCTCCCAATTATGTTACCCTACAAGTGAAGCTATGTTTGTGATATTCTGCTGCACAGTTGCCTCATATACCTAACAAATCTTTGCCCTTGAATGTAATTTGCTGTTCATAGAGTAGGTTGAGATGTACAAAGGTGTAATTTCTGTCTCTATCTCTTTAGCTTGGTGTCACTTCTCCTGTAAGAACCAAGCTCCAGAGTAGGTTCTTCTGGTGATGGGGAAAAAATCGTGCCAGTTCTGTGAGAAAGTTAGCACTTGCAAATCAGAGCTGCTGACGGTCGATGATTAAGGCCTTGTTTAAAATTTAGTCATAATTCAATGGTCATTAATCTTATGACTATTTAAAACTTCATTTCATTATTTGACTTTCAAAGTGAGACTGGCAGATTAAAAATGGCTTGAACGCAGAGAAATTCCTTCAATTAAATAAAAAGGCAGTTTGGTTATTACTAATTGATTTTAATATAAATTACTGTACTGGTTTTGATTAGTAACCTAAGTATTCAGTGGAATATGTAACTTCACTAATTGACAGTACTCCAGTCCGCAGACTATATAGTATTCTATAGAAAGGATGTTGAGGCTTTGGAGAGAGTGCAGAAGAGGTTTACCAGGATGTTGCCTGGTTAAGAGAGCATGTGCTATCTTGAGAGGCTGCACAAACTTGGGTTGTTTTCTTTGAAGTGGCAGAGGCTAAGGGAGGATCTGATGGAAGTTTATAAGATTATGAGAGGCATAGATAGAGTAGACGGGGGTTATCTTTTCCACAGGGTAGAAATGTCTAGTACCAGAGGGCATGCATTGAAGATGAGAGGGGGTAGGTTCTGTGGTGAACTACATATACCTGTCTGGACACGCCCCCCCGCCCCCGCTGACTGCTCCTGTGGCTCCTCCCACTGACTGTGGCTCCTCCCACGGACCCCCGTATAAAGGCGATTGGGGACACCGCCCCGGCCTCAGTCTCCAGGATGCAGTGTGGTGGTCAATTGCTGCTTGTTCTTTCTTCCAGCCAATAAAAGCCTATATCTCACCTCACGTCTCCAAGAGTTATTGATGGTGCATCAGGTTCAAAGGTATATGAGTGAAGTTTTTTTACTCAGAGAGTGGTGGATGCCTGGAGTGAGCTGCCTGGTGTGGTGGCAGAGGCAAATACATTCAAGGCTTTTAAGAGATGTTTAGATAGGCACATGATGTGAGGAAGATGGAGGGATATGGACACTGTGTAGATAGGTAGGATTAGTTTTTTGGGGGGGGGGTCTGATTTACTTTTTATCTGGTTTGGCACAACATTATGGGCCAAAGGGCCTGTCCTGTGCTGTACTGTTGTTCCATGTTCTATGTTAAAGACCCAACTTGAAGAATGGGGCATGCTTAGTGGAGCTCAGCGAACCCTGCACATTGAAGCCTAGTTAGCTATGTACCACTGCCAGTTTGTTTTAATGGGTAGCAATCTCATTTGTAATTTCAAACTCCACTTCAGAAACTTAAGCATATAATTAAGGCTGATTCTTGACACAGTGCTACACTCTTAGTACTGATTCTAGGTTGGAACATAAAACCACTAAGAGCCTGCTCTCTCAGAGGACATAAAAGATCCAAGATTTGGAAACAAAAATGATGCCTCTGGTGCCCTGACCAATATTTTGCTTTTAACCACATCACACATCTGATTGCTTTTCTTGTTGCCGTTCACAGGACCTTAATGTGTACAAAGTGGCAGTTGCAAAGATTTCAAAATTGAGATTGCTACATATGTACTTGGGAAGTAAAAATGATTAGGTAACTAAGCTGGGGCTCTCCAGTTTTCCCACACTCTCATTCCATACCTGGCTTCGACCTATGTTCCAATATTAGGAAAACATTGATGCAATCCTAGAATCTCATGGTGCAGAAGGAGACAGTTCAACTCTAAGAATAATTCAATTAAACCCTGCTTAACTACCTACCCTCCCATAGCTCTGCAAGTTCAAACTCTTCAAATTCATCTTCAATTTCTCTTTGAAAGTTATCATGGAGGTCTGATTTCCCTTCAGTGTTTATGGAAGTGTTGTCCAGATGTTAATAATGCCCTGTGTCAAGAAAATTCTAATTTCCCCTCTAGACATTTAAGTACTTTGGAAATTCCATGCTAAAGATAAATTTTATAGATTATAGCCTTTCAGAAATCTTTAAGTCTGCTTTGTGCTGAGGATGAACCTCGGTCAGCAAGGCCACTAACATAAGCACGCCCACGCCTGCAAAACAGACAACGCCAGGACTATGCTTTCACCATGCATAGGAACGCTAGGTAGTGCCAACCACCTTGTAGCTTTGACAGTGCCAGTGCTTTGGAACATCAGAGCTTTGTGAACACCGTGAGTTCCAGCTGCCAGGGGCGTCTACTGTTCATTACGCACACCCTTTCAAGACAACACTTCTTACGTGACACAGGTGCTCAAGTGAACGTACTACCAGCATCACCTTTTGATGAGAAGGCAAAGGTCGACAAAATCTCGCTGCAGTCTGCCAAAGGCAGCAAGATCCAGGCTTACGGGATGATGCTTTGCTTCAGTGGGTGACATTAGACATGGGATGTCAATCCTGGCTAAAGTGGCTAGACCTCTGCTTGGTGCAGATTTCCAGTGGGCCCAGGGGTAGTTGGTCAATCTTAAGAACTGCTGGCTTGTGGATGTAAAGGACTTTGGGTCATTACCCTGCTCCCCCAGTAAGTACCCCACAATGACTCTGACAAGCGCATGCACCACTGCATTGAGTTTTCTCAACTGTTGGGTGATTTCTCAGATCTCATCAAGCCTACATTCTCCACGACAGTCACAAAACAAGGGGTCGAGCACTACATTCCCACAACTGGCCCACCAATCCATGCCTACACACATAAACTGGATCCTAAAAAGCTGGCAACACCAAAAGCTGAGTTTGTCAACATGGAAAGATTTGGCATTTTACACCAGTCAAATAGCCCCTGGGCTTCACCCCTCCATATGGTCCCTAATTCCTATGATGGTTGACGCCCATGTGGCAATTTCATTCCTGATGCCTGGTTGACCTCTCAACAGTTTTCCACCCCCCCCCCCTCAGTAAATTCAATTCCTTTTCACCTGTTCCTACCTCCCATCATGGTGTACAGCTCTCCTGGGTCCTGTGTTCTACCTTGATTGTTTTCATCCACCAACATGCACACCAACATCCCCTTAGGCCCCATTCCGCATTTTGGAATGGGGAGAAAAGACTTTTATCATAGATAAGAGGGGTAAACCTGAAAGTATTTCAATAGATCGCCTTAAACCGGCCCACCAAGATTTGGAGTATTCTGCTGCCAAGCCCCTGGCATCACTACATGACTATGAGCATACCAACACACCACTAGACAAGCCAGAGGCACCTGCAGTTCCTCCACCCATGAAACACAAGACCTCAGCTGGGCGGCTCTTCCGAGCTCTGGACAGGCTCACAATGCCGGTCATAGTGAATTTGGGGGGGGGGGGGGGGAGCCTGTGTGGGGTAACATAATTGGGAGAAATGTACATAATTCATAACCACCAATATTAAGTGGGATTTCAATTTAAGAGACTGGTCTGACATGATGACAGTGTAGAAACCGTAGAAAAGGTGCAAAGGAGATTTACAAGGATGTTGCCTGGATTGGGGAGCATGCCTTATGAAAACAGGTTGAGTGAACTCGGCCTTTTCTGGTTGGAACAACGGAGGATGAGAGGTGATCTGATGGAGGTGTACAAGATGATGAGAGGCATTGATCATGTGGATAGTCAGAGGCTTTTCTGCAGGGCTGAAATAGCTGCCACAAGAGGGCCCAGGTTTAAGGTGCTTGGGAGTAGGTACAGAGGAGATGTCGGGGTAAGTTTTTTTACGCAGAGTGGTGAGTGTGTGGAATGGGCTGCCAGCGATGGTAGTGGAGGTGGATAAGATAGGATCTTTTAAGAGACTTTTGGATAGGTACATGGAGCTTAGAAAAATAGAGGGCTATGGGTAACCCTAGTATTTTCTAAGGTAGGGACATTTTTGGCACAACTTTGTGGGCTGAAAGGCCTGTATTGTGCTGTAGGTTTTCTATGTTTCTATGTTATGTAAGGCATCTTAGCACTCTCTTGTGTTTAGGTTTTGGAAGTTCAGTAACATATGTTACTGGTTTCATAAAACATAAAACACCTCATTTTGTTTTATTTGCGAAAACCTACACACTAAATACCTTTTGGTGGTATTGACTGAGGACCAAATGCTGATTGGATCAATGAGACAAATCCTAAATATTGCCAAAGTGAAACTTTAACCTGTGCTGAAACAACAGAACCGCTTATTGTCTTAGTCTGAAGGTTAACACTCTGACCATGCAACAATCTCTACATATTGCATTAAAGGTTCACTGAAATTATATTTTCAAGTCCTGATAAGTGATCTGAACACATAGTTTCAAAGAAGGTCAAGACAACAGATCTAGAAAGAAAGAAGAAACAAGAAGAAGACAGGCTGATTAACATTCGACAGTTTGAAAGTTTGTAAACCCAAGAGATGAGATTGTTTTATAAGTTATATTTCCAGTATAAAGTGCTTGGCAAAAACCTCATATTAAAGGCATTACTAATCTGGATTGATAATGAACCTTTGGCAGAAGTTTTTTTTCTCTTTACAATTTCTGTAATGTTCCCGAGAGTTCAAAAGGCTGAGGAGCGATCTGTTTAAAATGTTTAAAACATACAGAGAGTTTGCAGGATAGAATGCAAATTTCATCTAGATAGTGAATATGAAGAAGAGAAAATCATTCATTTGTCTCCAATCAATGAGTCACAAAACTCAGCATAACTAGCCAAAACTCTGTAGAATATATTGAACTTAACAAAATAGGGTGTTTCCAAAGAAAGACTTCAAACAACAAGTGTGAAATAGGCTGAGGTTTAAAATTAATGTTAAAATTAATTCAGTTCAATGTGAGATACTCAATTACTAAGTAAGGTCTTCAAGGAATACAAGGGTAAACATGAGAACATAAGAACATAAGAAATAGGAGCAGGAGTTGGCCATGCGGCCTATCGAGCCTGCCCCGCCATTCAATAAGATCATGGCTGAATTGTCTGTAAACTCAGCTCCATCTACCTGCCTTTTCCCCATAACCCTTAATGCCCTTACTATTTAAAAACCTATCTTACTGTTTCTTAAATATATTTAGTGAGGAAACCTCAACTGCTTCCCTGAGCAGAGAATTCCACAGATTCACCACCCTCTGGGAAAAACAGTTTCTCCTCATCTCCGTGCTGAATCTTTTCCCCTGAATCTTGAGGCAACGTCCCCTAGCCCTAGTAAAATCAGGATGGTAAAATCAGGATGCTAAAAACACCAATTGCTTTGGAGAATTTACATCCTGGCAAAAATGTTGAGAACTGTAACTTATGGAACACTCTGTCTTGGCCAACAGTTGTAGCCTCAAAAAGCCAGATGGCAATATCATGATCCTGGTTAAAAGATCCAGTGGGCCATCTGTAAACCTGGGAGTTCAACGTTCAAAATAAATTCAAAGTACATATATGTCACCATATACAACCTTGAGATTCATTTTTAATGAGCATACTCAATAAATCTATAGAAAAATAACCATAAGAGAATCAATGACAGACCACCCACTAGGGAGTTCTCAGAATGCAGAAGACAACAGACTGTGCAAATACAAAAAAAAAGAAATAATAATAATAATAAATAAATAAGCAATGAATATCGAGAACATGAGATGAAGAGTCCTTGAAAGTGGGTCCATTGTTTGTGGGAGCATTTCAATGATGAGGCAAATGAAGCTGAGTGAAGTTATGTCTTTTCATTCAAGAGCCTGATGGTTGTGGGTTAGAACAGGTCCTGTAAAATAATAACACCTAGGAACTTAAGAGACTCTTTTAAGAATCTCCTGAACAGGCACATGGAGCTCAGAAAAACAGAGGGCAATGGGCAACCCTAGGTAATTTCTAAAGTAAGGGCATGTACAGCACAGCTTTGTGAACCGAAGGGCCTGTATTGTGCTGTAGGTTTTTTATGTTTCTATGTTTCTAAAGTTGCTAACCCTCTCCACCTCTGATTTGCCGATGAATAACCATCCACGCATGGAGAAGGTTGCATATCTTGTCCCTTAGCCTGATGAGAGTGAGAATAACAAATACCTAACATCCTGTTCAGCACACTGGCTAACATGCTCCTCTGAATGTACCACACACAGTAATTTACTGCAGCCCGAAGTGTTGAAAACTTTCGATGCAAAGTATGATATATTATTTTACCATGTAAAATGCAGTATTATCTTGCTTTTAATCAATGGAATTGGCTAGGTGTGGTAACAGATGAAATTTTGTACAGGCTTTTACAGAGGAAAATCAAATAAATTTAATCACTCAGTTTTGTCATAAGTCTGACCATTCCAGTCTAGGCAGTTAGACATTTAGTTGAACTTCAAATTAGAAACTTTATAATATTGCCACACAGTGGCTATATCCAAGAACAACAAAAAACACATACTTTACAAAATACTTTATCTATACCAGCTAGTGCTTCACTTGCAATTGATAATTGAAGTACAATTACAGATATATGCAGCCATTAGCAAGATGCCTGAAATGTTGGAGGTAAATAACTAATAATTTTGCTATAAGTTAGCTGAAGAGGAATATTATTTATGAGCTTCTGAGAATTCCCTACCCTTTGTTAAATAGTAGAGTTGAATCATTAAGATTTATCTGAACCTATCAAACAGGGAAAGAGTAGTAATAACTGTACTAAAATTACTGAAGTAGCAATTTAGCTTGATGGCAAGATTCAGTTCTGAAATTTCCTCACTGTTCTGAGGCAAAGTGGCAGAAGGGATTAATTGATCAATCCTGCCTGTGGGACAGAGGCAGTGGATCGGCATGATGTTGATGAATAGCAGAACAGGTTTGAAGGTTGAGATGGCCCACTCCTGCTCTGACGTTTTTATGCTGTGGAACTTAGATGTGTCACAATACTTCAAAACCATTCATTGCTATAGATTTCGATAGGAATTCCCAGCACACTGCACCGAGCTGCTGGCATTATTCAGTACTAGTCCCAGTATGCTCATGACTGATTTTACTTGAGACAAATAAAACTCCCAGAAGTGATGGCTTACTGGCTGAGGAGTACTCAAATCTATGTGGCAGGATGGGACTGGACATACTGGAAGGGTACAATGTTATGCTTTTGCCTGACAGTATGTTAGAATCCAAGACAAGGGTATCACTACCCTCATCTACATGCAGAAAAGGATGTTTGAAGATCTATCCTACTGTTGAATGTGTTTTACAAAATCCTGTCCAGGTCATCGCCAGTGTGCTCTTGGAAAAGTGATCTACCTGGATCAAACCAGTGCCATACCCAGCAAGAAACCTTCGAATACTCGGATACTCAGGGACATCATTGCCTATGGGCAGGATCGTGAAGTATAAATTTGCCTGGTCAGCTTTTACCAGAAGAAGACCTTTGAGAGTATTTCACACACACACACACACACACACACACACACACACACACACACACACACACACACACACACACACACACACACACACACACACACACACACACACACACACACACACACACACACACATCTCCAAAATGAGCTTGGGAAGAAGAGTCATGCATTTCATCCAACTGCTCATTCCTGTCTTGCTGTGTTTTCTTTATTGAATCCATCAGGAAAGATGAGAACAAAAGAGGAGTGATGATGAAAATGGCAGGATACTTGGTAGTGTGGAGGGGCAGAGGGATCTGGGGGTACACGTCCACAGATCCCTGAAAGTTGCCTCATAGGCAGATAGGGTAGTTAAGAAAGCTTATGGGGTGTTAGCGTTCATAAGTGGAGGTACAGAGTTTAAGAGTCGCGAGGTAATGATGCAGCTCTATAAAACTCTGGTTAGGCCACATTTGGAGTACTGTGTCCAGTTCCGGTCGCCTCACTGTAGGAAGGATGTGGAAGCATTGGAAAGGGTACAGAGGAGATTTACTAGGATGCTGCCTGGTTTAGAGAGTATGCATTATGATCAGAGATTAAGGAAGCTAGGGCTTTACTCTTTGGAGAGAAGGAGGATGAGAGGAGACATAATAGAGGTATGCAAGATATTAAGAGGAATAGACAGATTGGACAGCCAGCGCTTCTTCCCCAGGGCACCACTGCTCAATACAAGAGGACATGGCTTTAAGGTAAGGGGAGGGAAGTTCAAGGGGGATATTAGAGGAAGGTTTTTTTACTCCGAGAGTGGTTGGTGTATGGAATGTACTGCCTGAGTCTGTGGTGGAGGCAGATACACTAGTGAAACTTAAGAGACTACTAGACAAGTATATGGAGGAATTTAAGGTGGGGGGTTATATGGGAGGAAGGGTTTAAGGGTCGGCTCAACATTGTGGGCCGAAGGGCCTGTATTGTGCTGTACTATTGTATGTTCTATGTTCTACGTGATGGCGGCAAGCAATGGAGGCATTCAGGTCAAAGCCTCAGTGTATACATAATATCACAATTATCTGCTTGGATCCATGGCTGTTACACTGTTTTATCAGCATATGCAACCATTTTGAACCGGCCTCAGCTAACTGACTACTGGCAATTGGCCTAACCAATCCTCCAGTTCCCTTCACTATCAAGCTTCACTGCCCTAAGATGCTGGAGGTGTCATTTGGAGGAGCCAAGATATGCCAGACAAATTGGCTGAAACAGATAGGCAAGATGCAACAGCTATTGATGTGGCAGTATCTATTGATAGCCATCAAGAACAGGATCATCAAGCATGAGGTGCTCTCAGTATGCTGTTTGTGGAGGAAGTGTGACCCATAACCTGCTCCTCTACCAAGGTGGTCAACCAAGCCATCTTCCATTTCATTTAGGGATGGAAGATGAAGCACATCCCATGAATCATGATACATGTTTCCAACTTTGCCCTCATCCTAATGGCTACCTTAGTGTGTGGCTGTATTAAACTGTGTATGGAACTGACTTGAGAAAACACCAAGGGTCACTTGTGTGTTCCCAGTGTTGCGAAAAATAGATCTAATGTTGTTGCCACACAATGTTCCATTTGGCTAGACTTTGCCACACACCTATCCTTTGTGTAAAAGTTCTTTCAGAGAAAACATCTTTGACCACAGTCCATCAGATAATGGTCAATACTGAACATCCTGCAGGAGAAGGACACAACGGATCTCTTGGGATGGTTTCATCACTACCATTTGGCAGAGTCACCAGAGCTCAACAACAAGCACCAAGACCACACCTCACCCACTTCATCAGATCCTTCCTGCATAGTTAGCGTCTCTCCCTCAACACATGCAATCTGCTTGAGATGGCTGAAATGAGATGACACGATTATGGACTGCACTTGCAAAGAAGGTCTGTCAAAGGATACAATAGTCAATGTCAATGTTTATCCTCAACGACTGCATAAACAAGTACATTCTGATCAATGGACTGTTCCCAAAGACACATACAGAGATAAAATGGTGGAAGATCGTCAACTCAATGAAAGATACATTTTGGTCTGCCAAAACTTGTTGGTCTCCCTGTACAATAGGTTCCTGCTACCGAGCTAAGGGGTGAACTAAAGTTCAATACAGAAAACACAAAGACTTTGTGGCATCAAAGAACTTGCCACCATTGGACACTGAGTGAATGGGTGACGTAGAAAAGCTTTCCAAACAGCAGAAATGTACAATGTCCAAGGAGACCACAGGAAGAGCAATAGTGCCTTGTTTGTAGAATGTACTAATACTACAAATGTGCACTCAATGGCCATGTTATTAGGTACATATGTACACATACCCATTAATGCAAATATCATGTGGCAGAAACTCAATGTATAAAAGCATGCAGACAAGGTCAAGAGGTTCAGTGTTGGTCAGACCAAACATCAGAATAGGAAAGAAATATAATCTAAGTGACTTTGGCCATGGAACGATTGTTGATGCCAGACAGGGTGGTTTGAGTATCTCAAAAACTGCTCATCTCTTGGGATTTTCATGCACAACAGTCTCTAGAGTTTACAGAAAATGAGGTGGAAAACAAAATAAAAAACGTCCAGCGAGTGGCAGTTCTGTGGGCAAAAATGCCTAGTTAATGAGAGAAGTCAGAGGAGAATGTCCAGACTGGTTCAAGATGACAGGAAGGTGACAATAATTCAAATAAGCATGCATTACAACAGTGGTGTGCAGAAGGGCATTCCTGAATGTACAACACATCCAACTTTGAAGTGGATGGGATACAGCAGCAGAAGATCATAAGTGTACACTCAGTGGTCACTTTATTAGGTACATGAGGTACCTAATTAAGTGGTCAGTGAGTGTATAAACCCGTTAACAATATTAATTAATTAATTAATTAACTAGATGAAACTAAATTAACTAAAGAAAGCCATGCTCTGGGTTTTTGTATTTCATATATATATATATATTTATGAACGAAGTTTATTTTTGGTAAAAATAGTCTGAGTGAGATATAAATCAGGCCTCTGAAATTCCAAACTCGTTAAATGGTGTCAAGGAATTATCACCATTTATCTGTAGAATTGGGAAAGTTTAGTTGGCGTTCAGTTAGTAATTCACATGAAGGACTGCTTCTCTCTCACTAGAGTATTCTTCCTCAGTACAACACGAGTCGCAGAACAGAGTTTAAATCCATAATTCTAATCTAACATTCTACTTCAGCAAGCTCAGGAGTGCCACCTTCAGAGCTCACCGGCCATCTATGACTATTCACCTCTAGTTAGATAAGGTTTCAATCAGCTGAGAGGCATTTTACTTTGTCCCTTCTATTTTAAAATTGTCCATATTGATTTCCCAGCAGATATATAACATGATCAAGGAAGCTTGAGGATTTTTTTGTGAGAACTGGTCGATAGATAGTTGGGTTAAAACAGAAAGAGACCCATGCATTGATTTGAAGATGATACGCTTTGCCAGTCCCAGACAAGAACAGGGCAGGGAGAAATCCAATGCTTTCAAAGTTCAGCCAAAGCTGACCCCAAATGCAATTTTCAATGTTAGCATCAACTTCATTCAGATTATTTATAAACATAGACAGAAACCATACCTTGGAAAGAACAACAGTTTGATGTTTTGTTTGCCTTTATATCCTCTAAATTTTTAATAGGATCGTGTAAACTCTAAACTGGAGGGATATTCTGTTTTACAACATCAATTTTTATTAATGGGGAGACATCAATACAGGGGTCATTCTTGTTAGGATCATATTCAAACATTATGCCTAAAAGGGATTTAGCATAAAGATTTTATAAAAGGGAAATAAACAGGGAACTACTGGAAAGGGAGAAAGATCAGTTATATCCGGAAGTAGTTAATTCATCAGTGCTTTGGTGTGAACCCTTGGTTAGAATAATTCAGCTAAAAGGTTCTAAACCAGAAATGTTAATTCATCTTTCCTCTTTAAAGTGTGCATTTTCCATCATTAACAGAAATTAAAGCCTTTCATTAATGAGATGCTTTTCACAAGTACGCTTTGTGGCAGGGCACTATACATTAGGTGAAATGTTTTAAGAAGAGCTGTGTTATTCTGCCAGGGAACACAGCAGCTGGTTGGGGAATAGTGAAGTCTCATAAAGAGCAAGTTGACAACCAGAATATGTACTTTAGCAATGTAGTTTCAGAAATAAATAGCAGGAGAATGACCACGTCCATTGGCACTTTTATTCACTTTAAGAAGGGAAGACAGACCCCTGTTTACTGTCTCACCTGAAAAATGGCACCTCTAATAGTGCTGTATATGGAGGTGCAAGGTAAGCTTCCACTCCAACTAAAGGTGTGCTCCTCTACCTAAAATAATGAGTTCCTGACCGTCTTCCAGTGACTCCCATTGTTGCTGATGATGCCCCAAACAGTTGACATAAAGGTTGAAAAAAAAGGGAAATAAACAGGGAACTACTGGAAAGGGACAAAGATCAGTTATATCCAGAAGCAATTAATTCATCAGTGCGTTGGTTAGTTGCTTTACCCATTTTCAACTCTATCATCATAATGCAGCTGGACAATGCAGCAGGGCCAAAAGCAAACTGGATGTCAGCTCTAGAGCCCTGAGGGAAGAGGCAAAAGGAGTACAATGTTTTTAACAAAACCTGTAAATAGGTACTGCAGTAATCACTTCACTGAGATAAAAGTATTCATAGTTGGATCCACCACCATCTGTGTTCTTCTCTGACCACTGCCTCCTTCGAGCTAACTTTACCATGGAGAGCATTCTGACTGGATGCATCACCAGCTCGTGTGGAAGATCCAATGCACAGAATTGAAAGAAGCAGCAGTGGTTTATAGACTCAGTCAGCTCCATCATGGTAACAGGCCTCCCCATCTTCAAAGGCAGCATCCACCATTAAAGACCTTTACCAACCAGGACATGCCCTCATCTCATAACTACCATTAGGGAGGAGGACTAGCAGCATGAAGATCCACACTTGACATTTTAGGAACAGCCTCTTCCCCTCTGCCAACAGATTTCTGAATGGTCCATGAACCCACAAATACTGCCTTGCTATCCTCTTTTGCAGTTTTATTTAGTATTTATTCTAACTTATAGTAATTTTTCTGTCTTGCACTGCACTGTGGCCACAAAACAACAAATTCCATGACATATGACAGTGATAATAAACCTGATTCTGATTTTGATTCTGAAGACCAGAGGGCTGACAGGGGGACAATGAAGTGGAATATCAAACTGCTGACCCAGAAAACACCGAGGATACGTTCTCCAGAAAGCCATCTCATGGGCGAAGTGGCAATTCTGGATTAAACTTGAATCAATGGAGGATGCTCGACAGTTGTGGCAAGGTTTGAATGCTAACACTGTTATAAAGTTAAATCAAGCAACATTAGCATGACAGGGCTTCGCTTCCAGAGGCGCTCAATGCTTTTTATGCTCGCTTTGACCAATAAAATACACAGGAACCATCACTAACTCCCACAGACCCCGAGGATCCTGTGATTTCCGTCTCTGAGGCCAACGTGCAAGCATCCTTCAGGAGTGTGAACAAACGGAAAGTATCCAGCTCAGGTACTGTACCAAGCCAAGTATTAAAGACCTGTGCTGATCAACTGGCTGGAGTGTTCACTGAGATCTTTAATCTCTCACTATGCAGTCTAAGGCACCCATCTGCTTCAAGCAGGTTTCAATTTACCAGTGCCTAAGCAGGTGGTAACCTACCTCAATGACTATCATCCAATAGCATTTATATCCACAGTGATTAAGTACTTTGAGAAGTTGGTGATGAAGCATATCAGCTCCTGCCTCAGAAGCAACTTGCATTTTGCCTACTGGTACAACAGATCGACAGCAGATGCCATCTCATTGGCTCTTCACTCAACTCTGGAACATCTGAACAGCAAAGATGCATAGATCAGGATGCTCTTTATCAACTACAACACAGTACTCAGTACTATCATCCCTTCAAAACTTAACAATAAGATTCAAGACTTTGCGTCAATATCTCATTGTGCAATTGGATCCTTAATTTCCTCACCTGCAGACCCCAGTCAGTCCAGATTGGCAACAACATCTCCTCCACAATCTCTATCAGCACAGGTGTACCCCAAGGCTATGTGATTAGCCCCCTGCTCTGCTTGCTTTACACTTATGACTGTGTGGCTAAGCACAGCTCCAATGCCATATTCAAGTTTGCTGATGTCACCACTGTCATAAACCAAATCAAAGGTGATGACGAATCAGTATATTGGAGGAAGATTGAAAATCTGGCTGAGTGGTGCCACAACAACAACCTCTTACACAATGTCAGCAAGACCAAAGAGTTGGTTATTGCCTTCAGGAGGAGGAAACCAGAAGTCCATGAGCCAATCCTCATCGGGGGATCAGAGGTGGAGAGAATCAACAAATTTAAATTCCTTGGTGTTATACTTTCAGACGACCTGTCCTGGGCCAGAACTTAAGTGCAATTATGAAGGAAGAATGGCAGTGCTTCTACTTCCTTAAGAGTTTTGTGAAGATTTGGCCTGACACCTAAAACTTTGACAAACATCTGTAGATCTGTGGTGGAGAGTATACTGAGTGGCTGCATCATAGCCAGCTATGGAAACAATAATGCCCTTGAACAGAAATTCCTACAAAAAGTAGAGGATACAGCCCAGTCCATAGTGGGTAAAGCCCCCCAACAATGAGCATATCTACATGAAACATTGTCACAGGAAAGCAGCATCCATCATCAGGGACCCCCATCACCCAGGTCATGCTCCTTTCTCACTGGTGCCATCAGAAAGAAGATACAGGAGCCTCAGGACTCACACTAACATGTTCAGGAACAATTATTACCCAGCTCACTGATGAATGTTTAATGCAAGGTTCTACCCAAGGTCATTGGCAATTGAGTGAAATCTGTTTCCGAGGCAGGTGATCCACCCAAACCAAATCTGTGCCCTACCTTTGTGCTGTTCAAGAATACCATTATCAACATGCTGAACAAAAAGTGGACATATTCCTGGTCAGCTTGGACCAGGAGAAGGCCTTTTGCAGAACATCACATACAAACGTGATGGACGTGGTCTCCAAAATGGATTTTAGTAAAGGAATCATGGATTGAATACAGCTGGCTCATAGGCTTATCATAGGTACTAATAATGAGTGAGATGTAGTAAACATCCATCAAATCTGAGGGCAAACAAGGTTGCCTATTCTTCTCAATCTTGTTTGTATACTACATCAAGCCTTTTACTAAATCCTTCAGGAAGGGCAAAGGATTAAGAGGTGTATCAATGCCAGGCAGTGGGGGCAATCAGGACAAAGCTTCCCTTAATACAGACAGCATTGCTTTCCTCTGCTTGGACCCTCAGAATGATCCACAAGTTGATCCAGATCTGCGACCAGTTTAAACCAGCTTCAATAGTTTGACTCAACTGCAGTACTCACTGTCAGGTCCAAATACGTCAAGATGCTGGCAATCCATTTTGGGGCAAGTGAAATAAGAATTGGCTGAAGAGGCTCGCAAAAATGAAACAGAAGTCAAGAATTTGGAACTGTCCTTCCTCCCGATAATGGGAAAGAAACTAAACATCAAGTGAAAGGTGCTCTCTTGTGTTCCTTATCTGCTCCCACGCTTGTGCTATCTTCGATTTCAACAGGAGATCCAGAATAGATCAAGTCCATTAGGTCAAGATGTACAGGGTTTCCAGATAAAGATGGGGAAAACATACCCAATATAGTTCTCATCCTGATGGCCACTTCTGTCTGCGATTGCGTCAAGGAGTGCATAGAGCTACAGCATGCAAACAGCAAATGTCACTACAGTGTGAAGTATGGACCTAGTTTCATTACCATACAACATTCCATTCATTTAGACCAGGGGTTCACAACTTTTTTTATGCTATGAACCAATACCATTATGAAGGGGTCTGTGGACCCCAGGTTGGGAACCCCTGATTTAGACCTTGCCACCGCACATATCCTTTGCAGAATAGTTCCTGGACAAAAGTACTTTTGACCCTAAGTCCATCAGGCAGTGGTCAGCACAAATGTTCCAGAGATCCTATGGGAGGGGACAGTGGATCTTGTGGGATGGTTCCCTAACCAGACTTTCAAAATCTTTTGGCAGAATGTCATATTGCCAGAAGTCACAAAGAAACACCAAAACATTGTTTGGCTATCAATGAGACAGGCCTTTCCCATTAGATCCTTCAAGTTCCATTAGGAGATGGCTTCAGTGCAGATGAGACAATCATCCATCTTCTTGTGAAATATTGTTTGCCGAGAGGTCTGAAAAGGGAAGCAGTGGTCCTCATCAAAGATCGCCGTGAGCAGCTGCGTAACTGACTCATGATTCGTCAGCTGATCCCAGGGACACTGAGACAAAAATTAGTTGCTGCTGCAGGATCATCAACATGGTAAAAGAGATTTTGGTCTGCCAGAAACTTGTTTGTCTTCCAGTGTAAGAAACGTCTCCAAGCAAATGCTGCCCACTGACACATTCTCAGGTGCAGTGTGAGTGCTGTATTAAAGCTCAGTGCTGTCACTGCAGTGACTCTGTAGGGGGGGACCACAGCCTATTGTCCTACCCCAACTGAATATTAGGCAGCTGGGCTTGTGTAGCAGTCTTTCAAATGCCTCATAGCTGGATGGTTTAAGGAGGAAGCGGGAATGGCATTATCACATTATAAGAGAATATACGGGCCTGCTAGAAAATGAATCTCAGGGTAGTATATGGTAGCATTTACATACTTCGATAATAAATTTACTTTGAAATTTGAAGTAGAGCAATACATGCCCAAATACTATTTATTTTCATTTATTATGAATAATGTATATTTTTGGAAAAAAAACAGATTCCACATACCACACTGCAGTCTGAATGATAATCTGAGGAAATACAGGTCAGAAGTAATGCCGTAATTCACATCTCTGATTCACCAACTCTCACTATTTGTGGCAATAGCGCACTGTTCAAAGCAGCAGCAATTAAATAGTTGCTTACTTACCTATTGCCCATTACCCCTACTGGTGTTTAGGGCAGCAATGATAGTCCTCCATCTCTGGTGGTGTTCAGGGCTTCCTTCATCATGCCAGTAGCTTCCTCTCAGTTTTCACCACTGTCAGTCACACAGGTCCAAACGTGGACAGTCAGGAATACCAATCGCACTCACATGTGGAAGAGTTCTTCATTGCTGTTTCCATAACAGTTTTGTTTTACCGGTCAGGGTTGTTAGCTGTGAGCTGAACCCCATAACTGGAGGACCAGTGGACTACTCTTGGTCTGTCCTCTATCCTTTGACCAGTTTGGCATGGGTGACCTGACCAAGAGTCAAATTATAAAGTCCTGATTCCAGCCAACATAGCTCCCTGGGTCACTGAGGCACGCAAGCCTCCAAACCCAACAACAAGGTTGTGGTCCTCTTGGTGGAATTAAACGCTTGTTCAACATTAATGCTTCAGCTGTCAATGCAGACATATACTTTTGTGCCTTGAACCAAAGTTTGAACTTCCCAATGAAGAAACTGCTCAACAGCAAGGTTTCTGAGCATATTTGTACTATAAAATTAGGATAAACCATTAGATATACAGCAAAGTTCCCTCTAATTGGTTTTACAGCTACATGACCAACCATTGCTCTGAGCAGGAAATTTTACTTTAATTGCTTTTTTTTTGCAATATGCACATCAAACAAACACACACCATAACTCACAACACAAAAAAATTGTCAGGAAGTCAAAACAATTAAGAGGCACAATGGCAAAAGTAAAACATTTTGACTAGACAGCGTCGGCCAGCAGTTTATTAACAATGAGCTACCGACTTCCATTCTGTGATTAATGTTACAATTTGTAACAATATTGTAACTTGAAACACTGATGATATAAATGCATCTAAGCTCTAAAATGTTACAAAGTGATGGTACATGGTATGTTTATTATTTTAGAAAATTTAAATATTATACTTATTAACACATAATTAATTATAGGGTATTTCACAATTATATTAACATAGATCTCTAAACTATATTAACATAATTTCAAACTTACATTAACATGATATAAAAGAAAATTCCAGCTGTGCAGCAACAAGACTATTTACGTGGGTACACTTCAGTTACTGCGCAACCACACACACTTAGAGGGAACAGTGATATCCAGTTACTTCATTAATAGAGAGAGAATTAACTGTTTGAACAGTATGTTGTACCATTGAATGACAGAGGAAAAATTAAATGCCCCTTTCCTAACAATTATTTAATCTCAAAATTGTATTTCTGAAGGAGCAGAAACTTCTGAATTAGTGATTGGCAGAGGGAAGCACTGTGCTTAGCAGACCAGCAACACTGAAGTTTTCAAATTAAAACTTCACGTTAATCCTTAATTATGCCCTCCACAGGACAATGTATCATTCATAGGGGATCGGGCAGATACCAAAGGTATCATATTATACCAGAATCAACAGTCTCAATGAGCAATCAAGTCAGTCTTAAGACACAACTCAAACTGTGATCAAATGGCTCACTATCCTATCATCATCACCATAATGTGACCTAGAAACAAGAAGACTGGGTGTGGTAGCTTTTATGGGAGTGATAAATTTGATTATTTTAAAATCAATATTTTTCCGCAAGACCTTTCTCATTATAGTAGAGAATGACTTTGAACAGACAGCATTCCCCCAGGACCTACATTTCCCCTTTAATTTCACCCTTCCTTCGACTGATCAGCTGGACAATATTATATCTGCCTTTTTAAATTAGTTCATTTTCCTTTGAGCATAGGATTGAATGAACGTTAACACAGAATAGTTTGAATGACCTTGAATTTATTCTCTGAATATTAGAGTGTAAACGCTTAAAGCATTTTCAACGGTTCCCATTCCCAATATTTTAACAAAGCAGTCAATAGATTAATATCTCCATCATGGCAATGGCACAGCACTTTTAATGTCTGTCCATACAACTGCAAACAAAGACAGAGACACAAGAGAGACTGGATCAACGTGCTTAAAATGCTGGAGGAACTCAGGGGGTCAGGCAGTATCTATGGAGGGAAATGAACAGTTGACAATTTAGGCTGAAGCCCTTCATCAGGACTGGAAAGGAGGGGGGCAGAAAATGGAACGAAAGAGTGGGAGACAGTAGGGGTGAAGAGCTGGCAAGCGATAGGTGAATCCAGGTGAGGGGAGAAGGTAGGAGGTGGGATGGGGGGAAAGGTGTAATAAAACAAGCACCACACACTAAATACTGCTAAAAGTCAGCAAGTCAGGCAGCAACTATGGAGGAGACTAAATTGTCAATGTTTCCATAGATGCTGCCTGATTTGATGAGTTCCTCCATCATTTTGTGTGTGTTGCTCAAGATGGCTAGTTTCTGCAGAATCTCGTGTGTTTATAATATAAGAAGCTTGGAAGTGATTGATGGGGAAGGCAAAAGGCTGAAGAAGGAATCTAACAAGAGAAGAAAGAAAACCATGGAAGAAACAGAAGAAGGTGGGGAACCTAAGGGGGGAAGGTGATGGTGACAGGTAGGTCATGAGGGTAGGGAAGTGGAAAGAGAAGGGATAATGGGGCCACAGGAACAAGAGAAAATGTGAGGGGGGGGGATGTTGAGCAGAGGAGAGTGGTTGACAGAAACTAGAGAAATTGATGTTCACGTTGTCAGGTTGGCAACTACCAAGACTGAATATGAGGTGTTCCTCCAGCACTTTGTCTGTTTTGATAACTGCAAATAAAACCGCAAGACTCTTCAGTTATTTTATGTTTTTTTTTAAATTAGATTAACCAGTCTCCATAACATATATGTCTTCCGCAGGTTATAGCAGGGCTCCGTTCCTGTGAGGTGTTCATTATCCAGACAGCTCGCAGATCACAAAGGCAGCCAGGAGTCACATTCCCAGGCAGCCATGCAGTAGCTGCAAATCCATCCACACAAATCACCTAAACACACATTCATATGGATGGGCTGTAGATAAATTAGACATTCGTAATCTGGGAATAGAGCGGATTTTGGTTAATTGGAATTGACCATTAGAATCAGTATATTTTGACCCAATTAAGTGGCCCCAATTAGCAGATGTTTCATGGAAATAATTAATAATAATTAATAATTAATAAATAATTAAAAGTATAAAAAAGACAAGCTACCATTTAAATTAGTAACAAATTATGTATTTAAATGAAATACAGAACATATTAGAACACTACCTATACTACTGCAGTACTATAAAGCTGTATTTGTTCCTAATAGTTATCGATGGAGGAATCGATCCCGGTGTACACTACCATGTAAATGAACAAAAATCAGTGTAGATAATGACTGCCTTCATACCATGCTTTCAATGACTGCATCCTCCAAATCTTCATTTTCATTATAAATTTCAAGATGATTGTCAATGCCTTCAAACTCTTTGTAGTTCCTAATTTATTGAAGTAGTAAAATCCTTTTATTTTCACTTCCAGCTATTGCTGGCATCTCCAAACTTGAATGCTTGAAACCGCAGTGAGCAATAAAGTTCTATATTGTCTTACTGCTTATTTCTCGCCAATTATCAGTGAAAAAAATAATTGCTTTTTGAACATAAACACAACTAAACTCATGCTATTTAAAAGCTTTTCAAGCATGGTGTAGTGTCTCATGGCCATACAAGTGTACATGACAGATGCTAGTTAAGAACTCTTCAGTAACAGTCTCCAGTACCAATTAAGTGGCATAATGTCCCAAATAAATGAAGGGAATCCTGGTTATTTTCTTGATTAGTTTTTGTTCTTTAAGAATTGTCCCAAGTAAGTGGCTAGCCCAATTAACTGGAATCCACTGTACCTGTATTTATGTATTTGCCAACCAACTTGTATCTTATTCCTGAAAGTATATTAGCAAATATTCCTTCAAGCTTTAAAATAATGGTTAAATCACATATGAAAAGAAAACATACAGTGGATGCCAGTTAATTGGGCCATCTGTTAATCATGCCAGCCATTTATTTGGGACAACTCTTAAAGAACAAAAATGATTCAAAAAAATTGCAGAATTCACTTTGTTTATTTGGTAATTGGGGTAGGAGTCTTGCTGAACCGGTTCTAACAAGCGTCAGTCCCAAACATTTGTGTGACCATTGGGCACTGCACCATGCTTAGAGCAAACAGTTTTTAAGTAGCATCAGTTGCATGTGTTTGTGTTCAAAAAGTAGTGATCTCTGTCACTGATGGTTGACGAGAAATAAGCAGTTCATCGGTCACTGAAAGTAAGCATGCAGGTACAGCAGGCAGTGAAGAAAGCTAATGGTATGTCGGCCTTCATAACAAGGGGAGTTGAGTATAGGAGCAAAGAGGTCCTTCTGCAGTTGTACAGGGCCCTGGTGAGACCACACCTGGAGTATTGTGTGCAGTTTTGGTCTTCAAATTTGAGGAAGGACATTGTTGCTATTGAGGGAGTGCAGCGTAGGTTCACGAGGTTGATTCCCGGGATGGCGGGACTGTCATATGTTGAAAGATTGGAGCAACTGGGCTTGTATACACTGGAATTTAGAAGGATGAGAGGGGATCTGATTGAAACATATAAGATTATTAAGGGATTGGACACACTGGAGGCAGGAAACATGTTCCCAATGTTGGGGGAGTCCAGAACCAGAGGCCACAGTTTAAGTATAAGGGGTAGGCCATTTAGAATGGAGTTGAGGAAAAACTTTTTCACCCAGAGAGTTGTGGATCTGTGGAATGCTCTGCCTCAGAAGGCAGTGAAGGCCAGTTCTCTGGATGCTTTCAAAAAAGAGTTAGGTAGAGCTCTTAAAGATAGCGGAGTCAAGGGATATAGGGAGAAGGCAGGAATGGGGTGCTGATTGTGGATGATCAGCCATGATCACAGAGAATAGCAGTGCTGGCTCGAAGGGCCTACTCCTGCACCTATTGCCTATTGTCATTCAGGCTTGGAAATGCCAGAAATGGCTGAGAGCGAAAATGAAGCTATATGAAACTAAATGAAATTCAAAGGTATTGACAATCTTCTTAAAAATTACAATTAAAATAAAGATTTGGAGGATGAAATCATTGATAGCATTATACAAAGGCAGTCCATTATCTGCACTTGATGTCACTATGTACACTGGATGAATTCCTCCATCAATAACTATTAGAAACTAATACACAGTTTTATAGTACTGTAGTAGTATTGGTAGTGTTCTAATAATGTTCTGTGATTCACTTAAGTACGTACTCTGTTACTCAGTTTGTCTTTATTTTCCTTTTTAACTATTTCCATGTAACTTTGACTAGTTGGGGCAGCCACTCAATTGAGCCAAAACATACAGTTCCCAATATGTTCCAATTAACTGGAATTCATTGTATTTCTATCACGTATTTTTAGTCATTGAAGTTCTTTTCTTTTGAAGTCTGGTCAGTGTTACTATCTCCCTGGGATACACAGACTCTGCTACAGTTGGAGCAGGGAGTGCTTAACAGGGTACTTGAGTAATTTGGGAGATACGATGTTCCATTCAATGTTTTTGCTTGGTTTCTGTGACTCTTTGATGAATAAAATCTAGTTTTTTTGATGTCTTCCCAAATGTTCCCGTCACAGCCTCTAAGGAGTTTGGACATTCTCTCCATGACGCCATGGGTTTCCTCCAGATGCTCAGGTTTCCTCCCACATTCCAAAGATGAATGGGTTATATGGTCAATTGTTCATTTGGTTGTAATTGGGTGGGCTTGTGCGCTCCAAGGGCCTGTTACCGTGCTGTATCTGTAAACAATACAATAAATGTTTCTTCTCCATTTTGAGAGCTCACAGGGCAGGGATTCTCACAATGAGGATATAACATTTTTTTCTAAAAAGGCTTTGAAAACAACCCTGAGATATTTTCTTTGTCCTTCTGTAAATTTCTTGCCATGAGATTGTAGTGGAGCATTGGTTTTTGGGGTTTGATGTTGAAGGTACAAATAAATGAGGCCAAAAGAGCTGACTGAGTATAATTGAGCCTACTGTTGAAGATGTTGTCTTGGGAAAGGATGCCAATGGATGTTAATTTTCCTACCAATGGATTTGAAGATACTCACAATATCAACATTGGTGATACATCTCCAATGTTTTGAGGTGTCTGATGCAGGTAGCTCACCTCCCTCTAGCATATAAGAAGGCAAGGATCACTACTCTTGGTAAACTCTGAATTTAGTGCCATGTTTAAGGTATTGTCTTCAAATATTCTTTTCCTCAAATGGCCAAAGGCTATGCTTTAACACGTTTATGGGTATATGAATTAATTTTACCTAGAGCCAGACATCAAGTGTAGTTGGGCAGTTTATATGCCAGAATACTAATTGCAGAAATTAGTTCCTGGCTACCTAAGTTAATAAGAGGCACACACAAAGAAACTGTAGGGCGTGTCCAAGAATGCTGATTAGCATATTATACGTGGAGATGAAGAGTCCTGATGAAGGGTTGCCATTGGAAAGGTCAGTTGGTCATCTTTATCCATAGATTCTACCTGGCCTGCTGAGTTCCTTCAGAATTGTGTGTGCTGCTCAAAATAATATGCTATTGTGTCAGCATATTATACATGATTGGTGTTGGCACGTGGCCAAGTGGTTAAGGCGTTTGTCTAGTGATCTGAAAGTCGCTAGTTTGAGCCTTGGCTGAGGCTGCATGTGTGTCCTTGAGCAAGGCACTTAACCACACATTGCTCTGCGATGACACCGGTGCCAAGTTGTATGGGTCCTAATGCCCTTCCCTTGGACAACATTGATGGCGTGGAGAGGGGAGACTTGTAGCTTGGGCAACTGCCAGTCTTCCATAAAATAAAACCTTGCCCAGGCTTGCACCCTGGAAACTTTCCGAGGAGCAAATAGTCTATCGAGACTAACGGAGGCCTACTACTATACTATACCATACATACTATACATATACTATACTACAGATATCATGCAACTAACTCTTAATCATGCACACACACAGTCACAAATTATATGGGCCTAGAACCCTGGAGCAGGTCCTATCTGAGTACCTAAGACTGTTCAGTATTATCCAAAGGAAGTCCAAGACGTTGGTCTCCCTTAGAGTAAGTTCTTCTTAACACCACTTTTCCCCACACTCATAATTTGTGATCTTTATTCTTTACAAAAGGAAAAAAAAGATCAGGGAAAAATTGTCATTGTAAGTGAGTGTATATCATGCACAATAGAATATCATAGCCCCTGGCTCCAAAATGGGGAGAGTTCCCATTGAATACTTCTTCATAATGTGAGCAAGAGATTCTGCAGATGCTGGAAATCCAGAATAACACATACAAAATTCTGGAGGAACTCAGCAGGTCAGGCAGCATTGATGGAAAGGAATAAGCAGTCAATGTTTCAGCCCAAGACCCTTCATCAGATGTCCTGACGAAGGGGCTCGGCCTGAAATGTCGACTGTTTATTCCTTAACATCCAGAATTTTGTAGGTGCTTTCAGTTCAAGAATGTCTCTCAAAGACCATGAAGCTGAAACTTGTTTTGCTGCAGATCTGTTGTCAACACACTGAAAACTCCAATCTATCTATCTTTAAAATCCAGTCACAGAGTATCAGGTTTATCACATAAAACACATCCTTAATATTGGACTGTTAGTGCCTCATTAAAATGGCAAATGATTGAATACAAATGCATTCTGCATAGATCATTTTGCAAACATTTATTTCCAGCTCTATCGTTTTAAAACAATCAGAATAATTTAGAAACAAAGCAAGTAACGATCAATTCAACAGAAACATTGACTGCTAACTTCTATCAAGACAACTAAAAACATTTGTTTTGGCTAATTTAGATGATTAATAATAGATTAAAAGCCACCACCAGGTTCAAAAGAATACTTAAAAGAACAATATCTGATTAAATTACTGAAGAAAAGAAACATCAAAGGGAATTGTTCCTGGTTCATTTCCAATCATCTGTGTTCAAGTTTCCAATTAAACACAATTACCTATTCAAAGAATTCCCCTTCCACTACTTAACCGCGCCCTCTGTTATACTTTGAAGCAAGACAACTAACAGTAAAAATGTAATGCGCTGTTTCATGGAACAGGAGGAATATGCAAGTAGTAAGGGACTACGTTTGATTTATAAAGAAGAAGATAGAGAATCTTTTTGGACAGAAATGAACTCCTCTGCCATCTAGTCCCAGCATTTGGATTTTTGAAGCACTCACTTGGATTCTAAGTCAATTTATGCAGCTTGTTTTCAATAATCAAAGTGTCCAATACCAAAATATTTTTGATTAAAGGTTTGAGAGAAAAAATTTACAACCTAGAAACTTAATTTCATGACACTCTTTTTCCCAAAGCAAAGCAACTGAAAATCACTTGTTCCAGAGTAAAACATAACAGCAATCACTTCTGAGTCACTTCACATTTGAGAAATTCAATTGCATACTTTTGGTCATTAATTGCAATGCTAATTTGTTAGATACACCTGCTATTTAGAATATTAATGCTACTTAAGGGTAAGTTTAGCTATTTTACAATGGATCAGTTATTGCGAACTCACAGAACAACGCTCTACACTGCTCCTACAACAATCACCAATTCCAGAGTAGGAAGCCAACTAAGATAAATACCCTAAATTACCTAAAATAAAACCAGAAAAATGCTGAAATACTCAGCATCATAATGGAGATTTGATCAAAGGTAATTGGTCTGAAATATTAACTTTCCTTACCTATCCACAGATACTATTTGACCCACTGAGTGTTTTCAGCAGTTCCTTTTATTTCAAATTTCCAGTATCTGCAGTGTTTGGTATTCAATGGCCACATCTTCGAGACCCATCCCACCAGAGCAGCACCCACTCAGCTCCCCATCCCGCAACACACAAAGGAAAGAAAATAGTGTCTTTAAAGAGAACCAAAGCTTGGTTCAATCTCCGTGCTGTAAGGACATTGTACATTCTTATTGTTCTTTTCCTCTAACTGTTCCAGTATCACCCCACACTCCAAAGACTAGTGGGTTAGCAGTGGTAGAGGCAGAAGCCTTGGATGTGTAGTTTCGGGCTATGGATCAAAAGCTGGAAGTGTGGGCAGTTATGGGCTATCCAATACAACCCTCTCTGATTTAACTTCACACAAATAAGGCTCATCCATGTACCTATCCAACTTTCTCTTTAACATTGAGATCGAACCTGCATCCACTACTTTCACAGGCAGCTCATTCCACACTCTCACCACCCTCTGAATGAAGAAGTTCCCCCTCATGTTCCTTAAAGTATTTCACCTTTTTCCCTTCTAGTTCTAGTATCACCCAAACTCAGTGGAAAATGCCTGCTTGCATATGCCCTATCTATAGGTTTCATACAGAAGAAGAGAAAAAAGCCCTTAACTCTGAGTGGAGTCATCATGACAGTGTTTTTTTTAGCAGGCTTTCTTATTTTTATGAGGCTTTCTTTAGCAGGCTTTCTTATTAGCTCGACACTCAACCCAGCACGGATGGAAAGCATACAAGGGAACCAGCTGGATTCGAACTCGGGAGCCTTCGCCCTGAAGTCCGGAGCTGATGCCACTGCGCCACCATACCTTTCATATGTTCTACTGAAAACAAACCTAGACTATCCGATCTTCCCTCATAAGCTAGAATTTTTCAATCTGCCAGCATCCTCAGAAGCTTCCTCTGCACTCTCTCCAGTACAATGTAGTGACAGAACTCTGCACTGCTCTGTACTGAAGATGTGGCCTTTTGAGGATTGTTTGAAATTTTAACGTTACCTTCCCACTCTCTGCCAGGTAATTTTGAGCAAAGATTATCATAAATTGATAAATTAGTAACAATAATTATAAACTTTTTTTAAAGAGAAAGGATTAGCCTTGTTCCTTATTATTGTGTCACATTGTTTTTCTATTAATAAATTGCAACTGAAACATATTGAAATAAATGAAGCATTTTAGAAAACCTGTTCAAAAATTACTAACTTTAAAAAGACAATTGAAAAATATTCATGGAGACAATAAACTTCATAAAGCACCTGAATATTATCACTGAATATCCAGTGTTCACTTACAAATGACAGAAGGGAAAATATAAGCAGAATGAAGCCAATGCAACTGGTCCAACTGTTTATTATCCAAATACTGATGTCTATAGTAAGACTGCGAGGATTTCAAAACATGTCATCCAATATCAGGTGCTCTCACAACTGGCTAGCTGGCACCAAGCTGACGTGAGACATTTCCTAGGAAAGCATCTCACTGCTCTTCGGTTGTATCATTCAAAGTTCAAAGAGCTCGAAGTTCAATGTAAATTTATAATCAAAGAACATATATGTCATCATATACAACCCTGAAATTCATTTCCTTGTGGGCAATCACAGTAACTACAAGAAACACAGTAGAATCAATGAAAGACAGCACCAAACATCACAAGCTACAACCAATGTGCAAAAGACAACTAACTATGCAAATACAAAAAGAGATAATAATAATAATACATAAATAAATATAGAGAACATGAGATATAGAGTCCCTGAAAGTGAGTCCGTAGGTTGTGGGAATAGTTCAGTGATTGGGTGAGTGAAGTTATTCTCTCTGGTTCAAGCCTAATGGTTGAAGGGTAATAACTGTTCCAGAACCTACTGGTGTGGGTCCTGAGACTCTTGTACCTTCTTCCCGGTGGTAGCAGCAAAAAGATAGCATGGCCTGGATGGTGGGAATCTTGATGTTAGATGCTGCTTTTCTATGACAGCACTTCATTTAGATGTGCTCAATGGTGGGGAGGTCTTTGTCTGTGATGGACTGGGCCAAGTCCACTACTTTTTATTGGCTTTTCCACTCAAGAGCATTGCTGTTTCCATACTAGGCCTTGATGCAATAGTCAATATATTCTCCACCACATATGTCTAGATGTTTGTTAAAGTTTTATGTAACATTGCCAAATCTTTGCAAACTTTTAAGAAAGTAGAGACGCTGTGGTGCTTTCTTCATAACTTCACTTGTGTGCAGGACCCTGGATAGATCCTCTGAAATGATAACACTGAAGAATTAAAAGTTGCTGACCCTCTCCACCTCTGATCCCCCAATGAGGACTGGCTCATGGACTTCTGTTTTCCTCCTCCTGAAGTCAATAATCAGTTCCTTAGTTTTGTTGACATTGGGTGAGAGGTTGTTGTGCCACCACTCAGCCGGATTTTCTATCTCCCTCCTATATGCTGATATGTCACTACCTTTCATCTAGCCAACAACAGTGGTGTCATCAGCAAACTTAAATATGGCATTTGAGCTGTGTGGAGCCTGACAGTCATAAGCATAATGCGAGTAGAGCAGGGGGCTATGCACACAGCCTTCTGGTGCAGTTGTGCTGATGGAGATTGTGGAGGAGATGTTGTTGCCAATCCGAACTGACTGGGGTCTGCAAAGGAGGAAATCCAGGATCCCATTGCACAAAGAGGTATGGAGGCCATGGTCTTGATACCTATTGATTAGCTTTGAGGGGATGATATGCCAACCTGTAGTCAATGAACAGCATCCTAATGTATGCACCTTCACTGTCCAGATATTCCAGGGTTGAACGACAAGCCAATGAAATGGCATCTGCTGTTGACCTGTTGTGATGATAGGCAAATTGGAGTGGATCTAAGATGCTTCTCAGGCAGGAGTTGATATGTTTCTCATTAACCTACTGGACAATAGTCACTAAGGCACTTAATTCAGCAGTAAGTATATTCCTTATGTATCTTTTTATTATGGGTAGGGGTTAAAGAATCAAGGGTGACTCTGCATGCCACCTACCAACAATTTTTTTCGGATGCCATCCAAGGCAAATGCACTATAGGTTCGCTATCCCACCTATGCCATAGCTAATAAAGGAAAACATTTTGTTTACGTTTTTAAACATCCTTTATAACTGTCTTGCTCTCTTTTCAGAAAAAGTGCTTTTATTCTCCACACTTCCCAATTTTCAACCATTTGTTTTATATTCCCATGTTGTTACAGCATGATCTCACATTTCTCTGGGAAAATTCTGCTTGTCGCTGTTCTGTCTAACTGAGCAGATCATTTATATTTCCTCCTTCTGTCATCTCTGCTTTGATGAGTGTTCAGTCAGACCAGGAGTCACAAATGCCATTACTAGCAACATAAAGTAGCTCTATACCGGAAATGGTGGTGATTTGCAAAATTCATGGGTATACCTAACATTACTCATATATCAAAAGCTGTGACTTGCCGGAAAGAAGGCTTGCCTATTCTCTCTTACATCCTCACAAGGAGAAAGCAGTTGTCCTTTCCTCACCCAGTTAGTGCCATATTCAGTAACCTATCTTAACAATTCTTGTTATCAACTTGCACTACATTTCAATAAAGGAATTTTAGTTGGAGGGATTGAAGTGAGTGAACAATGTTAAAATGCAGGGAATAATGGCTCAGTACTACTGCATGCATAATGAGCGTGAAGTCTCACTGCACTGAGATCAGCGCTGACCTTTCACCTCTGGTCCAGGTGTTTAATCTCTTACTGACTGATGATGTACTGATCATTTTCCAGTCATAAGTAAGAGAATTGCATTAGAATCTAAGTGCAGATCTGTTGCTCATAATTGCCATAGTTAAGAAAATGAACAGTTGCACCCATAGGAGCCATTAGGAAGCTGTGGTGTGAATTGGAAGTGCCACACTTGCAGTATTGATGTCTGCTTGACACTGACGTTAAAACTGCATTATTATTAGTTGATAGAGGGAGCTTCACCTTGCAAATAACCTGACCTGAAAGTAAGAGAAGTTCAGTGTATATCTACAGTATGCTCAATTTCCTGCAATAGAGATGCAAATGGATGCTGGGATTATGAAATAAGATATTAAAATGACACAACAGCAAGACTTGCAGCATCAAATGTCTGATAAGAAACATTCAAATGGAAAGGTTACCACTGTATTAGTGCTGCTTGGTTCATTTCCCAGCACTGGCTATCTATTTATATTAGTTGGGTTTCAGTTGATCCTAGCAGTGATGCATGTACCGTTCCTCATTAGGATCTTCTCAGACTCCCAACCAGATAAAAGTCCACTATTTCCCACCTTCTTTCAAATATTTTTTGGTCCAGGCTCATGCTATTTTGGTTCAACTGTGTATAATTCAATTGCTATTCTAGGGCATTTGAATTAGTTGAAATGACATAGCAAAAATTATGAAAAGTGAACACAGAAAGTCAAAAAAGAGAAAACACGGGAAGTAAGATTAAAAGAAACCAGGAATGGTTGGAAGAAGAAAGGTGAGCATGGAATTTGTAGATGCTTTGCAAATCAAAGATAATAGAATAGAATGGCTACATTCAGATATAACTTTACTCTTACCTGCAGATGACTGAGTAGTTCTGCTCATCTCCAACAACAATCTGGAAGGTCAAGGGGAACAGGACACTCACAATGGCACTAGAATTAGTGGGATTGTCTCCTTCTTGAGTCTCTGCATGCATGAGAACCTGATAAAGACACTATAAAAGAAGAAATATTTTTAGCATCCTTCGCACTTTAGCCTCAAGAGTTCTCAGTGATTCACAGCCTCTTGTTCTCATTCAGAGCAACACTTTTTCCCCTCCTCTACCTGTTCTCTCACTGTTTTATGTTGCAAGGACACAATGTTGACTTTAACCTGGCTAACACTATTCCTCCTTTTCAATTTATTTACCCTGAGACGTTTACCTGTCCTCTCTCTTCAGGTACTGAAGGGATTACTGTATCCCATTGTCCTGACCAATATCTCTGCAAAAACACTAGTAAAACAGACAATTTGGTCATCATCACATGAACATTTATGGAAGCTTTCTGTAGACAATTTTGCTGCTGTGTTTATTGCAAATTAAGGAAATGAACAGGTTCAACCATAGGAACGATGAAGAAACTGTGATGTGAAATGGAAGCCACACACAGACAGAATTGATGCTTGCTTTGCACTGATGTTAGGGCTGTATTATTCAAACTATCCTCCAAAAGTAGCTTATAAACTGCTTTGGTATATTATGAAGTAATGACAGTACACTAAACAAAGCTTTTCTTTCACATTTTCAGCATTTTTTGTTTATATTTCATATTTTAAAGCAGTATCTAAAATTAAGTAATTAAATGAATTTTAGCTAAAATACTGAAGGAAATATTATTATTCTAACAGAAAAGAATCTCCTGTTAAGATGGGTAAATTAATTGAAAGTATTCTTAGAGATGGTATATATAACTATCTGGATAGACAGGGTCTGATTAGGAACAGTCAACATGGATTTGTGCGTGGAAGGTCATGTTTGACAAATCTTATTGAATTTTTTGAAGAGGTTACATCAAAAGAGGTAAGAAGTTACAAAGCATTGAGTATAGGAGTTGGGATGTAATGTTAAAATTGTACAAGGCATTGGTGAGGCCAAATCTGGAGTATTGTGTACAGTTCTGGTCACCGAATTATAGGAAAGATGTCAACAAAATAGAGAGTACAGAGGAGATTTACTTGTATGTTACCTAGGTTTCATGCACCTAAGTTACAGAGAAAGGTTGAACAAGTTAGGTCTTTATTCTTTGGAGCATAGAAGGTTGAGGGGGGACTTGATACAGGTATTTAAAATTATGAGGGAGATAGATAGAGTTGGCGTGGATAGGCTTTTTCCATTGAGAATAGTGGAGATTCAAACAAGAGGACATGAGTTGAGAGTTAAGGGGCAAAAGTTTAGGGGTAACATGAGGGGGAAATTCTTTACTCAGAGAGTGGTGGCTGTGTGGAACGAGCTTCCAGTAGAAGTGGTAGAGGCAGGTTCGAAATTGTCATTTTTTAAAAAATTGGATAGATATATGGACAGGAAAGGAATGGAGGGTTATGAGCTGAGTGCAGATCAGTGGGACTAGGTGAGAGTAAGCATTCAGCATGGACTAGAAGGGCCGAGTGGCCTGTTTCCATGCTGTAATTGTTATATGGTTATATAGGTAGTTCTAAGGTAGGGACATGTATGGCACTGCTTTGTGGGCCAAAGGACCTGTATTGTGCTGTAAGTTTTTTTATGAGAATGTTCAGACTCTTACAATTAAATTTTATCCCATCGTATTATCAAGTTGATATTTTTCACCATTGATTTCACAAGAAGATACAGATTCAATACAGCTCAAGTTCAAAGTAGTTAACATTCAAAGTTGAGAGCTGGAATTGGTTTGTTAATGTCATATGTACCAAGATATAGCTTGTCTTTCGTGCTGTTCATAAACATCAAATCATTATACATTGCAGTAATATAGTATAAGGTAAAACAATAACAGAATGCAAAGTAAATTATAAGAGCTGCAGGGGAAGTGCGGTGTAGGTAAACACAAGGTGCAAGATTATAATGAGATACATTATGAGATCAAGTGAGCACCTTATAGTAAGGAACCATTAATAACAGTGGGGTGAAAGCAGTAGAGCACAACATTGAAATAGGAAAATGCAAATAAAGTGTTCTTTTAACAGGTGGAACTGTCCAACTAAGACTAGGATGCAGCACTTGTTTAAAGAGAATCTTGGTGTGGTGACAGAAAATGATAGGGTTGGTTTGATGATATCAAAGGGACCAAAAGTTTTCCATTCCCAGCACATGGGAAGCAGCTGACCAAAATGACTTGACAAATTAAACCTATTCCTTAAAAAATTACCTTTAGCTTAATTTTTTTCACTCACAAAACAAACCGACATAGTACTATATAGTTGAAAACTGGGTTAGCCCAGTACAATTGGTACAATATTGTGCACATTTCTGAGTACCCATCACATCAGGAAATTCATTTCATCTTTTGTTTATTCATGGTACCATCACTAACAGTGAAACAAAAATAGAAAAAGCTGCAAATACTCAGCAGGTCAAGCAACATCAAGTTGAAGACACCACAGGATCTCTGGGTACACTCATTCCACAGATCTGTGTTCTTTGCCTGCACACCACTGAACATCTCTGCAGCATTTATAGAGTCACAATGTCATTGAGTTACACAGCATGGAAAAAGACTCTTCAATCCAATTCATCCATGACAACCAAGGTTCCTGCTGAGCTAGTTTCATTTGCCTGTATTTGGCTCATATCCCTCTAAACCTTATGTACCTGATCTTTTAAATGTTGTAATTGTACCCACCTCCAGCACTTTCCTGACAACTCATCCCATACACCTACCACCTAGCGTGTGGAAAAACTTGCCTCTCAGGTCTACTTTTAATCTTACCCCCTCACCTTATGCCCACCAGTTTTAGACTCTCCTACCCTGGGAAAAATACTGTGTCCATCCACTTTATCTCTGCAGCTCAGAATTGTATAAAACACCATTAAGTCCCCCCTCAGCCTCCATCATGCCAGGGAAAACAATCCCAGACCATCAAATCTCTCCTTACATCTTAAACCCTCTAAGCCCAGAAACATGATCTTTTTCTGCTCTCTCTCTGCCTCAGTCACCTCTATCCAAGAGTATAATGATCAGAACTGCAGACACAATTCCAGGTATCGGTCTCATAATATTTTGTACAGCTGTAACATGACATCTTGTACTGAATGACCTGTCTGACAAAGGCAAGCATTCTTCATTCACTTGCAACACTGTCTTGGAGCTTGAAGACTTTAGCTCTACGTAGACTAGTGAGTCCTTTAATGAGCAATTTAGAAAGATATTCTCTGTGGCATTATATTGTAACAACCTGCTGCAGTAGATCAGTACAGAGTACTGGGCAGAAATCAGGTGAATGTACATAGACATGTACATCACTATTCTGCATATTTGACTATATTGACAGTGCTAATTTCACACACTGAATGAGTGTGACCCACTGTGTTTTAATGCTAAAAAAGAATTAATTCTAGAAGTAGGGAAAGTTGTGTAAGTCGGGAGGCTACAAAGGGATGTAGATAGGTATTGTGAGTGATCCAGAATCTAACAAACAAGAGTATAATTTGGCAAAATGCAAAACCTTTTGGTAAAGGGCCAGTGGAACAATTTGTAAATCATTGTACAATCCAAATTCAGAGTCATACAGCATGGAAACACTGTCTGAAGGGTCCCAATTTTCCTACACTTGGCCCATACCCCGCTTGTCCTTTTCTCCATTTACAATTCCTATTCCATGGAAGATAAATAATTACAAGTGAAACTTACAGATTTGGTTTTATAGAAGTTAGCCCTGACTAAGACAACTAAACAATATTATGATTTTTATTTTGCAACCTGAGCAGTCATACTTCATAGATCATATTTCTTTGATTCAAACAGTAAGACACAAAAAGAACTGATCATACAAATCACTGAAGATTATCGTGCTGTTGTGCCAAGTCACCCATTGAGATTCATCCCACCTACTGCTTACTAAAGCTTATTCCTTCAATATCTAAATCTCACAACAAAGAACACATTTCTAGTAACTTACTTGCTTCATCATAATGTAAAAAGATTCTAAAACTCCAAATTTTCTGCATTTATTGGCTTGGCATAGCTTTATTAGTCACATGTACATTGAAACTTGGGGAAACATACAGCAAAGTTTGCATCAACAGCCGTTTGATCAAGGACGTGCTGGTGTAACCCGCAGTGTCACTGTGCTTCTGGCACCAATTTAGCGTGCCCATAACTCACTAACCTTGACCCATACGCCTTTTGGAACATTTTGGAATGTAGGAGGAAACTGGAGCAGCTGGAGTAAACCCACATGGTCATGGGGAGAACATACAAGCTTCTTTCAGAACCTGAATCTTGCATCTGGGTTGTAAAGTGTTATATTAACGCTTTGCTATTGTGCCATCTGAAAATATGTTTTTGGTTAACTTTTCATTTTAATTTCAATTTCCATCTATTTCCTCCTCACCCTACTTTTATGTTTTAACAATATTTAGCATTTATTGTGCCTATCTGATTAATGTTTTATAGAATTAAATGAGACCCACTTAACCTAAACTCCAAAGCTGTTTAATCAGTATCATTATGTGCTGTGTAGTGTGATGTAGGCGATCACGGTCTCATGACCATGATTGTTCTTGACAAATTCTTCTACATAAGTGGTTTGCTATTGCCTTCTTCTGGGCCATGTCTGTACAAGACAGATAACCCCAGCTATTATCAACATCTTGCCCAAAGGTGACCTGCAGATTATTGGAAGGAAGGAGCGCCTTACACCTCCTTTGGTAGAAACGTATCTTCACCTACCGTACATTCTGCTGAGTTCAGTTAGATTTTCCTTATAACTTTTAAGGTTGTCATAGCCATGGGGGGCAGCAACATGAAGAAGTAAAATAAAATTTTTAAACCCAAAAATATTCAGCATGGGAGACAACAATGGAGAGAGAAAAGCAGATTTAATATTTCAGGGTGAGGACTTCTCATCAATACTGAAGAAGTGCTACACGTTCCAATGGGGCCTTGTTTGGGACACACTTAAAACTGGACTCTGCATGCTCCCTTAGATGGGCACAAAAGATCATAAGGGACTGTTTCAAAGAAGAATAGGCATGTTCTCCCTAGCATGATCTTCAATAATTATTTCTCCAGCCAGCAATCCTAAAACAGATTATCTAATCATTATCATTTTTCTATTTGCCATGTTGCATGCTCACTGACTGCTATTTCCTACATCATTTTGGGTGGTATGCTTCAAAAAGTACTCAATTGACTGTAAAACATTTTAGGTCATCCCAAGGTCTTGAGAAAGGTGCAAGTAACTATTTGTGCACTTTATCTGTTATTGTATCTGTAGTAATTGACTGAAGCTCAGCCACCTGAATTTAGTTTATATTTTAGCACAGGAGCAAACCCCTTTAAAATAAATGAGCAAAAACATCATGAAAATGAAGCTCAATTTCATAACAATGTCATACAGATCTGTTTATACACCAACGTCACAGATTCATTTACCTCTTATTGATGACATCCATCAGAGTTACTTTGAATTTGTAGAGAAGTATAACCACATAGAGTTAAATCAGCAGCTCATTATTCCAGATGCACACTTTGTAGCAGATTAATGGTCCTCGATTCTTAGTTTCCTAAATGCTGATCTGTTTAATCGGTCATCCTATAGATCACCATGGCACTCTCATTATTCAGTAACTACTGGAGTCTTGCCAATGTAAATGTAATTCTGAATTCCTTTAAGCTGTCTTAAGCTGGTGGCATTAGTAATGAGATGAATGGATCTTGGCATCACTAACTTGCCAAGAATTCTTGCACTTGAATTATAACTTGTCAAGATAAAACTGTCAAAGGTGTAATATTTACCTCCTTGGGAACTACAAGTGCTTACAAAATAATCCAAATGCCTTACTAATAAAAACACCATGTGTATAATTTACATAATGAATGATTTAAATATTATACAAAAAGGAATATTCTATAAGTGTGATTGGTAATTTTGCTCACTGAATGATAAGTGGTTTGGCTTTCTAGAAAATTTTATCATGGATGTGAATAAGATTTTGGTCCAAATGAATTCATTACATTAAGAGCTAATGGGAAATAGGAAACTATTTGTTTTAATTATGATTTTAATGGAATAGAAAGTTGAACAATATTTAATAAAGTATTACACAAGTTTCTTTTATAAAATAATGGTCAGTAGTTTGGAAACAATATAATAGCATGCATGATGGTTTGGCTAAAAATCAGAGAGCATTGAGTAGGAATAAATGAGAATTTTTTGGATTGGCAGACTTTGAATTGTTAGGAACCCAAAAGGTCAATTTAATATATGCAGTTATTCACAATTTATATGAGTAACTTGAGGACACAAAAAGAATGTTTGTTAAGTCTGTTGATGACACATAGTGGGAAAATAAGTTGTAAAGAGGTCATACAGAGGCAGTTATGGGATATAGATAGGTAAAGTGAGTGGGCAATTATCTGGCAAATAGTGTATGGTTTGGCAAAATGCAAAACTGTTCATTTGGACAGGGAAGATAAATATTATCTAAATGGTGAGAGATGTTGAGTTCTGGGATGCATAAAGTGTCCTAGTGCAAATAATTCATTAATAGTTAATATACAAATTCATTATAAAAATATGACAGCTACCATAATGTTATTGTTATTACAATGGAATAGATTACAGAACAACGAGATTATGCTTGAGTTTATAAAGCACTGCTGAGATCACAACTGATACAGTGTTCAGTGAAGATGGATGCTTACACATGGGAATCAGTTCAGACAAGGCTGACTACAAAAATATATGGAATGAGCAGATAGTCTTTTGTTTCTAATTCATCTATTTGCAAGTGTATCAATGACTTGGAGAGAAAGGGGGATGCAAAGTGCTGACAAAAGGATTTAGACTGGTTACATATGTGAGCTAAAAGCTGGCAGATGTATAATATAGGAAAATGTGAAGCAATGTGTTTTACATTAATAAAAGAAAAATGGAATACTTAATGAACAATAAAGAAATATCCAAAAGCAATTATCACAGTGTTCTGGTTAGTGTGATATGAAAATAAATATGAAGTATGTTAAGCAATTTAGAAAACAAATGGTACATTGCCTGTTCCATTGAGTCAAGGGTGATGTACTTACACTTTTTTCTTTGTGTTCTGAAGTGAGTGATGAGGCCACAAACTCTACCACAGATGGCAGGACTGGTTTCTGTGTGTTCTTGATGCATGGGCTTGAGGCCAACTCAAATGCTCCTTCTCTACTTTAAGCAGTCCTAGCCAGGGATGACCAACAGTCATTGGAGGGTGGTGCATTCTGGCGTATTTTCTACCCACTGTCTCGTAATCGCTTCCTGTGGCAGAGCTCAGAATAGAGTATCCATTTTGGGAGTATGGTGCAGGGCAAGCTCATGACGTGGCCCGTCCACTGAGAGTGATCTCATTGAAACATGCAGAATTCTGAGAAGGACAATAAGGTAAGTGACTGAGAAGCCTTTTCCTCTGGCTGGAAAGTCAAAAGCAAGGAGGTCTAGTCTGGGTTTAAGGGATTAGCTGTTTAGCACTGCAAAGAGGAGCAGCTTCTTCATTCTGAAGTTTGCCTGTCTCTGAAGTTCTCTTTAGAATCTTTTGAAATACATTCAAGCCTGAGAGTAATAGAGTTTTGGTCACCTGAGGAACCAGAATATATAGGGATATGGCAGGAAATTGTAATCAGCTGCAATAAAAAACAGAAAATGCTGCAAATACTCTGCAGGTCAAGCAGCATCTGTGGAAAGAGAAAAAGTGAGGTATCAAGTCTGTGACCCTTTGTCAGACCTGGGAAAGAGGGAAAATGAGTTAGCTTTCAGAAGCAGGGAATGTAGGTATAAAAAGGGAGATGAAAGAGAATATTATTGATAAGATGAGCCCAAATTAGATAATTTAGCATTAAGCTTCTTTGGCTGTGTATGTTAGTAGCAAGACTGTGGAATATACCCAGCAGGTTATATTATACTAATAGAAAAATAACAATAGAACCAAACTGTGAAAGGCAGAGATGGCCAGTTCTGATATAGAAAGAAAGAAAATGTGAATTCAGGATCCTGTTTAAAATCATTGGCATATGTCGTGAAATTTGTTGTTTCGCAGCAGCTGTGCATTGCAGTACATTATAATAAAAACTATACAATACAATAAGTATAAAAAATTTTAATTAAATAAGTGGTGCAAAAAGAGGGAAAAGAAAAAAAAATGTGGTAGTGTTCATGGGTTCATTGTCCATTCAGAAATCTGATAGCAGAGAAGAAGCTTTTCCTGAAACACAGTGTGTGTCTTCAGGCTCCTTCCTGTCCCTCCTCCTTGATGGTAGCAATGAGAAGAGGGCAAGTTTTGGGTGATGGGGATCTTTAATGACGGATGCTGCAGTTTTGAGGCATTGCCATTTGAAGGTGTCCTCGATGGTGGGGAGGCTAGTGCCCATGATGAAGTTGGCTGAGTTTACAACTTTCTGCAGTTTTTTCCAGTCCTGTGCAGTGATTCCTCCATACCAGATGGTGATGCAACCAGTGAGAATACTCTTCAACACCTACATCTGTCGAAATTTGCAAATGTCTTGGGTGACATACCAGTTCTCCTCAAACTCCTAATGAAGTATAGCCACTGTCTTGACTTCTTTGTAATTGCATCAGTATGCTTGGCTCAGAATAGATCATCAGAATTTGACACCCAGGAGCTTGACACTGCTCTCCCTTTCCACTTCTGATCCCTCAATAATGACGTGTGTGTTTCCTCAACTTCCCTTTCCTGAAGCCTACAGTCAATTCCTTGGTCTTACTGGCATTGAGTGCAAGGTTATTGCTGTGACACCACTCAACCGATATGTCTCACTCCCGTAAACCTGCTCATCACCATCTTACGTTCTGCCAAAAATAGTTGCGTCATCAGCAAATTTATCATTGGTGTTTGAGCTGTGCCTACCCACACAATCGTGGGTGTAGAGAGAGAATAGAGCAATGGACTAAGCATGTGAAACCCACTGGTTTCCTTGGCTGTGTAAGTCTAGGGAAGACACACTCCAGTCCCACCAAACTCGTGTGATTGAGATGGCTCTCCCATCCCAAACCCCAGTTTGTGTGGATGCTGTGTAATCTGCTACCCTGTTACAACTCAGTGCCAAGAAATAACAGACAGCACACTGCATATGATTAAAGGAATTATATTTCTGAATCTTAACTTAACTAAAGGGTTAGTAAAAAAAGAAAGAATAACAAAAAGGGCCCATTAAATGTGCACAAGTTGGAGCTCAGCTCTTCCAAAGATAATATTCACTGATCCTCAGTCAACTGCAGCACCTTGCTCCGTCCAATCACAGTCCCTTACCGGGTTGAATCCTACAACAAGTTCTCTCCAATGTCTTCCTGCTTCATCTCCTGCTGAACAAAGGACCCAGCTCACATTCCAAAGCAGCGGTTATCTCGAACTATAACCCAAACACTGCTTCTAGAGAAAGACCATTACGTTTAGCAGTGAAACCTTTCCCAGGGTGTTACACATGCATCCCTAAGGTGTGCATGTGTTTATTGCCAGCAATGAGGAGACATTATTTCCAATCTTCACACACTGTGGTCTCCTGGTGAGAAAGTCAAGGAGCTAGCGAATTTAATTTTCAATGTAGGAAGCAGCAATGTGCCTGGAGACTACAAGGTGAGTTGGAATCTCATTAATTGATGGAGCAGGCTGGAGAAACCAAATGGCCTATGCCTACATCTATTTCATGTCTTCTTACATAACCCTTAAAATTTATGTGTCACCTTTCTTCAGTTGGTAGTATTGTTACCTTTAGAATAAAAGGTTCTGGCTCTAAGCCCAGAACCTGGACCTGAGCTTGCATTAAGGCACTGACAGAACCTCCATTCAGAAAATTACAGGCTCAAGGTCAAGGTCTAAACTTTTTGGAGCTGTGTATTTGCGAAATTATCCCATATATGTGTATGGACCCACTAGATTTTTTTTATTCACTTACAATTAAATTCATACAATGACCAATGCAGTAAAGGTTGCTCACTGTATGTAAAACAGCTCTAATATTTATTGTCATAAACAGATCACCTGCCCTTCAATATAATTCATTGTCCAGAAAGAAATCTTTACAGTTAATCCCTATTTTCAACAGCCAGCTTTCTGTTTTTGTTTAATAGAATGTTGCATTGAACAGAATTTAAAACATTGATTTAACTCAGTTATCCAGCACCAGACAGCTTAAGCAAATAGCAGAGCCTTAGAATGTAAAGAAGTTTGAAATATTTGAGCAGCACACACATGCTGGAGAAACTCAGCAAGTCAGGCAGCATCTATGGTGGGGATATAAACAGCTGACATTTTGGGCCAAGTAAAAGATTGCAATGTGTTGATGTTCATGTGGATAGATCCTACAGCAAGCAATTAGGAAGACAGAAGCATATTAGGTCTTGTGCTAAAGGCTTTGAGGACAAGAATAGAAGTTTCTTTCTCCATTTAAAAGGGGTCCTGGTGGCAAAGTAACTGAAAGTATTTCAGTTGTGGTGTAGTCAATTTTGATAACTTGTTTTGTGGTGGGTAATAAATTTTTTGTGGTTGGTGATACAGAGCATGGCTTACACAGAGGATGCCTATCCTTTCTCACTATTCACAAAATGCGAGAGAAATAGGGAACTATAGACCAGCAAGACTGATATCAGTAACATGGTAACAGGCTACTTAGAAAATAATGGGATTGAGTAGAGTTAATATTCATTCATGAAAGGGAAGTCCTATTTGAAAGATCTATTGAGAGATATTTTTGAGGTTGCAAACAACAGAAAAGACATGGGCAAGTCAGTTGATATGACATATGGGTCTTTTTCAGATTACAAGGCTGTACCACAATGGTCAATGCAGGGGCCAAGCTGTTCACAATCTATGTGAATGATTTATATTGGAGTCCTGATGAAGGGTCTCAGCATGAAACAGTGACTGTTTATTTTTCTGCATAGCTGCTGCCTGACCTGCTGAGTTCCTTCAGTATTTTGAGTGTGTTGCTCTGGGTTTCCAACATCTGCAGACTCACTTGTGTCAAAGGTATTTTATCCAAGCTTGCTGATGATACAGCGCTGGGTGACAATGTGTGCTGTGAGGAACATGTGGGGATACTTCAGAAGTTATAGACAGGCTGAGTGAATATAATGTGGAATACAGGAGATCATGCACTTCAGTAGGAAAAAAGAGAGCATTTTTCAGATGGTAAAAGATTATAAGGTGCTGATGTTCAAGGGGACACAAGAAGTTTGCTGCAAAAGGTTTTGAGTGCAAGAATGAACATTTCTTGCTCAGCTAAAAGGAGTCCTGGTAACAATATAACTGGCAGACTGTGTAGAGAACTCTGATTTCCTACCTCATTACAGATATGCTTCTGATGGCAGGAATACCAGTTCTCACCAGAAAGGTGAAGTGTTAAGGCTCAGAGCAAAGTTCCAGCAAATGCATGTAGAAATAATTATCCTCAAAAGCAATTTACCAGGAATGTAAATTCCTATTTAGTTATATAAATGCTGCATTTTTGTTCATTTTTTTCTCTGCATATGTTCTTATAAAAGTTTCATATTCAGCAGAAGGAAAGCCAGCAATCTTGGAGCCAGACGGGTTTGTCAGAAAGTATCCAGAAGATCTGACCACTAAATTTCCTGTTTCAAATCTCACCAAAAATCGATTAATTGCTCGTACATCTTAACTCAAAAATACTGTGTTTGTTGGACTTAAAGTGGGAAAATAATCAAGTGATCTGGGAAGAAAGAAGAAGTAGGCAGGAAGAAAGACAAAATAGAAGAGCAGGTATAATAATGAACACTGGAATAGGCCAGCCAGTCTCCTTCTGCTTCTAAATCTGAAGTAATTTAAAGAAACGCATTAGGACTACAAAGAACTGCAGTCTTCACAAATATGTCATGAGGACTACCAGACAAGAGGGAAAATTAAAGACTGCATTGTTAGAGACCTATAGGGGTGATTTTGAAAATCTGTATTTATTTGTAATCCTTTGGACTTGGGGGTCCCGCAATGTCCAAAGTTGAATCGCCAATATCCTTGTGTTAATTTTCTACCATTCCGCTCCTTTATTTACCTTTCTAGCAGTTCATAATTCCAACAATCTAATTCCTTTCCAAATGAAATCTAAATGACCTTCTGTCACATTCTGTATCAATAAGGACACTGTTGATCTGACCATTCCAGAATAAGATTCTTATTTGACAATAAAATTAGAAACAGCATGTAAAATGGTAGCATGACAGCCAATGTTTTTGCCTAACAGCCTGATTTATAATATGCTTACAAACATAAAAAATGATCAGAAGTATCAGTCCAACCAATATTCTCCAAGTAACCTAGTCTGTCCCTCCTCAACTACTAATAATGTTAACCAGTGGCAAAACATGAAAGCAGAAATTAAGAAAGAAAAACTAAAGGCTTTGATGAGGTCCTGATATCTTAAGGTGATCAAACAAGCTCTTGGGGATAATAGTTACTGATGACAAATTACAAGTGAATTTAACTGAAGAACTATCTCCCACTCCTCCCCCACACACATACACCCCAATCCTTATATGTCCACCATCCTCAAACACTTTAAGGAATTGTGATAAATCTCATCTGAAGCTTATTATATATGCTAGCTATTAAAAAACAATTTCTTTCCGGATTCTGGATTATATACATTTACCAGTGGTTGCCATGGATCTACTATGATCATTCATTTCGAATACTATTTAGACTTTCTCTGCCTAATCCTTTCATGATGTTGGGAATTTCATTTGCAATTCATTCAAAGTATACGCTGGATGCTTCAATTTTATTATATGTCTACAGAAGGCAGCAAAATGATATGTCTCTACAATGGGACAGTTCTAATTTTAGTGTTACCATTGCATTATGCTTATCTTAAGCATAAAAATATAGGGAAGCACTGCACTGCAGCATTGCTCTGATGAAGTTGCTGAGCGAATGGGATATTAAGTCCCTTCTACTCTCATACATTGACATAAAAGATCTGATGTCACCAGTCTGAAGAGGGTAAGAAGATTTACTGTGGGATCACATCAACATTTATCTGTCACTTAACATTACTGAAACAAAATATCTCGTCATTATCCCATTGCTATTTCTGGGAGGCTGCTGTGTGCTTCTAACATTACAACAATGATCATATTTTCAAATTATTTTAGTGGTCCTAAAGTAGTTTGGGACTCCTTTGAAAAGATAGAAAAGACACCACATGAATAAATTTTCTCCTTGATTGCTTTTACCTGTAATCATTTTTGCACAGAAATAAATTAAAGGGAAATTAATGCAGTACATCAAGGTGATTTGTCAAGTTTTGTGTGCATGTTCTAAATTTGAACTGGTATACCACAGATAAGTGAAAGAAAATAAAGAACAAACTTGCTTTTTATTTACCTTTTGTATCCCAACAGCCAATAAACTAATAATTAAATGCTTTATAAGTAGATAATTCAACCAAATGTTGTACTTGAAGCCACAAATGGGAAATGATCAATCGACCTAATCAATGGAGGAAAATTCCAAGGAGAATCTTCTACTTTTCAAGTGATGCCATGAGCAGTTAACATTTCTAGTCAAAACACCTAGACCTTCAACAACTGCTGGGCAAGGGATTGCTCGAAGGGCCAGAAGGGCTTATCCTGTGCTGTAACTCAATAAATTAATAAATCAAACTCATGGGTATTTAGGAACGGGCTGCCAAATGTGGAATTCATTACTGGGATCTATTCTAAATATCTTGGTGAATTATAATATGAATAAATTTTATGGATACAACATTTGTATTCTAGAATGGTTTTGCAATAAAAACCTCACAGTTTAAAATTAACTCAGTGGCTGTGAAGCACCTTTAAATAAGCAACATATATCCATATACAACCTGCAAGTCTGCACTTCTCAGTACAAGGCTGAAGTGCCTTGCCAAGATTATGTACTCGGACGTTTTGACGAGGGCAGTAATCCAAGGTTATCTTCATTCAGAGGAAGAATCAACATCACAGATATATGTTGACATGTTAGAACAAACTGAGCCAAATAACAAGACAATGCAGCAAGTGATAAAATCATTGATCAAAAAAATAAGTTAGAAGGACATGGAAAATAAATCAGCCACGATCAATGATGGAGCAGACTCAGTGGGCTGAATGGCATAACTCTGCTCCTATGCCTTATGGCCTTAAAAGGTAGAATTCCTGAGATTTAGGAAAGACATTCTGAAAAGGTTTGAACAAATAATATTTTTCATGCTATCTTTCCACAAAGAAAAACAAAATAAATGTTTTGGACTGAAGATCTTGTATCAGAACAGGGAAAGAGACTAAAACAAGTTGCAGAGTGGATGTGGTTAGTATGGATAGAACAAAAGGTTTTATTTCTGATAGGGTGGGAACAGGATTGTTGCACTGATAAGAGGCTGATGGAGCCATATGTGAGGATGAATTAATGAGGGCAGTTGGAGAGGGTGCAAACAAAGGGACACATAAAAATAATGAAATGCAAGCATGATGCAGGAAGCCACAGAGAGAACACTAAAGTGGACACAGGATGGAGAATTAAAGTGACTGGCAACTGGAAATTCAGGATTTGGTTTCTCCCACATTAACTCCAAACCCAATACACTAGATTGGAAAGAATGCAAGTTAATCACTATTTCATCTAGAATGGCTGTTTGGGTCCCTGGATGATCAGAAAGGATGAGCTAAAAAAGTAAGTATACATCTCCTGCCATTGCATGGGAATGGGTAACTTGTGCAAGAACAAAAGAAGGAATGCAAAATGGCTCTCCCTCCCACCCTTTATTCCATTTTCTACTGTCCTCTCTTAACAGATTACTTCTTCAGCCCTTTGTATTCCCTATCTATCACTTTGTAGCTTCTCACATGATTCCTTCCCCCTCACCTGGATTCACCTAACGCAGATCAAGCACCTCCCCCTATCCTTCCATTTTATTCTGGCTTCTTCCCGGCTCCTTTCTAGACATGATGAAGAGTCTCAGCCCAAAACAAAGACGTGTGTGTGTGTGTGTGTGTGTGTGTGTGTGTGTGTGTGTGTGTGTGTGTGTGTGTGTGTGTGTGTGTGTGTGTGTGTGTGTGTGTGTGTGTGTGTGTGTGTGTGTGTGTGTGTGTGTGTGTGTGTGTGTGTGTTATATAGTATTGATCAAAGGAGACATTTTGCCCCAAATAATCATAGAACTTACTACTTTGCTTTTTTTCATAGCACCAGGAGATGGCTAACATCATCTGAACAACTTCTAGGATGTCAGTAAAGGTCTATCCAACACATGCCACTCTTAACAATACAAAACGCCTTCTGTTCTGCGTCAGCCTTTACAGTCACATTCTGGCATGGGGCTTGAACCTACTCTGCTTCAGGTATGAGAATAGACTTCACTTAACCAAAATGAGCTTAACAACTAGAGAAGATTCTTTGATGCCTATTTTGGGATTCCCCAGGAAAATAAACAATATTTTGTTCCTGTGTGTTCCTTGTAGCGCTGCCACAAGAAAGCAGTATCTATCATCAAGGACCTCGCCATTTAAGCCATGTTCTCTTTTCACTACTACCACTGACCAAGTGATACTGCAGCCGTAAGTCCACACACCAGGTTCAGGAACAGTTATTACCCTCCTTCAACCATCAGGTTCCTGAATCAGAGTGGATAACTTCACTCACAACTCAATGTACAGACTCACTTACAATGACTCTGAAACTCATGTTCTCAGTATTATTTAGTATTTTTTAATTTGCACAATATGTCTTCTTTTGCACCTTGGTTGTTTGCAGTCTTTATGCATAGTTTTTTCATAAATTATATCGTATTTCTTTATTTTCCTGTAAATGCCTGCAAGAAAATGAATCTCAATGTAGTATGTGTAACATTTATTTTTGATGATAAATTATACTTCGGCTTTGACATGAAGAACCACTTGCAACAGTTTTTGAAAGGTTTGTGTGTGAGCAAATGCAGAACTATTGTCAGATTAGCTAGCTTCTAACACCACCTGCTGGCAAAAGTGGAGAGTTTATCAATACAAATTACTTTCCATTTTTAGTATTTATCCCAAGCAGGGAATGAGAGAGGAAGAAGCAGATGTGCAGTCTTCCTTTAGGTTCCAACTAATAATGATCCATGATAAATTAGCAGTCTGATTGTAACAGAGTGAAACAATACAGGCAGCACGGTAAATCAAATTCCTCTGAAACAGAAGTAATTTACATTTTAAAAAATCCTTCAAACATATGCAGTTAAATATAATTTCCAAAATCATTACTTGATTTATCACATCTGATGCTTTTTATTGCATTATAATATTGGATACATATGCTTTCTAAAGTCTTTCTAACATATCCTTTTTCCTTTATCCTTTTTCATTAGGCCCTGCCAACATTGAGGAACGAGTGTGTATTTAGAGCCTCTCTCTCCAATTATCTGTTTAGTTGTCTGCCCTGAAGACCAAGAGGGAACCTTTTCAATGTTGAACACCATATCAACTGAAATTCCAAGATTTTTTGGCATATCCCAAAAATGGCAACAAAGCAAGCTCAGAGGGAAGGTGACTGATAGTTCAAAAATTATTTTTTCAAACTAAGGGCACTCAGTTATCCCAGAAGATCTCAGTGGCAGCCAATCATTTTTTAAAAGGCATTTGTTGACTATTCGGTGATCAGAATACATTACAAATAAGGGTAGGCTACGCTGTTACTTTTTCAATTTTGGAAAAAAGTCAACATAATAAAAAAGTAGCTTTTTCTGTTGACAATTTTTCCAACATTCCTATACTATTCTCTTAATATTGCGTCTTTCACCTGGAAACATCGTTTAGTGCTTCACATGACTGATATCTGTTTGATATACAATAAGTTTGTCCTACAGGCAAGGAGGTGATTGCCCTGCGCCAACAATATCCTTTGAAGAGCTGTGAGATGAATGGAGACCTATGAAAGCTTTCCATTCTGGAACAAAATTTGCCAAGTTACATATCCTTTCCTCAGCCTATAAGACAATTGCAAACAGCAAGCATGGCATTTGTCTTCTAAGTACTTGAGCCAACCAGGAGAAGCAAAATCATGACGATCAACCCATACAAAATGTTTCAGCTATACATGTACAGGCAATATTATTCCCCAACTAATCATGCTTGAAGACCTCACTACCATAGGGAATCAGGATTGATGTTACACACAATCTTCCTATTGTTTAACTATCCTCCACTCACTGCAACTTGCTAGAAATACACTCCTATCAAACTCAAGTGGTTCTCTTTGAGCTAGAATTTGCCACTTTAATAGACCACTGCAAATTTGAATGAATATAAATTACAATTTCCATCCCACCTCTAACTCATGAGTATTGATACTACTGTGTCAACCAATTTAATTGATGTAGGGTGTGTGAAAGTACAGTCGAAGTGACAGGTCACCTTCAACCTACAGAACTGTGCAAAAGCCTTAGGCACATGTACGTAGCTAGGGTGCCTAAAAATGGTGCACAGGACCACAGTCATTTTATGCATTGCACTGTACCGCTACCACAAAAAGAAACAAACCTCATGACATATGTGAGTGATGATAAACATGATTTTGATATGGGGCTCTACTGTGGACTGAGAGTCAAAGGGGGCAAGCAGAGGGAATCATGGTTGGGAAAAGAGGAAGGGAGGTGGAGGAGTAGGAGCACCAGAGAGACATTCAATAAAGATCAATAAACCAATTGTTTGGAATCAAATTACCTCGCCTGAAGTCGCAGGGCTGGGTGTGTCTACACCCACACCAACCCCTGTCCCTGGCACTCCTTCTCTGACACCTGTCCCACGGCCCTCCCTTGACATTTCACCCTTGCCCTTCCTAACATCCTTTTGCTCCCACCAGATTTATAAACTCAGTCTCTGCTCCGCGTTGGCACAGTACTGTGCAAAAGCCTTAGGCACCCTAGTTTTTTATATATATGCCTAAGACTTTTGCACAGTACTGTAAACTACAGAAATTTCAATTATCATGTGCAACCTATTGTAAATATAGAAAGATCAATGGAAATAATGTAGCACAAGTGTGTAAAGTTGCTGTACATAGTCTGCACTGCCCATAATCTCTGCCCTGACTATTGATTGTTAGAGGGATAAATGATGTGATAGTCAAATGTGTTGGCCAACCTTATTACCTTATAACAGTAATCCGACAGGTAGAGGATGCTGACATTATGTTGGCTCAAGGTATTATGCAGAGTAACCAGTGCTTGATCAATCTTCAGATCTGTAGGCAATAGAAAATAAAAGAATAGAAAATAATCATGTCTCTTTTTGTTGGTTATCCCACTTCCTTCCAGCTCTTCAATGAGTTTGAAGCTCATTTCATTCCTAACCATGAACTCCTACACTTTGCAAAATGCTACATTCAAGGACATGGAGCTGAAAATTAAACGTATTCTTTTGTTCATATGAGCCAAAATTATTTAACTAATTTCCTTGTAAGCAACACATCGTAATGATATGCAAACCAATAATAACTCACTGTGTAGTTCATACTTTTCAGTATCACCACTTAACATCAACAATTTCCTTATTTAACTGTTCCCCACCTGACCCTACAGTACTCAAGTCATCTATCACATTTGCTCATAAATTATATAACTAATATTTTAAAGTAATAATTAAAACTATTAATTAAAAGTAATTAAATGGTTGTAAGGAGAACATGAAAGGAGATATATCTCATCAAAATATATACTCGCTGAGGCGGAAGTACGCAGGTGTTTCCAATGAGTGGACAGTCACAAGGCTGCAGGACAGGACAGCATCCCAAGGCGGATACTCCGGATGTGTGCAGCACAACTGGTAGGTCTGTTTACAGACATTTTTAATCTCTCCCTCTCCCAGTGTACACTGCCCTCCTGCTTCAAAACATCCACCGTTGTTCCTGTGCCTAAAAAGACCAAGGTAACATGCCTGAACAACTGGCATCCTGTCACACTCACCTCAATAATAAGCAAATGTTTTGAGATGCTGGTCAAGGACCCACACTGGACCCCCTACAATTCCCCTACTGACACAACCAATCAACAGATAACGCAATAGCCACAGCTCTACACACCACCTTTACACACCTGGTGAAGAACGATGCTTATTTAAGAATGCTGTTCTTGGACTACAGTTCAGTATCATACACCATAATTTCCTCCAGGCTTGACAAGAAGCTCAGAAACCTCGGAGTCCTGCCATGTGCAGAAGTTCGCTGATGACACGGCCATAGTGGGGTGTGTCAGGAATGGACAGGAGGAGGAGTATAGGAAACTGATACAGGACTTTGTGATATGGTGCAACTCAAACTACCTGCGTCTCAATATCACCAAGACCAAGGAGATGGTGGTGGACTTTAGGAGATCTAGGCCTCATATGGAGCCAGTGATCATTAATGGAGAATGTGTGGAGCAGGTTAAGACCTACAAGTATCTGGGAGTACAGTTAGATGAGAAGCTAGACTGGACTGCCAACACAGATGCCTTGTGCAGGAAGGCACAGAGTCGACTGTACTTCCTAAGAAGGTTGGCGTCATTCAATGTCTGTAGTGAGATGCTGAAGATGTTCTATAGGTCAGTTGTGGAGAGCGCCCTCTTCTTTGTGGTGGCGTGTTGGGGAGGAAGCATTAAGAAGAGGGACGCCTCACGTCTTAATAAGCTGGTAAGGAAGGCGGGCTCTGTCGTGGGCAAAGTACTGGAGAGTTTAACATCGGTAGCTGAGCGAAGGGCGCTGAGTAGGCTACGGTCAATTATGGAAAACTCTGAACATCCTCTACATAGCACCATCCAGAGACAGAGAAGCAGTTTCAGCGACAGGTTACTATCGATGCAATGCTCCTCAGACAGGATGAAGAGGTCAATACTCCCCAATGCCATTAGGCTTTACAATTCAACCGCCAGGACTTAAGAACTTTTTAAAAGCTATTATTAATGCTTTTTGAGATAGTGATTTAGATGCATATCATATTTTTTACTGAGTTAAGTATTGTATGTAATTAGTTTTGCTACAACAAGTGTATGGGACATTGGAAAAAAAAGTTGAATTTCCCCATGGGGATGAATAAAGTATCTATCTATCTATCCTGCCTTATGTATCTGGATCCTGGATGTCCTGTCAGATCACTGGCAGGTGGTAAGTGTCAGCTCCCTCACCTCTGCCCTTCTGACCCTCAACACAGAAGCTCCTCAAGGCTGTGTCCTAAGACCCTTCCTTTACTCTCTGTATACCCATGACTGTGTCAACACCCACAGCTCCAATCTGCTGATTAAATTTGCTGATGATACTACACTGATTGGCCTCATCTCAAATAATATCGAGGCAGCCTGCAGAGAAGTCATCACCCTGGTATCAAGAAAGCAACCTTTCCCCCAGTGTTGCACAAACAAAGGAGCTGGTTGTGGACTGCAGAAGGAATGGAGACAGGCTAACTCCTATTGACACCAATGGATCTGGGGCTGAGAAGGTGAACAGCTTTAAGTTCTTTGGCATACACACCACTGAGTATCACACATGGTCTGTACATACCAGCTGTGTGCTGCAAAAAAAAACTCAACAGCACCTTTTTCACCTCAGATGGTTAAAGAAGTTTGGCATGAGTCCCCAAATCCTGAGAACTTTCTACAGGGGCACAATTGAGAGCATCCTGACTGGCTGCATCACTGCCTGGTATGGGAACTGTACTTCTCTCAATCGCAGGACTCTGCAGAGAGTGGTGCGGACAGCCCAGCTCATCTGTAGATGTGAACTTCCTGCTATTCAGGATGTTTACAGAGCCAGGTGCTAAAAAGGGCCTGAAGGTTCATTGGGGACCCGAGTCACCCCAACCGCAAACTGTTCCAGGTGCCACCATCTGGGAAACAGCACCGCAGCATAAAAGCCAGGACCAGCAGGCTCCTGGACAGCTTCTTCCAGCAGACCATCAGGCTGATTAATTCACACTGATACAATTGTATTTCTATGCTATATTGAGTGTCCTGTTGTACATACTATTTATTACAAATTATTAAAGATTTCACATTGCACATTTAGACTGAGATGTAATGTAAAGACTAGTACTCCTAATGTATGTGAAGGACATAAGAAATAAAGTCAATTCAATTCAATTCAGTGGCCATTTTAATAGATAGATCCATGTACACCTGCTCGTTCACCCATATATCTAATCAGCTATCATGTGGCAGCAATTCAACGCATTAAAGTATGCAGACTCAGTTAAGAGGTTAAGTTGCTGTTCAGACCAAACATCAGAATAGGGAAGAAATGTGATCTTAGTGACTTTGACCACGAAATTATTGTTGGTGCCAGATAGAGTGGTTTGAGTATCTCAGAAACTGCTGATCTCCTGGAATTTTCATGTATAATAGTCTCTAGCATTTACAGTTGCAAAAAACAAAAAAACAAATCCAGTGAGTGGCAGTTCTGTGAGTGAAAACATTTTGTTAATTAAAGTGGTCAAAGAAAAATGGTCAGACTGGTCCAAGCTGACACGAAGGTGACAGTAACTCAAATAACCGCATAACACAACAGTGGTGAGCAGAAGAGCACCTCTGAATGCACAACATGACAAACTTCACATGGATGGGCTACAGCAGCAGAAGACGGCTCCTGCACCTAATATTGTGGTCACTGAGTGTATATCTTCTGTTTCTTCGATCCAACACTACTGATAAATTTCAAACTATTGATGTATAATAAAGTATTATCAGGTATTCAGCACTTCAGGATATTATATGATCATGAACATCACAATTTAAAATAATGGCGCACCAAGAATATGTGAGACCTCCCTCTGGGACCATTTAATATCTCCAACAATCTCTGTGGATACAGAGCACAGAAAACTACCGGCACTTTGCAGTCAATGAAGCTCTTTTGAAACGTAGATATTGCTGTACTGCGTGAGCTACGTCCATTGATTTGCTCGTGCGGGCTCCCATAAGCAGTAATGTGAAAATAACCAGATAACCTGATTTCTGTGAAGTTGGCTGAAAGATAAATATGATAACAACAGCGGGGAAACTCCATTTTCCTCAAAGCGTTGCCACAGAATCTTGTATATTATTGAAAGAGAAGATTCTGTTCAACATCTCATTCGAAAGGCTGTGCCTTTTAACAACACAGCACTCTATCAATATTACTGTTGGGTGTCAGTCTATATTTTGTGCTGAAGTGTCCAGACGGCACCACTTTCCCTCTAAGCTGCACAGGTGCACGATCGCATAGTCACTGAAATGCTCCCATGCATATAGTCTTTGTTGCTGGGTAGCTAGTATTTTCTTTTATATAATGTTAATATAATTTTGAAATTATGGTAATATAATTTTACGATCTATATTAATACAATGATGAAATACTCTGTAATTAATGATGTGTTGATGAATATAATCCACAATTTTTAAAATATTAAACATACCACAACCTTTACTTTAAAACATTTCAGAGTTTCAAAGTTTCAACGGATTTACATTGTCAGTGTTTTAAGCTACAACTGTTACAAATTGTAACAATAAACAGAATGGAAGTCAGTAACTCATTTCAAAATTCAATGTACATTTATCATCAAAGTATGCATGCAGTGTACAACCCTGAGATTCATCTTCCCACAGACAGCCACAAACCAGGGAAAAACATAGAACCTGTTCAAACACCCACACACACAAATAAAAAGCAAATTGCGCAAATGACAAAAAAATGAGTGAAAAACACAGAATTGATAGAGTCCAGGCATATTCAGTTCAGTTCAATTTACTAAAATAAAAAGTACACTGCAGATGCTGTGGTCAAATCAACAAGTACAAACAAGCTGGATGAACTCAGCAGGTCGGGCAGCATCCGTTGAAATGAGCAGTCAACATTTCGAGCTGAGACCCTTCGTCGGGATGAAGAAGGAGGGGGCAGGGGTCCTATAAAGAAGGATGGGGGAGGCTGGGAAGGAGAAGGGTGGAAGGTGCCAGGTGAAAAACCAATCAGAGGAAAGATCAAGGGGTGGGGGAGGGGAAGCAGGGAAGGGATAGGCAGGAGGGGTGAAGGAGGAATGTAAGGGGAAAACACTATGGGTAGTAGAAGAAGGCAGAATCACGATAGAGGTGATAGGCAGCTAGAAGAAGGAGGCAGAATGGAAGTGGGATGGGGAAGGGAGAGGAAGGGAATTACCGGAAGTTGGAGAATTCAATGTTCATACCAAGGGGCTGGAGACTACCCAGACGGTGTATCAGGTGTTGCTCCTCCAACCTGAGTTTGGCCTCATCATGGCAGTAGAGGAGGCCATGTATGGACATATCCGAATGGGAAGGTGAAGCAGAGTTGAAGTGTGTGGCAACCGGGAGATCCTGTCTGTTGTGGCGGATGGAGCGGAGGTGCTCAACAAGGCGGTCCCCAATCTGGGTCGGGTCTCGCTGATGTACAGGAGGCCGCACTGGGAGCACCGGATGCAATAGATTACCCCAACAGACTCACAGGTGAAGTGTTGCCTCACCTGGAAGGACTGTTTGGGGCCCTGAATGGTGGTAAGAGATGAGGTGTAGGGACAGGTGTAGCACTTGCACTTACAGGGAAAAGTACCAGGTGGGAAATCTGTGGGGAGGGACGTGTGGACCAGGCAGTCGCGAAGGGAATGATCCCTGCGAAAAGCAGAGAGGGGTAGGGAGGGAAAGATGTGCTGGGTGGTGGGGTCCTGTTGAAGGTGGTGGAAGTTGCAGAGGATAATGTGCTGGATCTGGAGGCTGGTGGGGTGGTGGGTGAGGACAAGGGGAACATGGTCCCTGTTGTGGTGAGGGGAGGATGGGGTGAGGGCCGATGTGCGTGAAATGGAGGAGATTTTTTTTTTGCATTTGCACAGTCTGTCTTCTTTTGCACATTGGTTGTGTGTCAGTTTTTTTTTGTGTAGCTTTTATTTGATTCTATTATATTTCTTTGTTCTACTGTGAATGCCTACAATGCCATTTCAATCTACTGCTGTGTCGTTCATCATCTGTAGGCCACCCCAATCAAAAGTGTCCAAAATAGCAACAAAAAAAGAAGCATTCAGAAACCAGAAACATCGTAACATGACCTACAGAGTCCATCCCACAAACCGCATCGATTAAACCTTGCACAAGACCTAGGACTCAAGCACAATCCTCCAGCTTTATTGAGGGTGAGGGGGAGAGGGGGAGAGGAAGACCATTTGAGTGCAGGGACCTTCCTCTGCAAGAGGAAGAGAGAGTGAGAGGGAGACCATCACATGCAGACATTGTCTGGCAGCAGCAAGCAAGAGGCTGGAAGAAGGCAGTGAACACCTGCTCGCCTTCCACTCAGGTCTCAATAATTTCAACCTTCCTCAATGTTTCAATTCACGAGACTGGTAAAAGAAAATGGAGTTGATTGTGGACTCGCGCTCCTTCTCCAGCCTTCTTGGCTTCAAGGCCACACATTTCGCTCAAAGCCTCACTGAACACCTTTGGAGTCAGTAAAGTATCAAATCACTCAATCAACCCAAAAACACACCACCAAAATGTAAATCATAGGCTCCAACAGTAGCTGAATCACATATGAAAGAAAATGAAGACATAAAAGAAGTGAAAGAAGTGGTTTCATGAACCATCTGCAGGATGTTGCCCTTCATCCTGTTGTTCACTTGGCACCATCTTCCTTCCTCTGGTCTGCTGAATGCCAACACCATCCAAATTTAATAGTTTACAAAACATGCAAGATCTTCTATGCTGTACTATATTTCATTATTTCCTTCAATCAATAAATAAAATGTTTCCAGGTTTCATTCTAAATATTCATTAATTATGTATATTACAAAATAGATTTAAAGTGTTGCACAGTTTTTAGGCTGTGCAAAAATTTCCTACTCAAAGTAATGGCTGGTCTGTACAGCTGTCAAGAAGTTAGAGGGATTGTTGCTGGAGAGGGACAATCTTGCCCATAGGACTCAGATATGAGAATGCCAAACATTAAGCACTGCTAATAACGTTGTTAACTGCAATAAAATATGCACACAAGGAAGAAAACTGATTTTGCAAATTAAATCCATTTCTTGCAACCCACTTTTCACCATCCAATCAAACTTGTATAGTTTACAATTTTGTTCATTGAGCCCATTATTCCTCATCCATAAATCAATCCTCGCTATAACCACAAATTCTTGATTGAGTGCATTTTTATTACAGACTCTTCTTCATACATTTCTGTCAAACCTTGACCATTACTCCCAGCTACCAATGTTACACTCACAAATTGGTTGCATGTGTTGGAGTCTCTGGTGTCCCACCACATGAGCAAGAATAATGGTCTGTTTCCTCAAACTTTGTTTGCTTGGTGTAGCAACATTACATTTGATTTATGGTCTCCAAATGCGAATAATCCATAACATTTAGGTGCAAAGGCCAACGCTACATGCCAATAATGCATCAACAGATTCAGATGACCTTGCCCATTTCAAACATGAAACTCCAATTGGCTTTTAATTTTATCTGAATACAAGATTTCTTCAAAGTTCAAAAGTTCAAAGAATATTTATTATCAAAGTACATATATGTCACCATATACTACCCCGAGATTTGTTTTCTTGCAGGCATCACAGTAGAATAAAGAAATATAATAGAATCAAATAAAAGCTATGCACAAAAACTGACACACAACCAATGTGCAAGAGAAGACAAACTGTGCAAATATAAGAAAATAAACAGCGTGAATAAAAAGTACTGAGAATATGAGTTGTAGAGTCTTTGAAAGTGAGTCCATAGGTCATGATACAGCTCAGTGTTGAGGTGGCAGGAGTTATCCACGCTGGTTCGGGAGCCTGATAGTTGAAGGGTAATAAATGTTCCTGAACCTGGTGGTGAGGGACCTCAGGCTTCTGTGCCTTCTGACTGATGGAACCAGTAAGAGGAGAGCATGACCTGGATGATAGAGGTCCTTGATGATGGATGCTGCTTTCTTGTGACAGCACTTTCATATCCCCTAGTCTGCCCTGCCTCTATGTCGCTCTTGATAATATCTTCAATTTATCAAACTATGAAGTTTGAATCAAATATAGAAATCCTAGATGATCAATGCAGACTTTTCAGATCTTAACATCCTGACTTTTCCATGGAGAATATTACCAATTAGTAGCAACTTGGCCCAACAATTATTTTTTAATTAACCTCATGGCAGCCTATTATGACCACTTCCCCTGATGAGGTGACCAAAATTATCTTCAAAAGGACAGGCGATTAGCCAGTATCCATTTTAGCAGCTAAGCAGTCTTTATCCAGATACAAAATAACTTACAACCAATGACATTCACTGCTATTCTGAATTTATCATTTCATGTTACTTAGTCTACTGGAAACAATAAATGCCATTGAAATGATAATTGATCTTAAAACTGTACAGTGTTGAAATGAGGATTTACTTCCAAGAAAAAAGGAAACCTAATTCTAAAAGGAATGTAGACAGTTGAACAAAAAAGAGTTAAGTAGAAGAATTGGAAACAAATAGACCTGGTGAGATTGAAAAGGGATTGTGTGACAATGAAGACACTGAAATTTTGTTAGTGTGGAAGCATGCCTGAGAGAGCTTTTAAGATGAGGCTGCTTTACAGACTTGAGAACAGTCCACTTTCCCTAACAACATTGGAAGATGGTTAAAGATATTCTGATATTAGTTGGGATAATGTGTACATGGGACAGACAAATTGTAAAAGCATAAACTCTAATAATTGTAGACCAGGTGATTCTGGAAGCCAGTGAGAATTTGAAAGAATTAAAGGAACATGTACACATTAGGAAAGTAATAGACTAAGAACCATAAAGTTGGCCTAAAATTAAAGTAATAACTGGAAGATATGTAAAAAAGTGTAAAATAGATTCCTCATGAAAAAACTGATAGTAATAACTCTGGTAGCTAGTAATTTCAGAAGACCCCAAGTATCTGATTTGTAAAATAACTCACTGCATTGACCCCAGTAAGGTTCACCTAAGTGAGTAATACAGTGGATCCCAGTTAATTGGGCAATTAGTTAAACAAGGAATCCACTTATTTTGGATAATTGTTAAAGAACAAAAACTAAATTGGGAAAACAGTTTGGATTCCCTTTCACTTATTTGGGACAATATGCCACTTAACTGGGGCAGGAGACTGCTGCCAATCGGTTTCCAACCAGTGTCAGCTGCATACACTTGTATGGCTGTCAAGACACTGCACAGTGCTTAGAGTGATCAGTTCTTAAAAAGCCTCAATTGTGTGTGTTTGTGTTCAGAAACAGTTATTTCTCTCATTGATCTTAGGTGAGAAATAAACAGTAAGACAATTAAAACCAATTAAAATGAGTTGATTGAACTAATCACAATTAATAAAGCAGTATAGTCATTAGGAAAGTTATGATGATGCACCATCAATAACTCTCGGAGACGTGAGGTGAGATATAGGCTTTTATTGGCTGGAAGAAAGAAAGAACAAGCAGCAATTGACCACCACACTACATCCTGGAGACTGAGGCTGGGGCTGTGTCTCCAATCGCCTTTATACCGGGGTCTGTGGAAGGAGCCACAGGAGCAGTCAGCGGGGGGCGTGTCTAGACAGGTATATGTAGTTCACCACATATGATTTGGTATGTTTTATATGTGTTGTATTCAATTGACAACAGAAATATTGCAACATATGTTTTCAACAGAAATAAGGCAGGAAATAAAAGGGCAGAAAAAGTTATCAAACATCATACCACATAATGCACACAATTCTTGGAGGTATATTTATATTCATATGTATGTAGGACTTTACTGTAAGAGAGGTGAGTAAGAAGGCTTTCAAGTGAAGGAGGTAGGTCATCAGCAAGGAATACAAAGGAACATTACATGTTAGGACAGTAGCTGAGAGGTTTATTTGTTCTAACCTAATTACGTCAGATCGCTGGCAGGTGATAAGAGTGGGTTCCCTTGCCTCCACCCCTCTCACTCTCAACACAGGAGCCCCTTAGGGCTGTGTACTAAGTCCCCTCCTTTACTTCCTGTATACCAATGACTGTGTCACAACCCACAGCTCTAATCTGCTAATTAAATTTGCCAATGACACTACATTGATTGGCCTAATCACAAACAATAACGAGGTGCCTTACAGGAAAGAAGTCATCTCTCTGACACAGTCGTGTCAAGAAAACAACCTCTCCCTCAATATCGCAAAAACAAAGGAGCTGGTTGTGGATTACAGAAGAAATGGAGACGGGCTAACCCCTAGTGACATCAATGGATCTGGGGCTGAGGGGGTAAAACAGCTTTAAGTTCCTCGGCATCCACATCATCGAGGACCACACGTGGTTTGCATACAACAGATGTGTGGTGAAAAAGGCACAACAGTGCCTCTTTCACCTCAGATGGTTGAGAAAGTTTGGTATGGGCCCCCAAATCCTAAGAACTTTCTACAGGGGTACAATTGACAGCATCCTGACTGGCTGCATCACTGCCTGGTATGGAACTGTACCTCCCATAATCGCAGGATTCTGCAGAGAGTGGTGCAGACAGCCCAGCACATCTGTAGATGTGAACTTCCCACGATTGCAGGACATTTACAAAGACAGGTGTGAAAAAAGGGCCCAAAGGATCATTGAGGACCCGAGTCACCCCAACCACAATCTATTCCAGCTGCAGAAAATGGTACTGCGGCATAAAAGCCAGGACCAACAAGCTCCGGGACAGCTTCTTCCACCAGGCTATCTGACTGATTAACTCGTGCTGATTTGAGTGTATTTCTATGTTACATTGACAGTTCCATTTATTATAAGTTATTACAAATTATTATGATTGCACATTGCACATTTAGACAGAGACATAACATAAAGATTTTTACTCCTCATATATGTGAAGGATGTAAGAAACCAAGTCAATTCAATTCAGTTCACTGTGACACACGTTCCATAAGGCACATATACAGTGTATTGTGATTTTCATTAAATTTGGCCAAAGTTGTAATTAAAACATTCTGATCAGCATATGAAGCAACCTGTGTTCAAGACTGTCATAACATACAAATACTCACACATCATATCCAGAGGGTTATGAACAAATTATCAATGATTGTAGAAGCATGAAATGGAAAAGATGCTTGTTTTTATTCCAGAATATTATGTATGTTCAAATGCTCTCCTTACTTTGTGAACTATTTCCTTAAACTGAGAGATTTTAAGACTAATTTGGTAAGAGCCAAATGCAAAGAAGCCAAAGTGTGGAAAGGCACTAATAGTATTTCAATGGCAAAAACACCACAAGGAGACAGCATAGAAAAATGTTGATTCCAATGTCTGTCCAATAAGAATCACCCTATTCTTTTAAATATTGGCTTAGAGTCACTGTAAAGTAGCAGATAAACTTCTTATCCAAGTGACATTTCTATGCAGTTACTTAATCAGTTAGGCTGGAGACTGCAATCCAACTAGCCCAGTTTGGAACTTTTGCTGAACACTAATATTGAGTGTTCAGCAAAAGTTCCAAACTATGGTTAATAGCAAACAGCTGGCACAATTTCAGGCAGAACATATAGTATTTATCTCTTCAGTTGCAGTGGGAAGATACTAATTGATCAGTATACAGATAATAGGAGTGTGCATAAGCTGACTTCAAATTATATGGTGATCAGTACAACTATTCATAGGATGTACAAACAGAGTCAAAGTACATTATAGAACAGAAACAAGCCCTTCAGCACATCTAGTCCACACCAAAACATTTAAACTGCCTACTCCTATCAACCTGCACCAGGACCATAACCCTCCATAGCCCTACCATCCATGTACTTATCCAAACTTACTTTAAACATTGAAACTGAGCTTGCAGACACCACTTGTGCTGGCAAATGCTCTCACTCTCACAACCCTCTGAAGAAGTTTCCCCTCATATTCCCCTTAAACTTTTCAACTTTCATCCTTAAACCATGGCTTCTGTTTGTAGTGCAAGCCCAACCTCAGTGGAAAAAGCTTGCTTGCATTTACCCTATCTATACCCCTCTTGATTTTGTATACCTCTATCAAATCCTCTCTCACTCTTCTATGTTCCAAGAAATAGTCATAACCTATTCAATCTTTCCTTATAACTCAGGTCCTCCAGACCCAGCAATATCCTTGTAAATTTTCTCTGTACTCCTTCAACCTTCTTTACATCTTTCCTGTAGGCAGGTGACCAAATCTACACACAATACTCCAAATTAGGCCTCACCAATGTCTTATACCACTTCAACATAACATCCCATCTCCTGTACTCAATACTTTGATTTATGAAGGCCAATATGCCAAAAGCATTCTTCACAGCTACCTGGACTATACCTCTTCCCACCCTGTTACTTGTAAAAGCACCATCCCCTTCTCTCAATTCCACCGCATCTACTCTCAGGATGAGAACGAAGGAGATATCCTTTTTCAAAGAAAGGGACTTCCCTTCCTCCACCATAAAGGCTGCCTTCAATCATATCTCTTCCATCTGACACACATTTGCCCTTACCCCATCCTCCTGCCACCCTACCAGGGATAGGATTCCTCTTGTGCTCACCTACCACCCAACCAGCTTCCACATCCAGCACATAATTCTTTGAAACTTCTGCCATCTCCAACAGGATTCCACCACCAAGCACATCTTTCCCTCACTCCCACTTTCATGTAGTGAAAGGATCACTCTCTACGTGACACCCTTGTCCATTTGTCCCTCCCCACTGATCTCCCTGCTGACACTTATCCCTGGTCTTGAATGCTGAGTGACTGAATCTTCTTGACCAACCTCCCATATCAGACCTTGTCAAATGCCTTGCTAAAGTCTATGAGACAACATGCATTGTCTTGCTTTCATCCACTTTCCTGGTAACTTTCTCGAAAAACTCTATAAAATTGGTTAGACATGACATACCACATACAAAGCTATGCTGACTATCCTTAATCAGTCCCTATCTATCCAAATACTTATATATCTCGTCCCTTAGAATACCTTCCTATAATTATCCCACTACTAATATCAGGCTTACTGGCCTACAATTTCTTGGTTTATTTTCTTAAACAGCAGAACAACATTGGCTAACCTCCAATCCTGTGGTACATCTCCTGTCACTAAGGTTGATTTAAGTATCTCTGCTAGGGCCCCAACAATTTCTGCACTTGCCTCCCGCAGGGTCCAAGGGTACACTTTCTCAGGCCCTGGGGATATATCCACCCTAACTTGGCTCAGGACAGCAAACACTCCGTCTCTGTAACCTGTATAGGGTCCATGAGGTCGACGCTGCTTTGTCTCACCTCTATAGACTCTGTGTCCATCTCTTGAATAAATACAGATGCAAGTAACGGATTGGTGCAGAGCCAACAACCTGTCTCTTAATGTGAACAAAACAAAAGAGATGGTTGTTGACTTCAAGAGGGCATGGAGCGACCACTCCCCGCTGAACATCAACGGCTCCTAGGTAGAGATCGTAAAGAGCACCAAATTTCTTAGTGTTCACCTGGTGGAGAATCTCACCTGGTCCCTCAACACCAGCTCCATAGCAAAGAAAGCCCAGCAGCATCTCTACTTTTTGCGAAGGCTGAGGAAAGTCCATCTGCCACCCCACATCCTCATCACATTCTACAGGGGTTGCATTGAGAGCGTCCTGAGCAACTGCATCACTGCCTGGTTCGGAAATTGTACCATCTCGGATCACAAGACCCTGCAGCGGATGGTGAGGTCAGCTGAGAAGATCATCGGGGTCTCTCTTCCCGCCATCACGGACATTTACACTACATGCTGCATCCGCAAAGGAAACAGCATTATGAAGGACCCTATGCACCCGTCATACAATCTCTTCTCCCTCCTGCCTCTGGGAAAAGGCTCCGAAGCATTCGGGATCTTACGACCAGACTATATAACAGTTTCTTCCCCCAGGCTATCAGACTCCTCAATACCCGAAGCCTGGACTGACACCTTGCCCTACTGTCCTGTTTATTATTTATTGTAATGCCTGCACTGTTTTTGTGCACTTTATGCAGTCCAGTGTAGGTCTGTAGTCTAGTATAGCTTTCTCTGTGTTTTTTTATTACGTAGTTCAGTCTAGTTTTTGTTCTGTGTCATGTGAACCATGGTCCTGAAAAATGTTGTCTCATTTTTACTATGCACTGTACCAGCAGTTATGGTCGAAATGACAATAAAAGTTGACTTGACTTGAAGTAATTCATTTAAGATCTCTCCCACCTCTTTTGACTCCACACATGGATTACCAATCTGATCGTCCAGAGGACCAATTTTGTCCCTTGCAATCCTTTTGTTCTTAACATATCCCTTGGGATTTTCCTTCACCTTATCTGCTAGGGCAACCTCATGCCTTCTTTTAGCTCTCCTGATTTATTTCTTAAGCATTTATGGAGCATTTCTCATACACCATAAGCACTTCATTTGTTCCTACCTGTCTATACCTGCTATGCACCTCATTATTTTTCTTAATCAGGGCCTCAATACACTTGTAATCTTCACTTTCTCTTGTGAGAGGCACATAGAAGCTTTGTACTCTCAAAATTTCACCTTACCAAGGCCTCCCACTAACCAAGTACACCTTTGCCAGAAATCAGCCTGTCCAAATCCACACTTGCCAGATCCTTTCTGATACCATCAAAATTGGTCTTTCTCCAATTTAGAATTTCAACCCACGGACCGGACCTATATTTTTGTATATTTACTTTGAAACTAGTGGCATTGTGACCATGAGATGCAAACTTCTGTCACCTGCCCTGTCTCATTCCCTAATAGCAGATCAAGTATCACATGCTCTCTCATTGGGACTTCAACGTATTGATTAAAAAACTTTCCTGAACATATGTGACAAATTCTATCCCTTTTACGGTATGGGAGTCCCAGTCAATATGTGGAAAGTTAAAATCACCAACTATAACAACCTTACATTTCTTGCAACATTCTGCGATCTCCCTACAAATTTGCTCTGAGCTTGTCTGCCTTTCCTGTGATACTTACTGCATTAAAGCATATGCAGCTCAGGACACTAGTCACACCATGCTCAACCTTTTGATTCCTGATTTTGAGGTCTTAGCAACATCTGTCTCCACAACCTCTCCACTAACTTTTCTGGCACCCTGAATCCCTTCCCCTGCAACTCTACTATGCAGCACTAGCAAACCCACCCGCTATGATATTAGTCCCTTTCCAGTTCAGGTGCAAACTGAACTATCTTCCCTGAAAAAGAGCCCAAAGATCCAAAACTCATGCCCTCCGCCTATACCAACACCTTAGCCACGTGTTAAACCGTACGGTCTTCCTCATTTCTGGCTTCACTAGCACATGGCATGGGTAGAAATCCTGCGATCACAACCCTGGAGGTGCTGCCCTTTAACTTAGCACCTAACTCCCAGAATTCCCTTTGCAGAATCTCCTCACTCATCCTAGCTATGGCACATACATGGACCACGACCTCTCTCAGTTCACCCTCCCACTTACGAATGCTGAGGACTCGATCCGAGATGTCCTGGACCCTGGCACCTGGAAGGCAAGATACTAGCCAGGAATCTTGTTCTCTTCCACAGAACCTCCTTTCTGTTCCCCTAACTACCGAATCCCCTGTCACCACAGCTCATTCTTCTCTCCCCGCCCCCTTCTAAGTTACTCACAAGCCAGGGACCTGACCACTGTGACTGTCCTCTGCTGGGTCACGCCCCCCCCCCAACAATATCCGAAGTGATATACCTGTTGTTGAGGGGGATGGCCACAGGGGTATTCTGCACTGGCTGTTTATCCCCTTTCTCTTTCTTCACTGTCACCCAATTTCCTGTGTCCTGCACCTTGAGTTAACTACCTCTCTCTATGTCCTATCTATTACCGCCTCAGCCTCCCAAATGATCTACAGTTTATCCAGTTCCAGCTCCAACGCCTAAACGTGGCTGCAGCTGGATACACTTCTCACAGATGTAGTCATCAAGGACACTGGAAGTTTCCCTGCCTACCCATTCCACTACCCTTGCCTGGCATCTCTCCTGTTCTAACCGAGCAAACATAAAGAAAGAAGAACAATAAACTGTGGGGTTGGGGAGGGAGGGAACTCTACCTACAGCTTGTTGCCTTCTCTCACTTAGGCCTCTCCTCGATGAAGCCTCAAAGAGCCAAATATTAAAAAATCTCCATTCCAACTCTGACAATGGCCACTCTACTTGCCCTCGCTTTATTTTAATTTGTTCTTGCTAATCAATCCCGAACACTGATTGGCCACTGCTCAAAGCACCAAAACTACCATGAGACACTGCCTTTTCTACTGATATGGTGAATATATCACCATATTCTTCTTGAGCATAGTGTAAAACACAACATACCACATTCATCTGTGGTTCAACCACTTGTAGTACAGTGCTTTGGAAGCAATTACTTTCTTCTGTAATATGACTATAAAACAATGATACGCTTGGATATTCCTGCAGCCCAAGGCTCAGAGTTCCTTATTGACTATTTGACAAATGCAGCTCTCATTTACAATTCAGTTGACAGCAGTTTCTTCTCTAATTTAAAAAGTTATGGGTTCAAGTGTTTTCAGCAAGGAATCAGCTGATTCTCCACTACTCAACTGAAAAAGTGCTTTGGTGTTGAAGATGGCTTACACGAAACAAAGACCTGTCTAATCTCTCAAGTGAATGTAAAAGATCCCATGCTCTTCAGTCGACATTTCTAACATAGGTTATCAAGACATTATCACACTGTGGCTTGTGGTAGCTTGTTGTGTTTCTTACTTCACAATAACCACCAGAATTCATTGACTGGATCTTCTAAAAGAGATGTGAAAAATACTATATAAAATCAAGCACTTCCCTTTTTTAGCATCTATCTGTGCAGAACTGTACTGCATACTCAATGATGCTTTGATACCACCATCTAATGCTATGTGCTGGTCTCACTCAACACCAAAACCTGTATCTATGTCCACGAGTATCGAACATGCATATGTAAAACATAAATCCAATCTGCATGGCAGATTAGAAATTAAATGACAAGATATTGTCTCACAGATCAGTATTATCTTAATATCAGAATCAAATCACTACATTGCAGGCTCCATTTGTATTTCTTACCCAAAGAAACTCCATGACCACTCATCACTGCAACGAAAACAATGCCAACCACAGCCTTTTTCACCTCCATGTTAGACAAAAACACAAGGAGTTGAACTTTGGATTATGCTTTAAAAGACTAGAGCAGAGTTCAGAACTAACTTTCAGATATATGGCTGTAGATATAATCAGAAGTAATTTACCCTATGCAAGCAAAATAATTTAGCTATTAATATATCAGCTTGCACAGACAAAATCCTCGTGGGATTGTTAAAGTTCGCATAGCTCTTGGCTATCTGTACTCTAAATTGCAATTTGTTTTTGTTTTCAGTTAAATGCTACACGAGTTCAATATACAATTGATTTATGCTGGCATTGCAAATACTGTACCTTGTGACAGTGATTGTTAATGAATATGTGATAATTTTCTTATCAAATTTATAAATAAGTTGGGCAAACCTTTGTTCCATAGCACAGACCACTGGCTGAGCCTGGAATTGCATCATTACACCCATTTACATCCACATTCAGTGGCTGCTTTATGAGATACAGAAGTGGAACTCAGTATGGTCTTCAGCTGCTGTATCCTATCCACTTCAAGGTTTTATGTGTTGCACATTCAGAGATGCTCTTCTGCACACTACTGACTTAACATGTGGTTCAAAGTTCAAAGTAAATTTACTAGCAAAGTACATATACACCACCCTGAGATTCATTTTCTTGTGGGCATTCACAGTAAATACAAGAAACACAATAGCATCAATGGGGCAGACAAACAATGTGCAAAAGATAACAAACTGTGCAAATACAAAAAGAACACAATAGAATAATAAAGAGAACATGAAATGAAGAGTCCCTGAAAGTGAGTCCATAGGTTGTGATGGGGCAAGTGAGGATGAATGAAGTTAGCCCCTGTAGTTCCAGAGCCTGATGATTGAGGGGTACTAACCATTCCTGAACCTGGTGGTGTAGGGCTTGAGGCTCCTGTACCTTTTTCCTGATGGCAGCAGCAAGAAGAGAGCATGGGGCCTGAATGGTGGGGTCTTTGATGATGGATGCTGTTTTCCTGTGACAGTGCTGCGAGTAGATGTGCTCAGTGGCGGGGAGGGCTTTACCTGTGCATTACTGTCACCTTTCTGGCAGCTTGAACCAGTCTGGCCATTCTCCTCTGACTCTCTCATTAACAAGGCATTTTCATCAGTGTTGTAAACTCTTGATGCTAGAGACTGTTGTGCATTAAAATCCCAGGACATGAGTAGTTTCTGAGATACTCAAGCCACCCTGTCTGGCACTAACAATCATTCCACAGTCAAAGTCATTTAGATCACATTCCTTTGCGACAATAGGAACAACCTCTTCCTTTCCAATCATCCGAGGATGTATACAGTATTTCCAGCAGAAGCAGTAATTCATTGCATTTCTTCCAATTTGGTGTATTCCATTCAATGTGATCCCTTCTACTTTTAAGAAACCCAACACATTGAGCACTTTGCAGAGTGCAAGGGGACTGTGAGTTTTCATTCACCTGTTACTTTAATTCTACATCCCGCGCCCATTCTAGTCTCATCCATATTGTCCTACACTGCTCCAACAGAGTCCAAGTTCCAGATATTGCACCTCATCTTTGTATGCATCAAGGCAATATTAAGTTTAATAATTTTTGGTAACCACTTTTTTTTAATCTAACTTCACATATGTGGTTCATCCTTTCTGCCTCAATCTCCTTTTATTCTAATGTTTAAGTTGAACCCTCAACAACTTTGGTATGCATCCTATTACATGTTCCCACTGTTACCTTTACTCTTTCCTCTCTGCAATTTTAACATATTTGCTTCCATTCTTTTCAAATTCTCCAGTATCCTTGATCTCAAATATTCACTCTGTTTCTCTCCTCATTGATGGTGTTTCCTACATTATTTTTGTTTTAGTGACATTGCAACAGTATTAATAGTAATATAAATCATTGTTACAGATAGTATGTAAATGTAAGATGCTGTTGTAAAGACACAATATTCATACTACAAAGTTACACAGCACGGAAACAGACCCTTCGGCCCAACAGTTCCATACACCATTTGTCAGCGTCAGGCAACCATTGGAAACACACAAATCACCACAAAGCCGAGTTCATACGGCAAGGCTGTGACGTTATCTACGTAATGCAGTCACGAACGGAGACGGACGTCACAGTCGGCCGGTTATGATTAGAGCGCATGTGATCTCAGCTGGCGGAAGGGTTTGAGTGTTGGAAAGGAGCGGGACGTCTTTTAGTGTCGGACACCGAGCGTAAGACAACATGGAAGGGTTTGTAGAGAGGAAACAAGAGCAGGACACTGTTTGTTATAAGCTCTACCTCAGCAGCAAGGTTTCGCCTTCGGATCCCCAAGTTTGTAAGGATATGTTCGAGCGACTTTTGGAGCAAATAGTGGCTCACTTGGCTCTGTTGTCTACGGGGTACATCTGGAACAACGAGGCCTTCAGTCTGAAATACACAGCGGCCCGGGGTGAGTGGACTATCTCCAGGAGGGAGTTCTGCCCGGAGTTTCTCATACTTCATGCACAACACTTTATGGTGCAGCCGCATTCTTGGATCCTTGCTCTCTTCCGGCCATATTATACTATGGGTTGTCGCTCCACGGGCGTTACCTGACCTAACAATCACAAGCCAGATTTTATCTTGCGTTTCCAAAAACCGTACTTTTTTTTTTATGCATGCAGAGTTCACATTGGTGAGGACGTCAAAACATCATCTTTTGATGATGCATCAATACTGGCAGAATATAATTATGGTGCAGGGTTTGCATTGTAAAGGAGGTGTAAGAATGTGCAGTTACACCATGAAAGGAAAATGGGGTACATCTTCAACAATATGCAGTTATTCTCCTTTGGCTGAAAATTACATTATTTCCCAGCGTTTGATTCCATGAGAGGTAACTATAGTAAACAAGGTTGTAATGTAGTATAAATTGACAATCCTCTTGCCTCTGAATTGAGTTCAATTTTCTCCAGAGACTTTAGCACAAAAATCTAAAGTGACACTACTGAAGCAGTGAGAGAGTTTTGCACTGTCAGAGCTACCTTTAGTTATTAAAGTTATCTATTCTGTCAATATATTCAATATGGTGTTACTTAGCAGAAGTGTAGGAGGCCTTGCAGTGGTGCATAAAATCACGAGGAGCACAGATGAGGTTAAAACACAGGCCTCTTTTCCTAAGAAAAGAGAAACAAGAGAAAAGGACCTGAGGAGCAACAACTTTGTGCAGAGGGTGGTGCATGTATGTATATGGAAGAAGTGCTGGAGGCAAGATTTTCCAGATACACATCATTCTGTGCATGAAGTTGCTTCTCAGGTCCCTTTTAAACCTTGTACCTGTGCTCTTTTAACAATATAAATGACATGCAGACAGGTACATGGATTGGTAATGTTCAGAGAAATGAATTAAAAGTTAAGCAAATGTGTAAGCTTAGATGGGGGCCTTGAACAATATGAATGAGTTACGATAATGGGCCTGTTTCTGTGCTATACTTTATTACTCTGTGGCTCTATGTATTTCTAGCATTAGTTTCAGCAGGGAGTTGTGAAAGAAAAACTGTTTATTTGGAATACTTGTTTGAGATAAGAAAAGTAAGAAATGGTGACCCTCAAAGATTTTTGTTCATAGTTGCACATTCTTATATCCTTTCTTGCTAAGAAATATAAATAGAAAAAACTCTTGTCTTCTCCAACATTCAGTAATCATGGTTGATTCATCAGTGTCTCTTTCCTGTATTAAATGCATATTCTCCATTTCCTTTAAAATCCAGCAATCTATCAGCCTCTGTCTTCATTATGTTCAGCAATTGAACTCCCACAGTTGTCTTGAGGAAATCCAAAGGTTCACTGCTCTTTGGATGAAATTTTTTATTTTGAGACTGGCCCTTTTTTAGTTAACCCCTGAGAATCATCTGTACTGTCACATATTGTCAATATTTTGACTCAGTCCTCTTATCTCTAAAAGAGACTGGGCCCAGCCTACATAATTTCTGTTCACAGGATCCCCAATCCATTCTAGCAATCACTATGGTGAATATTTATTGCACTTGGTCTATAACAAGATTTTCTAGAGAGCCCAGACCTGTGCACAATATTTGCAGATGCATTCTCACTAGGATCTAATAATCTTTTTAAAAGATGTCCATGTTAATTATACTGTAATCCTCATGCAATAAAGGCCAGCATTCTGTTTTCCTTCCCAATTGCTCTCTATACTTGTAAACATTAATTGATTCATGTACAAAGACAAGTTCATCTGAACACAAGCAACTTTTATTCTCAATTCATCTTTTAAATAAAAATAAATTGTGCTTTATACAGTACATCAGAAAAACTATCCTATTCCCTATTCTGATTCCCTTCTTACCTCTTCTCCTCCCTCTGGTGCTCCTCCTCCTTCCCTTGCTCCCATGGTCCACTGTCCTTTCCTATCAGATTCCCTCTTTAGCCCTTTACCTTTTCTACCTATCACCTCCCAGCCCCGCCTCCCCTACTTGCCTATCTTCCCCCTCATCTGGCTTCACCTATCACCTTCCAGCTTGTACTTCTTCCCCTCCCACCTCCTTATTTTGGCTTCTTCTCACTTCCTTTCCAATGCTGGCAAAAGGTCTCTGCCTGAAACATCAACTCTCTAATGCTGCCTGACCTGCTGAGGTCTTCCAGCATTTTGTGTGTGTAACTCTGGATTTCCATCCAGCATCTGTAGAATTGCTAGTGTTTGTACTTTTTTTTTGGCAATGTGAGTGACTTTGTTGTATTTTGTGTACAGTCAATCTTTCTTTATCATACACTTTGGTTCTAATTCTGAAAATTTAGTATTAAGAGCCACTTTGATCCTCCGTATCTTAATGCATTTAAAATATAATGGAAGTCTGTTCATTTTAGGAGATATTCCTGCCCATATCGGTGGTATGACGAACTTTGGTGATAATGTGGATGACGAATGGTTTATTGTGTACCTTATTCAGCAGATCACCAAAGAATTCCCTGACTTAGTGGCAAGGTACGCATTCTCTCATTACTAATCAGTAAGAAATAAAATTTGAAACAGAGCAAGAGATAGTTCCTTGTAATTCAAAGTAACGTGAAACATTTGTTTTTGCAATCAGCGTAGATGATGATGATGGAGACTTCCTGTTGATAGAGGCTGCCAGATATCTTCCCAAGTGGTTGAACCCTGAAACCAGTGTAAACCGGGTAAGAAAACTTTCATTTTTGTCTCACCACTGATGGAGGCTATGGGTCATGTTGAGCCTTCCAGTACCTTAGTGAAATAACATTCTTCATGTGTGTATCTAGGATTGGATTTAATTTCTAATTTTGGTAGGATAGTAACATGAAAATACTTCCGGGCCAATATTTATCCCTTGCTCAACTTCTGGTAATGTGATCATTGACATGGTATTGGTGGGAACTTGTTGTATGCTATTTGGCTACCACAATTCCAACATTACAACAGTGTTGCTACATCAATGAATCTTAAAGGGTATGGTGTGAAAGGATACAGGTAGTCCCCGAGTTACAAACTTCCAACTTACAGACAACTCGTACTTACGAACCAAGGAAGGAGAACGCCGTCCGCCATTTTAAGATTGCTACGCCGTCCGCCATTTTAAATCAGATTGCAACGCCATCCGCCATTTTAAGTCTTTGCCTTGACACTGTGTTGAGTGCTTAACTTTGTATTTGGCTTAAATTTTTCTTAGTAAGATTTACCTTGAACCCCTCCCCCCCGCCGTTTCGGACGGCTGTGTCGCAGTAAGATCAGCACCGAGCTCGAGAAAAGAGGTTTGATCCAATGATAGACCGTTCCTGTGCCGGGTTGATGTCAGTCTAGTGAGTCCCGTACCATCCGTGCTAGGTTGATGTCGAGCTCGCAACTCGACCTTGTTAAAACAAACACTGCCACTTCCAGTTTAAATTCCCACATGAAATATTGTGGAGGATCAAATACCCAAACCCAGCACAGCCCTCACTTGTCCCATTTAGCCTATCGCAGTGCGGTGGTCCTTATGACCCAGTGGAGCTCGGGACCTGCCGCCCACCGTGTTTCTGTTCCATTGACGGGAAGCGATCGCGATTGAAAATAAAGTGGAAATAATAAAGCGTTTCGAAAGAGGTGAAACGCCATCGGTCATTGGAAAAGCGTTAGGCTACAGTCAGTCAACAATCGGAACAATTTTAAAGGATAACGGATAAAGTGAGAATAATGGAGCATGTGAAACGCCCTGCCCCGATGAAAGCTACAATTATTACTAAGCAACACAGTGGTTTAATTATTGGAATACATACGTTTCTTAAGTGTTTTATATGCATAGAAAGGTAAACTATATACTAAGACAAACGTTTGACGAACTGACGCTATATAATACCGAATGCGTTTGTTCCAACGTACGTACAAATCCGACTTGAAGACGGATTCAGGAATGGAACTTGTACATAACCCGGGGACTGCCTGTATTTGGATAATATGTAAATCTTTTATCTATTTTATGTCATATCATTTTATTTTCTGTTAGAAGGATAATCTTGAACAATTTTACACACAACAAAGTGCAGAAACTGCAATTTGGTCATGATCAATGTTGAAAAATGGAATTTTTAGTCTCACTGGAAACAAAAAATGTACATTAATGCCAGTAAACCGTAAGAATGGTTGGTAACTAAATTTTTGATCCAGATTAATATTTTCAAGAGAATATCTAGTCCTAAAATGACAGTTAAGATCAAATGTTCCCTCTAATTTTTAGTAGTCAGTGTGCGCAAAAATCTTATGTTGTGCTAATTTTTTTCCTGTGAATTTTTTGTACGTGTGCACTGAATGCACACATGGCACAGTTTATGTAGGTTTACAAAATATTTGACATAAAACTGCACAGAATAACAACAAAATAACATACAGTCACTCAGTTGTTTTTTTTCTCTCTCCTGTCTTTGACATTTACCCATTCTTTGATCTCTTCTGGGTTTGATCATTTTCACTCTTGCTCATCTGCACTCAACCATAACATGCATAGCACTCCTGTAACGAGTAATGACAGGTTCTGTTGCGTGAGCTTTTGTACACCGTCCAATGCGATTTGCTTGCCAAATGAAGCTTCAAAAAGTCACATTTCCAAATATCATCCCACTTCTTTCCACGAGCAAATTCTCCAGCAACTTTTGTATCACAACAATACAAACAGATCACTCCAGTTTCCAAATCATACATAAATATTTCTTGTAGCTGAACGTTCATGAGCTCATGAGCTTTCAGTGTAGCAGTTTCTACTTTTCGTTAAGCCATTCAACTTTAAACAAATTTGCAGTTCTTTTGTGCTTCACGCCCTTCACTTCTTTTGAATTCAACATAGTGAATCAAAATTTTTTCATTAAAAACTTAGTAAGCTATCTACAGGATTTGAAACAGATCTTTATAAACTTTACGATATGAACACTGTCCTCCAAACATGGCTGCCGCCGTGATGCAGCTGTACAAACGGGAACAGGAAAGGTGAGGTGACATAAATTAGTGACGTGCATTGTGGTATTTGAAAAACTAACTAGTTAACAGAAACATTTAGCTAAAAGATTATTTTCAATAAGTATAATTATTACTACATTATTTTAGGTAACTAACCTTTTGTGTGCACGTTAATTTCCTTTGTGCGCTGGTTGAAAAATGTGTGTGCATGCGCACAGCTTAGAGGGAACATAGGTTAAGATGATTGTTGAGATATTTCATCCAAGTTGTTTAATAGCATTGTTGATGGACCAATCAATATGGTGTACATCTCTTGCAGTGAATGTTTCTCCCTCTCTCCCTCTCTCCCTCTCTCCCTCTCTCCCCCTCTCCCCCTCTCCCCCTCTCCCCCTCTCCCCCTCTCCCCCTCTCCCCCTCTCCCCCTCTCCCCCTCTCCCCCTCTCCCCCTCTCCCCCTCTCCCCCTCTCCCCCTCTCCCCCTCTCCCCCTCTCCCCCTCTCCCCCTCTCGCAACTGGTCTTACCAGCATTGTCCCTTTAGGAATATTCTTTTGTTCCCAGCTGTCTCTTTTCATAGGAAATGTAGATTTATCACTTTTATTCTTTAGGTATATTTCTATCATGGACGTTTGCACATCATCCCACTACCTCAGAACCCAGGGGAACTGACATGGTTACCGGCTAGCAATCCTACCATCCCTCAGGTCCTCAGCCTGCTCCCCACTCATTCTGAAAAGTGTCTGGCAGCAGAGCCCATTCGTAAGGCTATAAACAGACGTGTACAAAGGTAATTAGTTCTCAGTCTTTATTGATTCATTAGAGTAAACCGTAATATTTTGGTAGGAAGGAAGAACAAGAAACACAGCTTTAAAGAAATTTAGTGGAAGATCCTCTTCCACTACAAAATCCATAGAGGTGGTTGCTCTCCCATGGCTAAGTTCTTAGCGTTAGGTAACCACTTACAATGTTTTGCATTTTAGGACAGATCCAGAAATTCAAGCCAGTTCTGAATCTAGCTGATTAGGTGTTTTTATAGAGTAGCTGCTGATTAATCTTGCATTGATTATAGTACATAAGGAGTCAAATTCGGGTTGAATTTCAAGTAAAAATGATAAATCCTGGTACACAGTAGCAACTAGTTTTCTAAAGCCATTAATAAGAGGGGTTAATTTTCCAATTTTTATAATGAAAAGAACACCAGCGTGTACATGGCAAGAAAGTTATGGTCAACACCTTTACATTTTGACTTTTTTTTTTTACTAATATTACTGTCAATTTTGTTTTCTAGAATTCCCATCACTATTCCCTTTTCCCATCTGATAATGCCAGTGAACAATATTGTTCCCCAGTCTCTGTCCCTCTTGACATCAATGCTGATAAAACCAGTTGCTTATTTTCATTGTCTTCAGTCAGTTTTAAACCAAAATCACAGTGCGCTGTGAGAAATTTGAAAGCTGTGTTTGGTAGCTTGCTGTTCGGAGTTTAGGGTATGTTGATTGCAGAAGAAAGTAGGTACTGAATGAACTCACTGAAGGCTGACTAATCATCTACTTAGTGCTAATGAGCTCTTCGTGGTACAGACATAGCAACAGTTGTCTCTACTGCTCAGTGAACTATAATGTTGATTAGGTCATAGGACACTAATCTTCCAGATATATTTGGTATAGTTCTTTTAAACTGGTAAAATGATTCTCAATCTTTTCCTGCTTTTTCTTGGCTGACACTACTTCGTCTTGTGCAGTTATCCAGAAAAGATTCACAATGATCAACACCGAGCTTGCTGCTATGTTCCAGCAGGTATAGCTGCAGTGCTGAAGCGTCGTCCAGATCTGTTGGCACCTGCTATCCAGGCCTTCTATCTACGTGATCCTATTGACCTACGTGCTTGCCGTTCCTTTAAGGTCTTTCGCCCTGAGACACGTGTGATGGCTCTGGTAAGAATCTCCATTGAAGACTGAACAGTTTTTTTTTAAAGATGTGTCATGGGAATGTGGAGTTCTGAGGTAAATTATACCCTAAAATTTCTTGGCATGTTGGACACTTGCTTATTTGGACACTTACTAACTTAAGGGACCTTTAAAAGAAGGGAAGGTTGGTGTTTACTTGAGCAGAGAAAGCTGAACAGAAGGATGAAAGTGATAAATAGGTAGTACATAATTTATAAAGAGAAAAATAAAAATCAGCTGTGCTTAGCTGCAATAGCATCATGACTTAGATTTTTAAATGATTGGCAAAGGAGGCAAATGGTTTCTTTCTTTAAGTATGTAATAAGTTGTGTTCTAGAACATGTTACTCTATTTTCAAGGGGAAATTTAATAGATAGCCAGATGGGCCCCATATCTAACAAAGTAGCTTTCTAACAGAACATGCTGGCATTTGAGAGAGTCCAGAAGTGGTTTATAAGAATGATTCCAGGAGTGAAAGGGTTAACACATGAGCATTTGATGGCACTGGGCCTGTACTCACTGAAGTTTAGAAACCTACTGAACATTGAAAGGCCGAGAGAGAGAGGATGATTCCATTAATGGAAGTCTAGGATCAGAAGGCACAGCCCTAGAATAGATGGGCATGCCTTTAGATTAAAGATGAATTTCTGTATCCAGAGGGTGGTAAGTTTGTGGAAATCATTGCCACAGGTGGCTGTAGAGGCCAAGTAGTTTGATATATTTATAGTTGATGGGTTTTTGATTAGTAAGCGCATCGAAAGTTACTGGGAGAAGGCAGGAGAATAGGATTGCAAGGGAAAATAATTAATCCATAGTCAGATGGTGGAGCAAACGTTGGGACAAATGGAAATTCTGCTCCTATATCATATGGTCTTGTGTACCTAGGTACAGTGAAAACTTGCATACTGTTCATACAAAATCGTTCTACCAAGGTTTGGTACAAGCACACTGAGCAGAATTGCTATTTCAGTGCTTGACAGGTATGCTTATGGTATCATTTTGTGAGGGACAGGCCTGCAAAATGTGCATCTGCTGCCAGATTAAATGTTGAAGCAATAGATAATGATACTTACAATATCACCAATGTCTGAGGGAAATTTGTGTGATCCTGGCTTTATATAACTGACAGGAATATAACAACATGTTTAATCTGTTCTTTTTATTTTCTCTTGCCCATCAATCTGATTAAATCTGTGGAGAGGAAATAAAGTAAAAAATTTGATTGAATGGCAGGAGAAAAAAGATTGTTAGAAATTGTTATTGCATGTGAGGAATATGAACATATACTTCTGAAATTATTAATTAAAGGGGAGCGAACTCTTAAGTTTGCTACAATTCATTACAACCTTTCCTTTTCTAGGTGACTTTTACAAAATGTCTGTATGCTCAACTACAGCAGCAGCAGTTTGTGCCAGATAGACGGAGTGGTTATGTGCTGCCAACACAATCTGACCAGAACTTCAAAGCACATTCACTTGGCATGAAACTGGTAGGAAATGCTGAATATAAATATTTTAATATTCTTTGTTTACTGTACAAAACGAGTTTTCACTATTTGGTATGCTATCATGAGCAATTTAGTTGTCATGGAAAGATTCAGAAAGCATTACGGTTCCCGTAAAAAGTATTCAACCCTCCCCACCACCCCACTCCCATACGTTTTCATGTCTTATTGTTTTATAACAATGAATTTCTTTTTTTGACACTGGTCAACAGAAAAAAGCAAGTGAAAATAGATCATTACAAAGTGATCTAAATTAATTACAAATATAAAACACAGAATAATTGCATATGTATTCACCCTCTTCAATTGGTATTTAGTAGGTGCAATTACAACCTTGAGTCTGTGTGGATAGGACTCTGTTAGTTTTGCAGATCTGGACACTACAATTTTTCCCCATTCTTCTTTACAAGACTGGTCAAGCTCTGTCAGATTGCGTGAACAGCCCTTTCCAAGTCCAGCCAAAAGTTGCAAATTGGATTGAGGTCTGGACCCTAATGGTGTGTTTTTGATGTGTGGTGTTTGGCTTACACCAAATATAACATTTAGTCTGATGGCCCAAAAGCTCAATTTTGGTTTCATCAGACAATAGAGCCGCCTTCCAGCTGATTTCACAGCATTTCCCACGTGCTTTCTGGGAAATTCTAGCTGGAATTTCATGAGTTTTTTTTTCTCAACCGTGGTTTTCTCTTTGCTACTCTCTCATAAAGCTGTAACTGGTGAAGCACCCAGACAACAGTTGTTATATGTAAAATCCCACACATCTCAGCTACTGAAGCTTGCAACTGTCATAGGTCGCTTGGTGGCCTCACTCACTAGTCCCGATCTTGCACGGACACTCAGTTTTTGAGGATGGCCTGCTGTAGGCAGATTTACAGCTGTGCCATATTATTTCCATTTCTTGATGATTGAGTTAACTGTACTCCAAGGGATATTCAGTGACTTGGAAATTTCTTGTAACCATCTCCTGACTTGTGCTTTTCAATAACCTTTTCGCAGAGTTGCTTGGAGTGTTATTTTGTCTTCATGGTGTAGTTTTTGCCAGGATACTGACTCACCAGCAGTTATACTTTCCAGATACAGATGTATTTTTACTACAGTTAAGTGAAACACATTGACTGCACATGGGTCTCCAAAAACAGATCTCCATTTAACTAATTATGTGACTTCTAAAACCAGTTGGCTGCACCACTGATGATTTGGTGTGTCTTATTAAAGGGGGGTGAATTCTTGTGCAATCGATTATTTTGTATTTACAATTAACTTAGATCACTTTATAAAGATCTGTTTTCTCTTTGACACGAAAGTCTTTTTCTGTTGATCAGTGTCAAAAAAAAGCCAAATTAAATCTACTGTGATTCAATGTTGTAAAACAATAAAACATGAAAACTTCTAAGGAGGGTGAATACTTTTTATAGGCACTGTATATGGCGCATGGCCAAGTGGTTAAGGCGTTCATCTAGTTATCTGAAGGTCGCTAGTTCGAGCCTTGGCTGAGGCTGCATGTGTGTCCTTGAGCAAGGCACTTAACCACACATTGCTCTGTGATGACACCGGTGCCAAGTTGTATGGGTCCTAATGCCCTTCCCTTGGACAACATTGGTGGCGTGGAGAGGGGAGACTTGCAGCTTGGGCAACTGCCGGTCTTCCATTTTAAAAAAAAAAACCTTGCCCAGGCTTGCACCCTGGAAATTTTCCAAGGTGCAAATCTATTGAGACTAACGGAGGCCTACATGGAGCAAAATGATCAAAACAGGCTTAGAATGTTGAACCAAGAGAGAGGCATTTTGTAAAGTAGGTAACTGAGAATTTACTTCGTATGAGTGGGCAAAATTTTGGTGAATGGTATTACATAAGAGGAAAGAGGGATTTTTATGCTCTTCAGTATGGGAATCCAAGAAGTGGACTATTACCTAAATGGAGAAAGATTGCAGGTGAGTGAAGTACCAAGAAATCTAGATGTTCTTGTGCATGAATCACAAAAAATAGCAAGCAGATGAGGAAAGTAATTTGGAAAGAAAATGGCATATGAGCCTTTGTGATAAGAAGATTGAGGATTAAAAGTAAAGAAGTATTGTTACAGTGATACAAAATACTGGTGGGGTCTGGAGTACTGAGCAAAGATTTCATCGTCTTATTTAAGAAGGGAATATATTGACATTAGAGATACACTACACTATCTCTTAGGATGAGAGAGTTCTCCTGTCACAAATGGCTCTAGAATTAGTATCTAAATTCTTTGGTGTTTGGAAAAATTGAGGTTAATCTTATGGAAATATTTGATCCTAAGGGTAAATGTCAAAGATGTTCGCACTAATGGAAAAAATCTCGAACAAGGGATCGCGTTTACCAGATCATGGGGCAATCACTTAATGCTTAAGTAAGCTGAGCCTACTGGGCCTGAACACCTCTCTCTGCAACTGGATCCTAGACTTCCTGACTGGGAGACCTCAGTCAGTCCGGATCGGGAGCAGCATCTCCAACACCATCACACTGAACACGGGGGCTCCCCAGGGTTGCGTGCTCAGTCCACTGCTGTTCACTCTGCTGACCCACGACTGTGCTGCAACACACAGCTCGAACCATATCATCAAGTTCGCCGATGACACGACCATGGTGGGTCTCATCAGCAAGAACAACGAGTCAGCTTACAGAGAGGAGGTGCAGTGGCTAACGGACTGGTGCAGAGCCAACAACCTGTCTCTGAATGTGAACAAAACAAAAGAGATGGTTGTTGACTTCAGGAGGGCACGGAGCGACCACTCCCCGCTGAAAATCGACGGCTCCTCAGCAGAGATCGTGAAGAGCACCAAATTTCTTGGTGTTCACTTGACGTTCACCTCACATGGTCTCTCAACACCAGCTCCATGGCAAAGAAAGCCCAGCAGCGTCTCTACTTTCTGCCAAGGCTGAGGAAAGTCCATCTCCCACCCCACATCCTCATCACATTCTACAGGGGTTGTATTGAGAGCATCCCGAGCAGCTGCATCACTGCCTGGTTCGGAAATTGCACCATCTCAGATCACAAGACCCTGCAGCGGATAGTGAGGTCAGCTGAGAAGATCATCGGGGTCTCTCTTCCCGCCATCACGGACCTTTACACTACACGCTGCATCCGCAAAGGAAACAGCATTATGAAGGACCCTATGCACCCTTCATACAATCTCTTCTCCCTCTTGCCGTCTGGGAAAAGGCTCCAAAGCATTTGGGCTCTCACGACCAGACTATGTAACAGTTTCTTCCCCCAAGCTATCAGACTCCTCAATACCCAAAGTCTAGACTGACACCTTGCCCTTCTGTCCTGTTTATTATTTATTGTAATGCCTGCACTGTTTTTGTGCACTTTATGCAGTCCAGTGTAGGTCTGTAGTCTAGTATAGCTTTCTCTGTTTTTTTATTATGTAGTTCAGTCTAGTTTTTTGTACTGTCATGTAACACCATGGTCCTGAAAAATGTTGTCTTATTTTTACTATGCACTGTACCAGCAGTTATGGTCGAAATGACAAAGTTGACTTGACTTGACATCTTGAGGAAGATGGTCAATGTCTGGAATTCTCCACCTTGGAAGATTGTAGACTCTAGATCAGAGATGGCCAACCTATGGCGCATGAGCCAAAAGTGGCACATTGCACCCCAGTGATAATAATAAAAGAAGTCAGCCTACTCATGCAAAAAGTATTAACCAAAAACCGATTTGTAGAAAAAGAAATCTAACAGGAATTCAAGTAGCTTAGAGCTAGAAATGGGTTTTACTGAGAATAAATCTAAAACTTAGCAATTATTTTTAGTGATTTTTTTATTATTTCCTGTATATCTTTTGGTGAATGTTATCATCTTTTACATTAATCTGTTTTCAATGTAAAAAAATGTTCAATGAGTCAAACTAGGAAAGAAGGACTTGCTTTCTGCAGTCGTTCCAAAAGTGTTCAATACACGTTTGATACTTGTTTGATCCTGAGGCACCAGGCGTCTACACCAGCAGTGCGTCGCAGGTTTTTGCCAGTCAGTTTACAATTGACATTCGTGCGCTACGGAGTTGTGCTTTGTTCGTCCTTTGTGAACATTTGCAGTTTTGTACTTTTTCGAAAATTAAGGCTTGTTTTTACATTCAGTTACCCATCACAGTGCAGAAGAAAATAAACAAAAGAAAAGCAGAAAGTGATAGTAAACGTGAATTCAATGAACAGTGGGAAAATGAGTTCTTATTTATAGTGGGTCTGTCAGGAAAACCGTTGTGCATTGTTTGTGAAAACACTTTCTCGCATAATAGAAGACATGATCTTAATAGACACTAAAACACAACATCAGACTGAAATAGAAGGAAAACTGAAGCTAGTGCTTGGGTCTGAGTTACGAAAAGAATGTGATTAAGAAAAAGGAAGAAATCAAAAGAAGACAAAATATATTTGTTAAAAGTCTCATTAAGGTAATCTTGTTTTTATATTAAATCAATATATTATGTAAAATTGTTAGTTATGTCTATATTAACATACTTTTACAAGAATTGAATGGGGGTACAAGAGTTGTATGGCGCATCTGAACTCATGCATGAAAAAATTGACGCATGGAATGTAAAAGGTTGGCCACCCCTGCTCTAAATCATTGAAGGTACTCCAAAGAAGTTGATAAATGTTTTTTGAAAGGTTGGGAAATCAAGGGTTATGGTGAACTGGCACAGAAGAGATGAGAGCCAAAAAATATCCGCTATGATCAGCTTAAATGACAGCAGGCCAAGAAGCATACAAATGCTCCTCTTGTGCTGTTTTTAATATCCATAATTAATATTCAAAACCTGTCATTTTGATTTTGGTTAATTAATAATCTAGGGATTCCAGCACATGAAGAATGAGGCTCTGAAATGACTGGAGAAACAGGATGAGCATATTTATAAATTCTTTGACCCACCTCAAACTGTTTTACTTGACCATTCTTTGATACTTTGTTGTCCAGCTGCCTCTTAAGTTAGTTTGTTTACTGCACTTCTAATGTCATGGGGCTTTTGAATAATTAACTATAAATATTATTTACTCTTTCATCCCCTTTTCTAGGCCCATGGTTTCGAGATCCTGGTTTCCAAATGCTCCCAACCCTTGTCTAGTTTTACAACTGGAAATTCTATCTCCAGTGATCCCCTCTGGGAAGGGTTTCTAAACAGTCTAAAGAAAAATGCCTATTTCAAGGTAAGAACTAAAGTTGTTGCCATTCATTGTGAGATGTGTCTTTACATACGCTGTTGAAATGTTGCAGATGAGCTGATTGGACTAAATTGCAGTGAACTTTTCTGGAGAATTTTTATATTTCACAAGCTTTTAAAGGCATTGAAGATCATTGGTTACTTTTTACATTGGTTGTTTCTGCTCAATAAAAGTGTGTGTATGTGTGTGTTTTATATAGTCAGTAATAAATTTAATTTGTAAATGAAGCAAAAGGCATAAATGCATTGGTGAAACACCATATGAAAACTGAAGGCCACATAAATTAACATTTTACCATGTGGCTCAGGTGGTTGTGGGCTGAATAATGAATATGTAAAGATATTTCAGTTACTTCAGCAACAAAATGTATTGAAGATTACTATGGAGCATGTGCTTATAATGGCATCAATACACATGAATTGGCTAGGACACTAGCATGTGCAGAAGTTCGCTGATGACACGGCCATAGTGGGGTGTGTCAGGAATGGACAGGAGGAAGAGTATAGGAAACTGATACAGGACTTTGTGATATGGTGCAACTCAAACTACCTGCGTCACAATATCACCAAGACCAAGGAGATGGTGGTGGACTTTAGGAGATCTAGGCCTCATATGGAGCCAGTGATCATTAATGGAGAATGTGTGGAGCAGGTTAAGACCTACAAGTATCTGGGAGTGCAGTTAGACGAGAAGCTAGACTGGACTGCCAACACAGATGCCTTGTGCAGGAAGGCACAGAGTCGAATGTACTTCCTTAGAAGGTTGGCGTCATTCAATGTTTGTAGTGAGATGCTGAAGATGTTCTATAGGTCAGTTGTGGAGAGCGCCCTCTTCTTTGTGGTGGCGTGTTGGGGAGGCAGCATTAAGAAGAGGGACGCCTCACGTCTTAATAAGCTGGTAAGGAAGGCGGGCTCTGTCGTGGGCACAGAACTGGAGAGTATGACATCGGTAGCAGAGCGAAGGGCGCTGAGTAGGCTACAGTCAATCATGGAAAACCCTGAACATCCACTGCATAGCACCATCCAGAGACAGAGAAGCAGCTTCAGCGGCAGGTTGCTATCGATGCAATGCTCCTCAGACAGGATGAAGAGATCATTACTCCCCAATGCCATTCGGCTTTACAATTCAACCGCCAGGGGAAAGATATGTTAAAGTGCCGGGGTTATGACTGAGCTTAAGTTACCATTCAATGTATTTTAGTAAACTATTTAAGAACTTTTCAAAAGCTATTTATTAATGCTTTTTTTTGAGAGGGTGATTTTAGATGCATATCATATTTATACTGAGTTAAGTATTGTATGTAATTAGTTTTTGATACAATAAGTGTATGGGACATTGGAAAAATGTTGAATTTCCCCATGGGGATGAATAAAGTATCTATCTATCTATCTAAATCCACGGTTGAACTCTTGAATAGGAGCAGGTGTTCTTGCATATTTGCTTTACAGCTACTTAATGACTTTCCTTGGTCACAGTTTAAGGCTGCAATATAAAAAAACTACAGAAATGTATCAAACATCTTCACGTTTGCATCACTGCTGAGAATTTTTTAAATTATCTTATTGAAACTTATTGGTGACTTCTATTTTTAATTCTATGCTAAAATTCACCTAAATAAATGTTGAAACTCATCTAAAGGCTTTGTCGCCTGTAGAGCATGCAAACTTGTGTTTTGTAACTTCAGAGCATTAAACTAATCTTCAAAGGAAGATGTAGGGCCTGAAATACAGGTATAACTTCATCTTTAAGCGAGCCACTATGTATGACATGGTAGCATGATGACACATGCAATTAAAGTATTTTTACCTATAACTCTCAATTAAACAAATGAGCGCTTAATCAAACAATACCAGTATACAAGATCACTCAAATATTATTGAAATATTAAATACACAACACAGACTCTACAGATTTAGATTTGTGTAGGTCATTATGGCTGCAGAAAGGCTTTGAGCTGTTGGCAGCAAAAAGATGATAAACTCAGCCCACATGTCTGAAGGCTAGTTTAATTTTTAATAGCAGCTTGACATGAGAATTTTTGTGTTTATCTTTGATAGGGAGAGCTGGAAGGTTCAGTACGGTATAAAGAATTGCTCCAAATGGCAGAGATTTACTTCCAGCAGTCTGTCGCCAGACCTAAAAGGTACAGTACTAGCTTAATATCCTGTGTACAGAAGTACATGAACAGGACTGAAATTCAGACCATGAGACTCTGGTCTAAATATCTTAACCTCATTAAAATCATAGCCAGGACAAAATGTTATTGCTCATTTTATTAAATTTCTCCTCCATTTAGTTTCCAGCAAATATCACTATGCAACCCTCTCTTCACTGACATCACTTTACTTCGTAGCTGGGAATAATAGTCAAGTCAAGTCAACTTTTATTGTCACTTCGACCATAACTGCTGGTACAGTGCATAGTAAAAATGAGACAACGTTTTTCAGAACCATGGTGTTACATGACACAGTACAAAAGACTAGACTGAACTACGTAATAAAAAAAAACAGTGCAGGCATTACAATTAATAATAAACAGGACAGTAGGGCAAGGTGTCAGTCCAGGCTTCGGGTATTGAGGAGTCTGATAGCTTGGGGGAAGAAACTGTTACATAGTCTGGTCGTGAGAGCCCGAATGCTTCGGAGCCTTTTCCCAGACAGGAGGGAGGAGGAAGAGGAGATTGTATGAGGGGTGCATGGGGTCCTTCATAATGCTGTTTCCTTTGTGGATGCAGCGTGTAGTGTAAATGTTCATGATGGCAGGAAGAGAGACCCCGATGATCTCAGCTGACCTCACTATCCGCTGCAGGGTCTTGCGATCTGAGATGGTGCAATTTCCTTTCAATAGCCTTTCAACATAAGACCATAAGGCAGAAGAGCAGAATTGGGCCATTTGGCCCATCAAGTTTCTCCGCCATTTTATCATGGCTCATCCATTTCCCTCTCAACCCCATTCTCCTGCCTTTTCTCCATAATCTTTCACTCCCTACTTAATCAAAAACTTATCAACTTCCACCCTAAATACCCCCAGTAACTTGGCCTCCACAGCAGCCTGTCGCAACGAATTCCACAGATTCAGCACCCTCTGGCTAAAGAAATTTCTCTTCTCCGTTCTAAATGGACGTCCCTATTCTGAGGTTGTGTCCTTTGCTCTTTGACTCCCCCACTAGGAAACATCCTCTCCATATCCACTCTATCTAGACCTTACAACATTTGATAAATATCAATGAGATTCCCCACTCATTCTTCTAAATTCCAATGAGTGCAGGCCCAGAGCCATGTAACACTCCACATATTAAAACTTCTTTCATTCCTGGAATCATTTTCGTGAACCTCCTTTGAACCCTCTCCAATATTAGTACATCCTTTCTCAGAAAAGGGGCCCAAAACTGCTCACAGTACTCCAAGTGAGGCTTCAGCAGTGTCTTAAAAAGCCTCAGTGGTACATGTTCTTATATTCTAGTCTTCCTGAAATGATTGCTAACAGTGCATTTGTCTTCCGTTTTGTCGTGACATATTTAGACAGTGGAAGCTGTTTCCAAGTGATTGCTGATAAGAAACAGCAGACTAATTGGCAGACTTATTCGCGTCCAACTGGAGAATTCATCCAATTTTAACAGTTTGCTGTTTGGCCACCACCACTTCACTGACAACAGAGGCTGCATCAGTCCAAGCTGGCAATATACATGCAGGTTCATGTGTTAATATTGAGTATAAGAAATAGGCCAGCTGTCCAATTGAGTCTGCTTTTGATTACTCTGCTGTGATCCCAAAAAGCTCTTTTGGCTAATTGCAAATTAAAACATCTGGAAGGCATCGCAAAGATAGAATTGGCTGCTTTCGGCATTCTCTTGCTAGATTTGCTCTGCATGTTGACAGACCTCAGCTATGTTTACTGAAAAGGTCTGAAGGATTTTCAGACACAAAAACGTACCACATAACTACTATTTGTGTAGAATAGTGCACGTAGTAACCTCAGCTCTGGAGAATCTGAAATAATTCTGAATAGAAGGAGAAGTAGGTTTTATAGATGCTGACTTAACTAACTTAGATAACAAAGCTTTTTGAAGAAGTCAGTAGGGGGTGCTGGCAAGAGGCAGGAACTCATAATAGACCGAAGTTATGGGTAGAGCAGTAGCAGAGTTTGAGTAAAAGGCTTGAGAAGGTGAGAATTTGAGTTCTGATTAAATATGCACAATACCTAAGATTGATTTTCTTAGCTTTAGCAGTTTAAAAAAACTCAAAAAATCCTGACAGTGTATTTATAATTTTGGTATTTATATTTTAAGTTTTCCAATGTTTCCAATTCATTGGCAATCTGATCCTATCTACAGTCTGATTTTATTTTTTGTAGGCTTGCAATATGGTGTGACCTGCTAATGTTACCAAACAATAACTAAAATATACATATACTGCACCAAATATTCAAGTTCTAATATTACCCTAAATCAGATGTTCAGTTTGAACTTTATTGCATGGCTTTAAGCACCAACTAGCACAGCTGCATCAGCTTCATAGGACATTGTATATCAATTCCAGATTACAAAGTCAGGCTTATTAATATTAATGAGGTTAAGAACAATAGTTAATATGGAGTGCATAATGTAAGAATAAGTATTCTAATATTACACAACTCTTCTACTAAGTTCTGAATATTTGTCGTCGTTCTTTTTGACTATTCATTTTGATCTTTGGACCCTAGTGATAGCCAACACATTCTATTTGCTTCTCCACATTAATAAGTTATAGTTCATCCCTTCTTGGGAGAATGCCTAGAATTGTGCCACTGTTGTAAGTGTCTGAAAGCACCCAAGCTTAAAGAGAACTGTATTGTTACTGATGTGCTGCAGATGATATCCTATTTCTTCTACCCTTGTTAATAATTTGTGAGAATAATACAAGCCAAATGGCAAAGTACTGAAAATTTCCATTTGTAAATATTAGTTATGCTTAATATATTGGAAATTAGTCCTAGTTATGAACATTAATTATGGATTTTCACTGAGAGGCTACTAGAATCACTCATTGTTCATTAATACCTTTTCCTTTTGTTTAGTCATGCAGTCTTTTTTTTCTCTCCTCAGTTCATCTACTTCAAGCCCAGGGGAACAGATTATGCAGCTTTTGCAAACTCTATCCTACAGTGTGGAAGAATTACAAAAAGAAGGGGAGAATCTCCCTCCAGAGGATGGTAAGTAATGTGTGTTACTTTGAGTATCAATATCTGAGGAATTAGATCAATCGTAGAACCACTAGAATACAAAGGGAGGCATTTTAGCTAATAGGGCCTTTGCAGTGCAATCCAGTTCCCCTTTTTTGCCTCTTGAAGTCTAAGATTTTAATCTTATCCAATTCTCAGTTAAAGTCCACACTTGTGATATGCAAGAAGAATTCTTCCTCATTCTGTTCATTTGTCAGCCACTAAATTAGTGATCTCAATTTATTCTATTTAAACTTGTAAGATTTCTAATCTTCAAACTTGCCTCAGTGATGAGGATCCTAAAGGTCAAATGTCCCATATGAGTTTAAGACACTCTTACAATTAGGAAATCCATGTTCAAGAGATGTCGTCTGCAAATAGGAGGGAGGCCTTTCAGGATGAATTTATGAAATGTTTGCACGTGGGAAAGTTGGGTTATAAAGGTTTGGCATTCTAAAAAAAAACTAATACTAGGTTATTCTTTATTTTAAATAACTGATAGATTGTTGATAACCAACTGTATGAGAGAATTTTGAAGCAAATAAATTGATACCTTTAAGAGCAAGCTGGCAAGCACTTATCAAAAAGGGGATAAATAAAATACACTGAGGAAAGAAGGTAGAATACTCGTGTTGAGATTACCACCAGCAACAGCATGAATGGCCCATTTGGATACTGTCTGTACTATATATCTTGTATACTGAGGGATGTATGGGCAGCACAGTAGAATAGTGGTCCCTTAATGCAATTACAGACACAGCAACACACAAAATGCCAGTGGAACGCAGCAGGCCAGGCACCATCTATAGGAAGATGATAGATGATGTCAACATTTTGGGCCGAGACCCTTCGTCAGGACTAACTGAAAGAAGAGGTAGTAAGAGATTTGAAAGGGGGATGGGAAGATCTGAAATGATGGGAGAAGACGGGGGGGAGGAATGAAGCTAAGAGCTGGAAAGTTGATTTGGCAAAAGGGGTACACAGCTGGAGAAGGGAGAGAATCATGGGACGGGGGGGGCCTAGGAAGAAAGAAAGGGAGGGGAGCACCAGAGGGAGATGGAAAGCAGGCAGGGAGTGATTGTGAGAGGGACAGAGAGAGGAAAAAAAAGGGGAAGAAAATAATTAAGGGGAGGGGCATTAACAGAAGTCAGAGAAATCAGTGTTCATGCCATCAGGTTGCAGGCTACCTAGACGGAATATAAGGTGTTGTTCCTCCAACCTGAGTGTGGCTTCATCTTAAAAGTAGAGGAGGCCATGGATATACATATCAGAATGGGACGTGGAATTAAAATGTGTGGCCACTGGGAGATCCTGCTTTCTCTGGCGGACAGAGTGCAGGTGTTCAGCGAAACGGTCTCCCAGTCTGCGTTGGGTCTCACCAATGTATAGAAGGCCGCACTGGGAGCACCGGACACAGTATACCACACCAGCCGACTCACAGGTGTTGTTTCTTCCGTGTTTAAATAAATCAATTTGGGTGGGTTTTCAGTCCTCTAGTAACTTGCAGCTCCCTTCTTGTTTCGATGGGAAGGTTTATATGAATGACTTAAGTAACTACCATATGGACGTGGTTCATTGCTGTTACCTTAGTTTGATCCATTGCCTGCCTAGATGACAGTTGGTTGAATATTTCACTGGAAGAGCTGGATCAAATGCTAGAGGAGGCCTCTGGAACAAAACTGTTTAGACAGGAGGAAAAAGAGGAGGAGGATTATGATCTACACGACATCACAAAGTGTATGAAGGCATTTGTATCAAAGGTTTCCTCGCATGAAGGAGCAGAGGTGCCACGGTATGAAAAAAGAAATTGATATTAAAGATGTGTGTGCGCGCGCTCGCTCGTTCGTTCCTTTGTTCGTTCCTGTTCCAGTTCCGTGCTTAACATGGATATTTCCAATACAGTGACATATGATACAATTAAGGTGCCCAGTAGATTTTGAGTTCTAAATGCCCGATCTTACTGAGTATCTCGTGGTATATTCCCCATGAGCGATTATTAAAACCATGTAAAATAGAAATTGCCATTGACAGTTCTAAATAATCAACTGCTACGATGCCAAACTTGAGATAAAACTATCTTCTTTCTTCATCTTCCTGTCAGGTCTTCAGCTAACAATCAAGTTCAATTTGACGTGAACTCCATCACCAGTGCTTTGGAAAAGATTCTAGGTAGGAACTGCTGATGGTGCCACTTCCATTGGTCTATTCAGGCTGAGCATCTTCAATGGGGAGCTTGATCGGTTCTTGATTAGTAAGGTCAATGTTTCAGCTGTAGACCCAGCATCAGAACTGAAATGTTAACCTGTCTTACTCTGATAAGCCTACTGGTTGTACAGCTTGTGTAGTCTTGCCTCCCACTTCAACCCAGTGTGCTGTATTAAGTACTTTGGTCCTGATTTACAGGGGTAGAATCAGATGAACTTGATTCTGATGATCTTGAAGAGGAGGATATTGATTTATTAGACAGCGATGAAGAATTTGACAGGAGAGAAGACCCAGAGGAATGTGTTTCAGCAACTAAGGCATTAGAGAATATCCGAGACTACATGACGCAGATGGATCAGGAGTTAGCTGGCACCCACATTGGCAAAAGCTTTACCAAAGTCACCAATGAGGTAAGTCATCTGGAAAAAGCCAATCATGTATGTGAATTCTTGCATAGAGAACACCAGATTCACCTATCACCAAACCTAGTCATGACTGATCTAACTATGGTGACCATCGATTTTAACAGCCTCATTGATGTTGATTCATTGTCCTAGAAGCAGTTCTGGGCCTTTTATGTTGCAAACAGTAAATGCCTATTAACTTGTTCAGGACAATTACGTCTTTGATTCCATTTATTTCTTGCATAACTTGAACTCTCTTAACAATTCTGGGCCTTGGTTCTAGGTCTTCATCAGTGTTTTTTTTCTTTCTAATACTTACCACACCCTTTGGCCATTCCATTTCCAGCTGTTAATCTTAATTTCAAATCTTTTCCTGCACATTGGCAACACTTCTACTCCCAACAAAGCCTCTTCAAGGTATGTCTTCCTCTGGGGAGTGCTGTTAAAATGAAACTTAACGATTTCTAAACCAATACTCTCAATAATTTCTCCTTTGGCTCCTCCCACTTCCTCCAAACCAAGGGTGTAGCCATGGGCACCCGTATGGGTCCCAGTTATGCCTGCCTTTTTGTTGGCTTTGTGGAACAGTCCCGGTATCCATCCCCCTCTTTTCCTTCGCTACATCAGCGACTGCATTGGCGCTGCCTCTTGCACGGGTGCTGAGCTCGTCGACTTCATTAACTTTGCCTCCAACTTTCACCCTGCCCTCAAATTTACCTGGTCCATTTCTGACACCTCCCTCCCCTTTCTTGATCTTCCTGTCTCCATCTCTGGAGACGGCCTATCTACCGATATCTACTATAAACCTACAGACTCACAGCTACCTGGACTATTCCTATTCCCACCCTGTCTCTTGCAAAAAGGCTATCCCCTTCTCACAATTGCTCCATCTCCGCCGCATCTGCTCTCAGGATGAGGCTTTTCTTTCCAGGACGAAGGAGATGTCTTCCTTTTTTAAGCAAAGGGGCTTCCCTTCGTCCACCATCAACTCTGCTCTCAAACGCATCTCTCCCATTTCCCGCACATCTGCCCTCACCCCATCCACCCGCCACCCAACTCGGAATAGGGTTCCCCTTGTCCTTACCTACCACCCCACCAGCCTCCAGCTCCAACATATAATTCTCCGTAACTTCCGCCACCTCCAACAGGATCCCACTACCAAGCACATTTTTCCCTCCCCCCCCCCCCCCCCTTCTGCTTTTCACAGGGATCGCTCCCTACGCGACTCCCTTGTCCACTCGTCCCCCCCCCCCATCCCTTCCCACCGATCTCCCTCCTGGCACTTATCCTTGTAAACGGAACAAGTGCTACACCTGCCCTTACACTTCCTCCCTCACCACCATTCAGGACCCCAGACAGTCCTTCCAGGTGAGGCGACACTTCACCTGTGAGTCGGCTGGTGTGGTATGCTGCATCCGGTGCTCCCGGTGTGACCTTTTATATATTGGTGAGACCCGACGCAGACTGGGAGACCGTTTCGTGGAACACCTACGCTCGGTCTGCCAGAAAAAGCAGGATCTCCCAGTGGCCACACATTTTAATTCCACGTCCCATTCCCATTCTGTTATGTCTATTCATGGCCTCCTCTATTGTCAAAATGAATCCAAACTCAGGTTGGAGGAACAACACCTTATATACTGGCTGGGTAGCCTCCAACCTGATGGCATGAACATTGACTTCTCTAACTTCTGTTAATGCCCCTCCTCCCCTTCTTACCCCATCCCTGACATATTTAGTTGTTTGCCTGTTCTCCATCTCCCTCTGGTGCTCTCCCCCCCCCCCCCCCCTTTCTTTCTCCTGAGGCCTCCCGTCCCATGATCCTTTCCCTTCTCCAGCTCTGCATCACTTTTGCCAATCACCTTTCCAGCTCTTAGCTTCATCCCACCCCCTCCAGTCTTCTCCTATCATTTTGCATTCCCCCTCCCCCCTCTACTTTCAAATCTCTTACTATCTTTCCTTTCGGTTAGTCCTGACGAAGGGTCTCGGCCCGAAACGTCAACATCGCTTCTCCCTATAGATGCTGCCTAGCCTGCTGTGTTCTACCAGCATTTTGTGTGTGGTGTTGATTTCTAAACCAGCTGGGTTTATCTTTATTTTCTGTTTATGTTCAAATTTAATTGATGGGGAACGAGAACTGTTCATTACTATTAATAAGAAATTATGTTGTACCTACTTCAGGTAAATTCCCACTTCAACAGTGTCAAGTTCACATTTATTTATACACTGTCTACTCTGTTAAGTACCTCCTGTACCTGTAGCTACTCTGTTAAGTACCTCCTGTACCTAATAAAGTCACCACTGAGTGTATGTTTATGGTCTCCTGCACCACTTCAAGGTGGTTCTGCTGCTGTGGCCAGACTGATTCAGTCTGGCAGTTCTCCTGACTTCTGTCATTAAAAGTTATTTTGCCCACAGAACTGCCACTCACTGGTTATATTTTTGCACCGTTTTCTGTAAACTCAGTGCTTGGAAAACACACTCCATTGTCCTCATCAGCCTACCATCCTCCCCTCTGCAATACAGCGCTCACCAATTATTAGCTGCCTCCCCTATCTTGTGTCAAAAACTAAGAGTGGGCTCAACCAAATAGACAGTGCTACTGTGCACTACCATACCAGGCTGAAGAGACCTCTACCGAGATTGCTAACAGGGCTGTTTGGACACTACCCACCACTACAGGCGCTAGCATTGCGCTTTGTGTGAAGTTCTGAAAACGTTTTTCTTCTATCATGTTCTCTCACAGAACCCTTAGCAACCTCTTGTGGAATGCCAGTTGAGAAACCCTGCTTTGTAGACTGTTGTGTGTGGGAAAATCCCAGGAGATCGGTTTCTAAGATGGTCAAACCATCACATCTGGTACCAAAAATCATACCCTGGTCAAAGTCACTTAGATCACATTTCTTCCCCATTCTGATGGTTGGTCTGAACAACAGCTGAACCTCTTGACCATGTGTGCATGCGTTTAGGCATTGAGTTGCTGCCACATGTTTGGCTGATTAGATATTTGTATTAACAAGTAGTTGTACAAGTATAGCTAATAAAGTGGCCACCGAATACATATTTACAATATATGATGTCTAAGAGTGGATAAGAATCAGCCCCATTGCTGTGGATCTAGATTCAGACCAAGGCAAGACTAGGGAAGAAGCTATGCCTGAAGAGCATTTCCACTACAATCTATATCCTTCGGTCAAATTTGCTGTGATGACCTTTAATTCCAAATCTTTTTTCTGCTGTCACAGTGCTTTGAGAGGTTGGTGATGAAACATATCAACTCCTGTCTAAGAAGCAACTTGGAACTACTCCAAGTTCCCTATTGTCACAACAGGTCAATGGCTCCTCACTCAAGACTGGAGCATCTGGACAGTGAAGCTGCATACATCAGTGATTCATTGACTACAGCTCAGCATTCAGTGCCATCATCTCCTCAAAACTGATCAGTAAGCTTCGGCACCTTGGCCACAATACCTCTTTGTGCAATTGGATCTTCAGTTTCCTAATTTGCAGACCCTGGTCAGTTCAGATTGGCAACATCTCCACAATCTTCATTAGCACAGATGCATCACAAGGCTGTGTGCTTAGCCGCTAGCTCTACTTGCTTTATACTTATGACTATGAGGCTAAGCACAGCTCCAATGCAATAGTCAAGTTTGCTGACTACATCGCTGTCATTGGCTGAGTCAAAGATCGTGACAAATCAACTTGTAGGAGGGAGATTGAAAATCTGGTTGAGTGGTGCCACAGCAACCAGCTCTTCCACTGTCAGCTGGACCAAGGAGCTGATTATTGACTTCAGGAAGAATAAACAGAGAACCAGTCCTCATGGGGGTTTAGAGGTAAAGAGGGTCAGCAAGTTTAAATTTACTGTGCTATTTCAGAAGATCTGTCTTGGGTCCAGAATATCAGTTCCATTAAGAAGAAAGTACTGCAGTGCCTCTACATTATTAGAAATATGAAGATTCTGCTTGTCATCTAAAACATTGACAAACCTTTATAGATGTGTGGTGTAAAGTGTATTGACTGGATGCATCACAACCTGGTATGGAAACACCAATGCATTTGAACGGAAAAGCCTACAAAAAGTAGTGGATATGGTTCAGTACATCATGGGTCAAGCCCTCCCCACCATATGAACACATCTGCAGCGTGCTTTCACAGGAAAGCAGCATCACTCATCGAGGATGCCAACCATTTAGGCTATGTTTTCTTTTCACTGCTACCATCAGGAAGAAGGTACAGGAGCCTCAGGACCTACATCATCTGGCTCTTGAACCAGAGGGGATATCTTCATTCAACTTCACCCACCCCATCACTGAGCTGTTCCCACAACAAATGAACTCGCTTTCAAAGACTCTTCTTCTGGTGTTCTCGATATTTATTGCTTTATTTTTTTTTTTTTTGTAGTTGCTCATTTTTATTGTATTTTGCACATTGATTGTTTCTCCATACTGTTGATTGCAGTCTTTCATTGATTCTATTGTGTTTCTAATTTGCTGTGAGTGCTCACAATAAAATGAAACTCAGTTGTATATGGTGACATATGTAATATGATAACTTACTTAGAACTTCTGAACTTTTAACTCTTTTAGTTGCATCAATAAATTGCTCAACTGCCAAAGTGGAATTTGAACACTGGTTTATAAATCAAAGTCCAGTCCGATTACAGATCTATAAATTATCTATCACACTGTCTTCCTGGCATTTTATTTAATCACCCTGAGCTCTGCAAATACTATTCCTTGTCCCCACTACAAACAGTTCCAAATTCTTCTCACTCACAGTCTATCCGCTCTTAATTCTTTTTTCTCCCCATACATAATGCACATTACGTCCTTTGAGAAACAAAATCTGAACTTGTGATAGTCTAGCCAATATAATTTTTCAAGCTAATTGTAGTAAACTCCCTGCAATAAACACCCATTCTGCTTTAGTTTTCACCCTCATTGCACAGATTTTCATCAGCTTATTTCACTTTCATAAAGAAAGCCAGCCAGTAACTTGTCCATTGATGCTAATTTTTACATAAAATTCTCCAATGAGTTAATTATCCAGAGATATAATAAAATCAGTGGGGAGTTGACATTTTGCGCTAAGACTGATGAAAAGTTAAATGTTTTGGGCCCGAAACGTCGACTTTTATTCCTCTCCATAGATGCTTACCTGCTGAGTTCCTCCAGCATTTTGAGTGTGTTACATCGAACTGAAACAGCCTAACCTGCAATTTTCACATATTTTAGAGGGTTCTTTTGTCACTTACACTGCTTTCTGTTGGATGTCTCATAGGCTGAGCTGGACGACATTGATCTGGCAGAAATAGCAAAGGACGAGTCAAAAGAGAATTTGAGCGTACTGCCTGTGGATGTGGACTTGAATCTAGTAGAGAATTTCTTGGAGTCTTATAGCTCACAAGCTGGCCTTCCTGGACCTGCATCGAATATCTTACAGAGCATGGGTCTCCGACTACCAGATAACAAGGACAACGCTATGTAAAAAAGGAGTGCCACAAACTGATTCTGTCAACTGTAATACTTTGCTATTATCCACTTGGTTCCACCATGATCATCTGCTCCATGATGCGTTTCTCAATTGAGGAGAAGAGGAGTCCTTAAATCTGACTTTAGTGTAGCTGCCTCTTTAATTTGCCATGAAATGAAAAGGTACTGGAATCAATGTTCATCTTGTCACATTTTAAAATTTTCTTTGAAATCATTCAGAAAATATTTTTGTAACTAAATAAATGAAAACTTAACAGAACTTTGAGTACATGCCATTACCGTTTTTTAAAAAAAATAAGCAGGGTATCATATGGGTTTGTGTGGTGAATATGTCTTCCCATATAATTTTATCACTCATTCTGCATTTCACTGTTAATATGAATATCTTATATACACTATACCAGTAGCCCCGTTTGAGTAAAATAAATTAGCCCTTACGCAATTCATAAATCATGAACCAAAATTTTGAGATGTGGGGTAAAATTTGCTGTAATGAAATTTCAAGACGTATTCAAACCTCTAAGGCATAGGAGCAGAATTAAGCCTTCAGTAATTCTAATCTGCTCCACCATTCCATCATGGCTGATTTATTAACCTTCTCAATCCCATTTTCCTGCCTTCCGCCAGTAACCTTTGATACATTGATTAATTAAGTATCTGCCAACCTCTGCCTTAACTATACCCAGTGACTTGGCCTCCATAGCTGTCAATGGGCAACAAATTCCACAGATTCATCACCCTCCAGCTAAGAAAAATTTTCACATCTATTCTAAATGGCAGTCACTTTTCTGAAGCTGTGTCCTCTGATCCTGAACTCCCCCACTATAGGAAACTTCCCCTCCAAGTCCACTTTATCTTGGCCTTTTAATATTCAATAGGGTTTCAATGAGATTTCCCCCTACACTACCCCCCCCCCATTCTAATATTGCATTTGTCATCTTACCACTGACTTGAACTCCAAATTAGCCTTTAGGGAATCCTGCAGAAGGACTTCCAAGTTCTTTTGCACTACTGATTTTTGAATTCTCTTCCCATTTAGAAAATAGTCCATGCCTTTATTTCTTCTACCAAAGTGCATGTCCATGCGCTTCCCTACATCCTACTTCATGTGTCACCTCTATGCCCATTCTCCCAATCCAAGTCCTTCTGCAGACACACTGCTTCCTCGGCATTTATCTGCTCTTCCACCTATCTAAATTTTAGCCACAAAGCCATTTCTATATCCAAATCATTGACATGTGAAAAGAAGGTATCCCAACACTGACACCTGCAGCAAACCACTAGTTACTGGCAGCCAACCAGAAAAGGCCCTCTTTATTCCTACTCTTTGCCTCCTGGCAGTCAACCAATCTTCTCTTCATGCAAGTTTCTTTCCAAAAGCACCATGGGTTGTTATTAAGCAGACTCATGTGCAACACCTTGTCAAAGGCTTTCTGAGAATCCAAATAAACAACATCGACTGACTCTCCTTTGTCTATCCTGCCTGTCATTCCTTAAACAGACTTGTCAGTCATGATTTCCCATTAAAGAAACCATGTTGACTGGCCTATTTTATCATGTGCCTCCAAGTACCCTGGAATTTCATCCCTAATAGCAGACTTCCAACATCTTTCCAACCACTAGTATCAGGCTAACTGGCCTGTAACTTCCCTTATTCTATCTCCCTTCATTCTTAAAGAGTGGAGTGACATTTGTAGTTTTCCAGTCCCTGGAACCATTCCAGGATCTAGTGATTCTTGAAAGATAATTATTAATGCCTCCACAATCTTTTCTTCAGCTATCTCTTCCAGAACCCTGGGGTGTAGTCCAGCTGGTTCAGGTAACTTATCTAACTTCAGATTTTTCTGTGTCCCAGGCTGCTGCTCCTCATTAATAGCAACAACATTCGCTTCTGCCCCCTGACACACTCTCATGTTTCTGGCACTTTGCTAGTGCTTTCCATGGTGAAGACTACTACGAAATACTTAGTAAGTTTGTCCACCATTCCTTTGTCCCCCATTGCTGCCTCTCTCAACTTTCCAGTGGTCCAAAATCCACTCTCATCTCTTTTACTCTTTATATATATATATATATATATATATATATATTTGAAAACTTATTTTTTATTCTTTTATATTATTGGGGTGTTTACCTTTGTATCCCATCTCTTTATGCTTTTGAGTTGCCTTGTGTTGATTTTTAACAGCTTTCCAATCCTCTACCTACACACTAATTTTTGCTATGTTTTATGCTGTCTTTGACTTCTCTTGTCAACCACGGTTGCCTCATCCCCTCTTTAGAATTCTACTTCATCTTTGGTATGTATCTTCCATGCACCTCCTGAATTGCTCCCAAAAACTCCAGCCATTGCTGTCATCCTATCAGATATCATATGATCTCAGGAGAGCAGTAGATCACAAGAGCCAGTCTACAAAAATGATGGCCTTTTAAATTGAATATTTTTTACATCATTTACTACTGTGACCTGTATTTGCAAGTGTTCTTATTGTTAGTATAGTGATCCAGCAATGAGTTATCATGCTTGAGAGGCAAAGAGTAATATACTCAGATTTTTTTTTAATAATTTAGTGATACAGCACAGAGTAGGCCCTTCTAGCCACAGCGATCAAGCAAACACTTTCAAAAATCAAAGCTTAAATGCCTGGGCAGCATTTGAAATTCTACAACTTTTTAAGATCACGAACATTAAACTGCCAAGTGCTGTTCAGATACGGAACTATTCTGGGGGACACGAGATGCTGCAGATGCTGGAATCTGGAGCTAGAAACAAACTGTTTGAAGAACTCAGTGGGTCAAGCAGCATTTGTGGAGGTAAATGGATGATCAACATTTTGTTTTGAGACCCTGCATCAGGACAATTCTTTTCAGCTGGCACAGGCATGATAGAATGAAAAACCCTCTGATGCAAATGATTCATGGTCACAAACATATCTGTATGTGATTAGAAATGAACAGTCCTCAGGATGATTGTAGATTAGGGTACTATACAGTTTATTCAGCAGTTTCTCTGCATTCTACTCCAGTGTTTATTATAATGCCTAATCACTGGACAATTTACATCAGCCAATTAGCCCATGCGGTATGTCTTTGGACTGTGGGAGGAAACCCATGCAAACCATGGGGAGGATGTTGGAATTGAACTCCAAACTCTGGAATGCCCCAAGTTGTAATAGCATCATGCTAACTGGTACACTAGCATGGCACCCACTACAGCATGGAACAGGGCCTTCAGCCCAATAAATTGCATCTCTCAGCAACCCACCTATTTAACCCTAGCCTAATCACAGGACAATTTACAATGACCAATTAACCTACATCTTTGGACTGTGGGAGGAAACCCACACTGTCACGGGAAGAACGTACAAACTCCTTACAGATAGCACCGCAATTGAACTCTGATTCTCTGAACTAAAGGTGTCATGCTAACTGCAAGGCTACATTGGCTCCCATAAGTTCCAATACTTGAGACACTTTTCAGCGTTGGATTCCCAGTGCCTCTTTCCTTGTTGATATATTTGTTTCTCTGCTAACTTTATATAAAAAGATGCCTATTCCACTGGCACTGATGAGAAGACTAGTGAGTTGTGGTGATGAGAAGGTCCATTTATTAGCAATGATGCTCCTTAGAGTCAGTGCGTCTGTCTTTCCAACCTCCATCATGCTCACCATCAGAGCTGAGCTCAGCAAGGTACACAGGCAAATGAGAAGCTTTAGCAAACAGCCCAGAATAAGCACCAAGGAAAAGAAACCCAGAAAGATCAGACTAGTCCAACTTCCTGACATGTAGATCTGTTGTGTGCCTGGATGGAGGAGGCAGTAGACAAACAGTAGTGGGCAGCTGTTAATGGTACAGGTGTAGTGGACATCCATCACTGAAGTATTTTGGTCTTCACAAATCTTTTGGAGCAAAATGAGATACATACTCTCGAGCATGAGGTTCAGCAACCCATAGATGTAGACAATGGCTTCATCGTTGAACCTGCGAGCACCTAAAGAAGGGAAAATTAGAACAGGACAAAGTTAGAAATTAGGGCAGGAATATTGATAAACTTTTCCTTTCATTAATCAAAACAACATTCTACATTCAAATGAATATCAATTGAGCTACTGGTTGTGATGCTCCCAAATTTAAGAAAGATATTGTGCTTTATTGAGGAAGTGATAATAGATAGAATTTAAGGAGGGAAAGTGTAAAATGTTTGTCCTAGGAAGTGAAATGGGTGACATGCTTCATGAAGCCTAGGGAAGTAACTGAGTTGATGTGAATCTAGGATTCTTAGACACTACAATAAAATATGTAACAGTAGAGTAAAATGCAGAGGAACTGTTGAAAAAACTATATTGTACCCTAATCTACAATTATCCTGAGGACTGTTCACTCTTAATCACATACAGATGTGTTTGTTAAACCATGAATCATTTACATCACAGAGGGTTTTTCATTCTATCATGCCCATGCCAGCTGAAAAAAATTGCCCTGGTGCAGGGTCTTGAACCAAAGTGTCTGGATCATCCCTTTGCCTCCATTGATGCTGCTTGACCCGCTGAGTTCCTCCAATAGTTTGTTTCTAGTTCCAGATTCCAGCATCTGCAGTCTCTCGTGTCCCCCAGAATAATTCTCTATCTGAACAGCACTTGCCAGCTTTTAGTGCATGGCCTTAAGTAGTAGAATTTCAAATGCTGCCCAGGCATTGAAGTTTTGATTTATGAAAGGGAAAAGTGAAGGAACTTGATGTGTTTAACTTTGAAAGGAAGAGGTCTGACGTAAAGCATCCAAAGTAACAGACTGGATGAATAACATGAGATGAAAGTGGACAAGGAGACCCAGTGAGATTGTTTTGCTGTGGACCTGTTGTTGTGGTGGTAGGCAATTTGCAGCAGGTCCAGAGCCTTGCTCAGGTGGGAGTTAATTCTAGACATGACTATTTTACATTTTATCACATTAGATGTGAGTGCTACAATCTGATAAGTCATTGAGGAAGATCACCCTGCTGTCCTTGGGTACTGGTATGTTTAACATCTTTTTGAAGCAGGTGAGACCCACTCACAGCAACAGTGAGAGGTTGAAAATGCCCTTGAACACTCCCATCAGGACGGTTGGCACAGGTTCTCAAACCCTGCCAGGTACACTATCGTGTCCTGATGCTTGGTGAGGGTTCACCCTCTTGAAGGATGTTTCAAGTTGAAACCTTAGATCTGGAACTGAAGCATCAATCATCCATTTCCCTCCACAGATGCTGACTAACCTGTTGATTACCTCCGGCAGTTTGCTTCTTCTACAGCACATGACTATGATGTGTCAGCTGCACTATCCGTTCTAATTTGTATTTTTTTAACAATTCAGTGCATTGCTAGGCCATTTCAAAGGACAAATTATTTTTCGGCAGTTTATTGGGGTTGAGAATAGCTTGCTACCGCTCTGCTTTCTTGGGTTTTGAGGAGGCTGGCGAGACCAACTTTAGAACCAAATTTTTGCACAAGTGGATAAGCAGCTTGAGGGGGTGGATGTTTGGGTGGTCAGTAAGGTAACGCATTCATTCTGCTACTTACACAAGACTTCGGTGTGCCTTCACAACATTGATTTCAGATTCTCAATACCATCCCAAATGCTCCTTCTTCACTTTGAACAGCCATAAGTCTGAGGTTCCCAGGACTTGGGGATATCGTATTTCTTCAAGGATACTATGAGCACATCCTTGAACATGTTCTTCTGTAAATCTGGTAATCTTTTCTCGTGGGATATTTTGGGTTTCAGGAGTCTGGTGCTGAGCATGGGAAAGATATGGTCCTTTCAACAGAGCTGAATGAGTATAGAAAACTCGTAGTTGACTATGTCGCAATACTTTACATGTTTATTCATCTGAGCACAGACTACCTATAGCATGCACCTCAAGGCAATGGAAATACCATCAGCAGTGTCTCTGCAAAATCTTGTAAACTCATTGGACAAGAAGGAAAATCAATGCCCTGTAGAAAGCCAGCATTCCAAACCACACTGCCTCTGTCCAGAATCTTATGAACCCCACCGTTAAGGCAGCAAATTTTCTACCATGAAGGACAAGAATAGACTATCTCAGTCTAATACGTTGCAAGGTCAACATTACTGATTTAATAATGATCACTAAATATATTTTACTGAATTTAAATCCCTCAGCCAGATTGTTATCCAAAACAATGAATTGCTCACTGTGTGGCTTAACTATTGTATTTCTATATGTCATGTTATGAATGGTGAAGCATTTGGGGTTTGAGGGTTTTTTTATATAAACTTTTCCTCACTTTTAACAATAACCTGCATTTTATAATCTAAGAGTTCTGAACACGAGTTGGGAGAGGTGACTGAAAACTAAGATAAGGATTGAAACAAGTTTTTAGTCAACTTTCCATGGAAAGGGTTAGCTGGAATAGACATGAAAGGAAATATCAAAGAATAACGTCACAGATACTGAAGATGGGACTGAGGACTGACAGCCAGTGAGGATGGGTTATAGTGAATGTCAGATCAAAGGCACAGACTCCAGCATTGGGTTAGAGATGTTGTGGAGATAAGACATTAGATTACAAACATATATGCATACAGGCATCCATATCTTTAGCCAGAGGGTGGTAAATCTGTGGAATTTATTGCCACTGATGTCTGGAAACCAAGTCATTGGCCATATTTAAAGCGGAGGTTAATAGGCTCTTGATTAGGAAGAATGTTAAAGGTCACAGGGAAAAGGCAGGAGAATGGGGTTGAAAGGGAGATTAAGTCAACCATGATCAAATAGCAGAGCAGACTCAATGGGCAAATGGCCTAATTAGACCATAGGAGCAGAACTATTCCCAATTACAAATACATTTCTTCTCTCTTGCCACCCCTCCCCACCCCTTGACTGGGTCCCTGAATGATAGTTTGATTGCTCATCCTCGCTATTGTCCCCACCCTCAGCCTCATGGTAGCAACAATCTCTGACCTGTTGGGTATGCTCAAGGGCTCCTCCAGCACCACCACTTATTGGATCCCCCTACCCACCTCACTCGCAGTCACACTCTCTTGACCCTGACCACAGACCAAATTTGAAGTAGTTCCTATTGGGTGTGACTGCCTCCTGAAACAGAGTCTCCAGGTAACTCTCCCACTCCCTTATGCATCGCAGCGTTTGAAGCTCAGATTCCAAGTCATCAGCTTTGAGCCTGAGTTTCTCGAGCAGCAACACTTACTGCAGATGTGGTCATCAGGAACCACAATGGAGTCCACCAGCTCCCCACGTTCTGCTCCTATTTCTGTATTCCCAATTCTGCTCTTACATTTTATCAGATGAGGAAGCAGAACTTGAAACCACAACCTTGCCTCTGTATATATTACTTCATGAATTACTTTGAAGTGATGTATCCAAACTTTCATATATTGTCTACAATACATCGATGACTACACTCTGAGAAATATTTTGGGGTGCTTTGAAAGGGAGATGAAAGATGCCCACTTCTAATACAAATTTTACAAACAAATTCTTCATCACCTCTTACCTGCAAGAACTGAGCACAAAGTAACCATCAGCACCAGGTGACCAATGCTGGAAGAGGCTCTCTTCTTCAGGTTGAATGTTTGCATCAGGGCTAAGCTGGCCATTGGGGTGAACTGCCTGATGAACATGAAGACAGTAGAGTAGGAGGCAGTCACAGCCCACATAATTAAGATGGAATGAAAACTGAAACAAATGGAAGGCAGCAAGAAAATCTCACCACGCTTCAGTAAATAGGGTTCAATCTTCAGCAGCCTGGCTCGTTTTAATAACTGCAGTATTACAATGGTCAGTAGTGCCTATCAAAAGGTAAACACAAATTTATGGAGAATATTGTCATATGAGTGTCTCAGTACATTACAGAAAATAAATTTCTTTAAAGCTGTATACATTGAATTTCCTCCTGGAATGAAACAATGATATTGATATCCTATTCAAAGGCATATGTGATTGTTTCAACATTGACAATGTAATTGAGCACAGGCCTTCCCCAGGTTACAATTGACTGACTTAGGAGCATCCTTAGATGCAAACAAGCCCCCATAATATTATTAAATTCAAAGTCTGACATAAGAAATAGGAGCAGGAGTAGGCCATCTGGCCCGATGAGTCTGCTCTGCCATTGAATAAGGTCATGGCTGATCTGGCCATGGACTCATCTCCACCTACCAGCCTTTTCCCCATGACTCTTAATTCCCCTACCTTGCAAAAATCTATCCAACCCCAACCTTGTCTTAAATATATTTACTGAGATAGCCTCCACTGCTTCATTGGGCAGAGAATTCCATAGATTGACCACTCTTTGGGGAAAAACAGTTCCTCCTCACCTCCAACCTAAGTCTACGCCCCTGAATCTTTTCTGCCTCTATCTTTTCTACCCCTTTCATAATTTTATATGTTTCTATAAGATCTCATTCTTCTGAATTCCAGCAAGTACAGTCCCAGGCAACTCAATCTCTCCTCATAAACTAATCCCCTCATTTCTGGAATCAACCTGATGAACTTCCTCTGCACTGCCTCCAAAGCCAGTATATCCTTCCTCAAGTATGGAGACCAGAACTGCACACGGTACTCCAGGTGCAGCCTCACCAGTACCCTGTACAGGTGCAGCATAATCTCCCTGCTCTTAAATTCAGTCCCTCTAGCAACAAAGGCCAACATTCCACTTGCCTTCTTGATAGACTGCTGCACCTGCAAACCAACCTTTTGTGCTTCATGCACAAGCACTCCCAAGTCCCTCTGCACAGCAGCATGCTGCAATTTTTTTTACCATTTAAATAATAATCTGCTTTTTCATTTTTCCATCCAAATTTGATGACCTCACATTTACCAACATTGTACTCCATATGCCAGACTCTTACCCACTTACTCTCTGCAGGCTCTCTGTATCTTATGCACAATTTGCTTTTCCACTCAATCTAGTATCATCAGCAAACTTAGATACACTACACTTGGTCCTCTCTTCCAAATCCTTAATGTACATTGTGAACAGTTGCAGGCCCAGCACCAACCCCTGCGGCACACCGTTCACCACTGATTGCCAACCAGAGTAATACCCATGTATTCCAACTCTCTGCTTTCTATGAGTTAACCAGTCCTCTCTCCATGCTAATACATCACCCCCTACTCTATGTATCCTTAACTTATGAATCAGTCTTTTCTGCGGCACCTTATCAAACACCTTCTGGAAATCTAAGTAAATAATGACCATCTGTTCCACTCTGTCCACTGGGCTCATTACATCCTCAAAGTACTCTTAAGTACCTATGTTCTTTCATGCAGATGACAGATCCACTTTCCTCTCTTTCATTACACTTTGGAACAAGATGCCTGAGGATTGGATGTGGGTTCTACTTTAACTTCAAAAGCGACATTTGGATATGTACTTGGATGGGAGGAATACCGAGGGCTACAGTCCAGCGACAGGTCAATGAGACTAGTCAGAGTAACAATTTGGCACAGACTAAATGGGCTGAAGGTCCATAAAGCAGTAGTGCTTTATGACTGTTAGTAGTTATTCTTTCTTATCAGTCTTTTGTGTTCTTGATGTCACTCATTACAATAATGCGGTGGTAGGGTTACCATATGGAGATATTTTTATATATATTCTAATTTAGGGACAAAATTGACTTATGGACATTTGTAAAAATGAAACCTGTTTGTTACCCAGGGATGGACTGTACTACACTCTCAGATCTGTCCTCATTATGAAGCCTTAGTTCCTGAATTGTTTTCAAACCACTGTACAGTCTCCATATTGGTTAACAACCGAGCTATCAGCATTTGCTTTGTAGCTGCTGGATCCCAAGAGAAGGATTTTGTAGAATACCAATGAGATGCCTTTCTGGAGCAGCCAGTGGTTGAGCCACAAAGAAATAGTGGATGAAATATAGTGTGGAGAAGTTTTGCTCAAATAAAGGCTAGACTATTTTCTAAACAGGGAGAAAATTCAGAAATCAGAGGTGCAAAGGAACTTGGGAGTCCTTGTACAGGAGTTCCTAAAGGTTAACTTGCAGGTTGAGTCAGTAATAAGGAAGACAAATGCAATGTTAGCATTTATTTCGAGAGGATTAGAATATAAAAGCAAGGATGCAGTGATGAGGCTTTATAAGGCATTGGTCAGACCACAAATGAAGAATTGTGAGCAGTTTTGGGGCTAAGAAAAGATATGTTGGCATTGGAAAGGCTCCAGAGGAAGTTCATGAGATTGACTCTGGGAATGAAAGGTTTAGTGAATGAGGGGTGTTTCATGGCTCTGGGCCTGCACCTGCTGGTGTTTAGGAGAATTAGGTGGATCTCACTGAAACTTCGATCTTATCAAGTATTGAAAGACTTAGAGAAAGAGGAGGGAAAGGATGTTTTCTGTAGTGGGAAAGTCTAGGACGAGATGACACAGCCTCAGAACAGAGGAGTGTCCATTTAAAATATAGATAAGGGCAAATTTCTTTAGCCAGAGGGTAATAATTCTGTGGAATTAATTTCCACAGATGGTTGTGGAAGCCAAGTTACTGACTATATTTAAAACTGATTTTAATAAGTTCTTGACTGGTAAGGGTGTTAAAGGTTACAGGGAGAAGGCAGGAGAATGGGGTTGAGAGGGATAATAAATCAGCCAGGATGGAATGCTGACTCAATGGGCTGAATGACCTAATTCTGCTCCTATGTCTTGAAGTTCTGAGTTTGGAGACAGAGTTGCTCAGACGAGAAACTGCAATGCATTTTGTAGATGGACAGCACAGTTGTATAGTGTTTAGCCTAATGCTTTACAGCATTCAGCTGTAAGATTGGGATTTGATGCCCACTGTTGTCTGTAAGGAGTGTGTACGTTCTTCCCGTTACCGTGTAGGTTTCCTCCAGGTGCTTCAGTTTCCTCCTACATTCCAAAGATGTATGGATTTAGTGAGTGGTAGGCATGCTGCTTTGGCATCAGAATCACAGTGATATTTACAGGCTGCCCAGCACAATCTTTACTGATTTGATTTGTCAGAAAATGTTACATTTCACTGTATGTTTGGATGAGTCAAGCTAATCTTGATCTTTTTATCTTGATCCACCCACTGTGCATCAGTAATGGAGGGTAGGAATGTTTACCGTAATGGATTGGGCACAAGTAAAGTGGATTCCTGTGTCATGGAGGGAGACAAGTATCTGGAATATTGTTGGAGTCCAGTCATTGAAGGACAGTCCCAAAGTTCTTTACAGACAATGCATGTACATTTTAGTACAGAGAAACTACTTGCCAGGCAGGAAACAGCTATTTTACATACAGAGGGCAACATAATAATGAACAGATAACTTGCATGAGTGATGTTGAGTGAAGTGTAAATATTGATTAAGGCAATGAGACGAACTTCCCTAGACTCCAAAATATTGACAATGCAAGATGCTGGAATCTGGAGCAGCAAACAATCTATTGGAGGGACTCAGTAGGTCAGGCAGCGTTTGTGGTGGGGGGAGGGGAATGGACAGGGGTCATTTGGGGTTGAGATCAAGGTCAAGGGTCTTGACTGGAAACGTCAAATGTCAATTTCCCTCCACAAATCCTGCGGGACCACGAAGATCCTCCAGCATCTTATTTTCTCCTTCAAAATATTTTATACTAATCGGGGAAAGCAGACAGGCTCTCAGTTCAACTTCTCTGTCCCGAAAGAGTCCAACGCACACCCTCAATTTTGGGGTTATCAGTAGGACTTTTTAAATGAAATAATTTATTTCATTAGAAGATACATAAAAAATATATTACCACTAACATCAGGTCCTACGCAGTACGACCCACCCTCTGTTAGATTTTGTATTCAACCCTATAGAGTTAAATGTCCAACCATCGGACTCGAATTAAAGATCACGCTAACTCCTCCCACCTCCAAGTTACTTAACTCGAGTGTTCAAGCACGAGATGTCGCGCTTAAAGCAATAGGTTCAAGCCCCGTTGCAGACCGGAATTAGTAATTAAATTACCGTGGATCAAGCGTCATTAAACTCGATATATTAAATACATAGCTGATGATGCTGGGAGTTGTAGTCTCAGTGTGAGGAACTTGTTCCGGCAACAGAGCAAGTCACCCAGCTGCTGGGTTACAAATCCCAGAATGCATGCAGAGACCCAGGTTCACTCACCTGACAGAGGACAATGAAGGCGGGGAAGGTGAAGCGGTACTGGCTGATGAAGATCCTACTGAAGAACTCGAAAAGTGCAGAACAGGCAGTATAGACAACGCAGGCTGACAGCCAGCAGCAGCATTGGAGCCACTTTCGTGAACCCGCTGATCCCGGGACCGCCATCCCAATGAATGGAAGCTGGGGCGGGAAGTCCAACCTGAGTCAAATTAAAAATTAACCACGGGCAATTAAAGTGCGGAGGGAGCCGGCTTGAATTCTCCCCACAGACCTTTATTCCCACAAGAGTTAATGATTTACAGGATATACCCAATGCCCCTGAATATAAATTCAGAAAAATATTCTGTAAATCAAAAATAAAATGTCATGTTCAAAACTGGGCACAGGAAATAGTGGATTATCTTCTTTTATGAGTGTCCTTAAATCAAAATTGAAAGCGGAAATATTTGTTTGGTGTCTTTCAAATTCTCAGGTTTCAAAATGTTTACTTAGTTGAGCAGTCCCTGACACCACTTAAATAGATGGAGTGATTAGATTACAATTAGAAAAAAGCATGGCGGAAGGAAATGATAATACGAACCATAGCAAAGTTTCCCATAGAATGGCAGCGCCAGCGTCTTCTGTTGTGGAAACGATGTGGATTTTTCTGAAGAATGTTTGTGTTTGGGGAGTCAAAGTGGGCACATCAATTAACACTACTTCAATTAACATTAACACTATGGCGGGCTCAGTTTGCAATTGTACTTACTGACTGTTACGCCACTGACGTTTAGGACAGCAATGAAGGTCCTCCATTTCTGGCGGTGTTCGGGGCTTCCTTCATCTTCTCAGTAGCTTCCTCTCGGTTTTCACTAGTGCAAGTCCCGGGTGGAGACTCAGGAATGCCGTCGCACTCAGATGTAGAAGAATTCTTCATTGCTGTTTCCGTATCGATTTTGTTTTACCAGTCAGGGTTGTTAGCCCTGAGCTGGACCGCAAACCTGGAGGACCGGTGGTCTGTCCTCTATTTTGACTTTTCGGCACGGGCGATCCTACCAAGACCCAAAGTATAAAGCCCTGACTCCAGCTAATAAACCTCTCCGGGTCATTGAGGCAAACAAGCCTCCAAACCACGACAAGGTTGTGGTCCTCTTGGAGGAACTTACAATTGTACATCAGAGTAATTTTATAAAATGAACAGCATAGAAACAGGTCATTCTGCACAATCAACCCAGCATCGCTTATTCTCCTTTAAATCTTCTTCCAATCTTCCCTTGCATAAACTCCGGTCACTTCTTCTCTGTGTATACCTGTCAAATTCTTCCATACAATTTGTCTCCTTTAGACAGCAAGTCCCACATTTTCACATTAATTTCAAACATATTAAATTTTTCTCTCTACTCGATTTCTGGGTGTTTGTTTTAAACGGGGTCCTTAAGCCAGATATACTCAAAACGAATAGGAATACCGTGTATTGATTTCAAATTATTGCTTAATTTTAAAAAAAGGAATCAGGTTATAAAATTAAAGGTCCATTTGGTTTGTGCTGGCCAAAAGAGTGATACTCAGCTTAATCCCACCATCCTACATTTGATCTATTGTTCGCATGTTAAGAGCCATAGAGTTCTATGGTATTGAAGTGAGTCCTGCAGCAAACCTTGTTGACCATCTAGATTAATCCCATTAACCTGCCTAAAATCCAGCCCCGCCCACCATGCCTTGTATATTTAATCTAAGCTTTCTTCAGCAATGACTTCCAAATATCAACCATCATCTGTGCAAACAACTTCCCCACCAAATCCTGATTAAAATTCCTTCCTATCACCTTGATGCTCTACCTCTTGTTTTCAAGAGGAAAAGTTTCTAATTATCTACCCCTTCTTCTTCTTCATGTGCCTCGTGCATTACACGCTTGGGTGATCATGGCTCTCCACATCAAATGATCCCTCACAGCGTCAATGATACCTCGCACATTTAGATTTGTTAGTTCTTTCAGTGTCCATATATTTTCTTCTTTGCCTTCCTCTTCCACATTTCCCAGGCATATGGCCTTGTAGTGTAAGGCATTCTATTTCTCCCTTTCTGATGACATGGCCCAGGAAATTAAGTTTCCTCTCATTTAATGTTCTCATTAAAGATCGTTTTGTATGAGCATGTTGGAGTACTGTCTCATTAGTTACCCTATCTCTATATGATATTTTCAGCATTCTTCTAAGAAACCACATTTCTGTTGCTTCTAAGTTTCTTTGGAGTTCTGGTGTTATAGTCCATGTTTTGGAAGCATACAGCAAGATTGACCAGATGTAACATTTTAGTAGCCTAAGCCTTGTTGTCATAGAAATCTATCCTATACCTCCTATAATTTTATGTTTCTCTATCAGGTCATTCTTCAGCCTTCTTTACTCGAGGAAAACAAGCTCAGGCTATCACATTTCACCTCTTTACTGGAATCAGCTCTGCCATGGATGGTCCCAAGCCTGGGTGCAAAGGGAGAAGGGTTAGGCATAGGGCTGGGAATGCCATCCTGAAAAAAAAACAGAACTGCAGAAATGCCAGCAGAAGTTCCAAAGACGTTGTCCTTGGAAGAGGAAGAATCGTAAAATAGGCTACACTTAGGGACAACTTGTGGCCCAGGACTCTGGTGACCTGCTGTTGGCAGCCTATGCCTTAGTAGGAGCAATGGGCTTAAGAATAAAAAGAATAGAATCTTCCAATCCAGGCAACATCCTGGTGAAGGTCCTCCACACTCTCTCCAAAGCAACCACATCCTTCATCACATTGGACCAGATCTCAGTTTCATCTCCACACAGCCACAATTTCTCCATCATTGCAGTATTCTCAAAAATCTACTCTATTTCTGTCTTCTACACTTTGCATCATTCTTGAAATGCAATGACTATAAGTGTTTGCAATATTCAAATTATAGTTGAATTAGTATTGTATAAACTCTATCATCATCTCTGCTCTTACATGCTTTACTTTTGCTAATAATTTATCCTTCAATTTTTAAGGATCTCTTTCATACACTCCAGTCTTCCCATTCTTTCACACCTCTCTGTATTCTCCATTTATTGTGTATTTTCTTGCTTTGTCGAAAATTCAATACTTCCCATATTTTTCGATTTAACTCCACACCAGTTTTCTGTCCAATTGACCAGATCATCATATCTTTTTGTGGCTAAAGCTTTCCTTCTCAAAACCAGATTTTGTACCCTGTGTAAATTTCTTTATCATGTCCTCTTCATTTCAGTCTAAGTTATTCATACTACAAAAGCAAAGGATTGATACAGCTCTTTGTGGAGCCCCAATAGTAATAATCTCCTAGTGGTAAAAACATCCTCATTGTCATCTTTGCTTTGTTTCCTATCACTGAGCCAACTTTTATCTAATCTTCTTTGAATCACATTGAGTTTTAGTTTGTTTTTTCACCTGGACATCTTATCTAATGCCTTGCTAAAATCCACAAAGACTACATCAAATATACTGCACTCATCAACCCTCGAATTTGCATCTTCACCCTTCAAAAAACTGAAGAGCTGGAAATTCTTAGAAAATACATGCCGCATGATCAAGGTGCCTTTCAAAATGAAATTTTATACTGTCCCTCAAATAATTGGTGGTTTGCGGAGGTTAAAGCTAATGATCTATAACTACCCTGTTAATTTTTTCTCATTTTAAATTTCAGGAGTCTCCTTTAAAAGGAGAAAATAAACCAAGTCTGTTCTAACTTTCCTAATAAGTACAAACTTCATAGTTTAGCTCCTTATTTTCTTTTTATCTTTAAATATTTAGTTTTAAATATTTTTATTTTACATCTTTATTAAACATCTTTATTTTAAATATTTTGCCAGCACCCGTCATCTATTGTAAATGAATAAGAATATGGTGTTAATTGGTCATTATAAATCGTCCTAAGGTTAAGCTGGTTCCTAAGGTTGTCATAGCTGGGGTGGTAGTGGGGATAAGCTCCCACTACTTATAAAGTACTTCAAATGGCATGCGTCTCTAACAGCCTCTGACAACCAAGTCCAATTCTTGGTCTTCACATGTGGCTCGGCAGAACTGTCTCTACTGACAAGAGACTGGGCAGAGGCAGACCACTGGTGCCTCAAAACCAGTTGCTTCTGGCAGGGAGGCTCATCAACCTTGGATGGCAGCCCGTCTAGGAGAAAGAAAACTCTAATTTAAAACCTCCGCTGCTTTGCGGCCATACCCACCCATGGCAAAGGCTTCGGGAGTAAAACCCAGAGGAAGAAATCTGGAGCCAGGCAGTTTGATGTTGTTTACTTCACTCTGGCAACCTCTGCGATGACACTGGTGCCAAGCTGATTCGATGCTTGCCCTTCCCTTGGACTACATCAGTGATGTGAGTAGAGGGAATCGCTGCATGGGCAACAGCTGGTTCTTCAAATCTTCCCGCCCAGGCTTGTGCCCTGGAGAGGACACAGTCCACCAGAGGCGCAAACCCACGATCCCTTGGGTTCGATGGCTGCCTACTACTATGATTAAGCAATGGTTAAATAGGTGGGTTGCTGGGCAGTGCAGCTCATTGGGCTGGAAGGCCCTGTTCTGTGCTGTATCTCTAAATAAACTGTACACGTCACATTGTGATATCTAAATTTAACTCACAAGAAATCAGCCACTAACTGTAACGCACACTGTTGATAAGTATGTGTGCCTGTTAAGGCTGAATTGAGAATCCAGCATCCGAAGAAAGCATAGCCAACATGTCCAGCTCCAATTATTAAAGAAAACCTTTACAAACAAAAGAGAATTTCTTCTTAAATCAATCACCCATATGCTGGCCAGTACCAAGAGATTCATTTTTGTCTGACAAATTAATTTCATGGAACATTTCAGGTCTTGGCCCAAAATGTCAGCTCTTTGTTCCTCTTCATTGATGCTGCCTGATCTGCTGAGTTCCTCCTGCATTTTATGTGTGTTTTCATCATAGATACTTTTGCCAGCATGTGTCAGAGCTGTCAGGCCGAGATCTGGTGAAGTAGGTTGTTTTTTAGACTCTGGAAATGGAACTGCCAATTTTCAACAATCCATTAAATTTACGCTAACTGACCTTCTTTATTCATCACGTTCAAAGTCCCAACACTCAGCCAAATATAAAAAGCCATATAAGGAAATTAAAAATGAAATGCAGATGTGTATAAGTTGGTAACTGCCAAGTCCTAAATTCTTGGGGGAAAAAAAAGTTTTCAGTTAGGTGAAGAGACAAGAAAAGCTAAGTAAGATCATTTTGCTTGGACCAGAAGGCATTTTGTTTTAAAAGGTGTTCAAAATTAAGTGAAGAAACTACTTCCAGTCTGGCTTGGTAACTAAAAAGCACATGTTTAATAATTGGTACAAAAAGATTTACTTCTGCATACGACATTATCAAAAAGGAATTGGATAAATTTATAAAAAGGAAACATTTCCAGGGCTCTGAGATAAGAGGAGAATGAAAGTGATAAGTCATGGGTTGAATAGCTTTGCAATAATTCACCTATTTTGAAGTCCACACCTTTCTTTCAAATTTTACCCATGTTTTGCAGCTCTTCCTCTGTAATCTACTACAAACTCCATAGCTAACCCTATTCCCTCCTTTCCTTTGTGTTCCCTCCACCCACCCCACCATTCCTTTGTTGACATCAGCTCCTCAAGTCGTCACAATCATGAAGTCTGGGATACACTTACCTTTCCCTTCCCTGATTGCACCAACATAAGAAAAACTTACTATATGTAGCTTAAATATTCCCCAAAATGAAAAGAGGGAAGGTTGTTTTTCCTGCAGTTTACATGTATATCGTTGCCTGGTCCAGTATAATTTAGTTGGGGGAAAACAGAGGGAAACAGATCTCTAAAATTTAAAACAATGCATGGAACAAGCTTTCATCAACCCTTCCTCACCTATCAATATTTGTCATCTTATGAATGGGTTGAAGTGTAAAATAATATGAACATTTCTGTTGCATTCCCCTCTCGATGGCATGATTAATAGCTCCAATTGAGTGGATTTGTTCCTGATCGTGGGCACTGCCCATGCAGATTTTGCACATTCTTTTGTAACATTATGAAATTATATGCATGTGATAGAGGGAAATGAGAAAGGGAATAGGAATGTAGGGGCTGCCTGTCTGGAAGTTAGCCTAGAGTTGAATGGCTTCTGGTACCATTAAAAGTACAAGATATTAGACAATAAATAACACATAGCTCTATTAATTTGTAGCACACATTTCCTTTACCTGCAAGTTTGCAATGTGAATTTTTTTTAAAATAAACACTGCAGATGCTGAAAATCTAAAACAAAAATGGAAATTATTGGAACACTCAGTATGTCAGGCTGTATCTGTGGAGAGAGACACAGCGTCAATGTTTCAGACTCGTCGTCAGAACTTAAAAGGAGTCAACAGAAGCTTGTAAACTCGCAGTGGTAGATGGACATGAGAGGGTGAAAGCTGTAAGGAGAGTGGGAAAGGGGTTTGTCAAACAGCTTTACAAACCTCTTTATTGTTTCTCATTCCACAGATGCACCTTGACCTACTGAGTATTTCCAGCATTTTCCACTTTTGTTTCTCATTATTCACCTTATATCATCAGTCAATAGTAAATGATTCCATTTCAATTTGTTACTGTTCTTGTACAGTAATTGGGGCATAGAAAGAATCCTGACAGTTGTGACACACTGTACCGTGAGTTCTATGCACTCATCATTTTAAACACTAAATACTGTCTAGTTATATAGGACAAATAGAAGGGTTTTCTGTCGGCCTTGGGGTTGATTAATCCCTTACTTATTCAAACTTTAGATGAAGTAAAAAAAACAAATTGCTATTAGGTCCTTTTGACATCAAGTTATTGATAAGAAATTACTCATAGAGCACAAAACTGTAAGGAAATATCTCTATAATTAACATAAAAATGTATCATCAAAGTCTATTTACAGTAAACTCATGGTAACCATTATCATAAATTAGTTTAGGAATACTTAAAATAAAATAGAGAGACTTTATTAGCATAAGTAAAATGTTTTAATGAATCAGATTAACAATGAACAGGATTAACTGAAATTTTGTTTCAAAATGCTTCAACAGGGATTACTTCTGTTAATGTGAAGATTTATTTTACATGATCCCTGAGTTTTTCTTGGAATAGTTGATACGGGCTATCAAAAATGGGAGGAGGAACTCCAAAACCGAAAAGAATTTTCCACAAAGAAAGGCAAAATTATTTTTTGTAATCAAAATTAGGTTTAAATGAAATCAAATCCTTTGAATCTTAGGGTGAGCCCTTTAAAGCAGAAGCACTGGTTGAATGCCAGAGATTGTCATTTATAATTAGGAATACACCACAATAATTACTTGTTCCTTCATCTGTCTGGAGCTGCAGTGGACACAAACATTATTGATTATATCTCCCTTTATAAATGTCTTACGTAATGCAGTTGTTCCTTGTGGTTGCCTCATTAGTAGATGAACCACATAAACTATCACACATGGTACAAAAGAACAGCATCTGTGCACCATTCAATCCCAATAGTTGATTATCTGCAGGATTTCAAGACTGCTACTGCCTTTGCATCCATTCTTTGATTAGATGATGTGCTAAAGCCTGGGGCGGTGGGATCCAGAACGCAATCTCACCCATTTCTTTCTTGCTTGGTACCTGCTTACGCTTTAAAGGTTCCTCTATCTCTGTAGCATCGAACCAGCGGGCATCCTCAAGCTCAGAGTTGTTGAGCTCAATCTGAAGCCATAACAAAATGCGTGTCAATATGTGGAAATTACAGTGGCAGTGGCAACAAATAACTTTTGTCAAATACAACTTATCTTAAGTTAATAAGATACAGGAAAATTTATAAACACAAGAGATTTTGAAAATGCTGGAAATCTAGAGTAACACACACAAAATGCTGAAGGAACTTAGCTAGTCAGGCAGCATCTATGAAGGGGAATAACAGCCAGCATCTTAGGCCAAAACCCTTCATCAGCATTTTGTGTGTATTTCACAGGAAGATTTATAGTGTATGACAGACTGTAAAGTAATTAGTTGGTATGTAGCTGTGCAACTTGGCAGTATTAATCACTAATGACTGAGTTAAGTGTTAAAACCAGGGAAAACATTTCTCTTTAAAGGTTAATTATACCATATTTGTCCTATCAGTAAAGAACGAATTGCCAATCAGTTTTCTTTACAAGTTTTTCTAATTCATCATCATCATTTATGGAAGAGCTTGTAAATCTCAGTGCAGGATTTATAGAATATTAGGTAATGCAAGAGAAATGTGAACAGTAGCAGTTAATAAAAGTTTGGCCCTGCCAGAAATGCACACACTGAGAAAACAAAGATAAAAGAGACGGAATACACTGAAAAAAAATCTTTTTCCCTGTCTTGTTGCTTTCCTGTCAATGCCAAGTGTTAATCACATTAATCACAAAGACCAACTTTTCAATATAAATTCTATGTTTGATTGGCACTGACAATCTTTGCAGCTCAGAATGCTCATTTGAGTTTGGAAAGTGTAGAATGATGAGATATGGTAGAACGAGGTTTATTCCACATACAGTCCAGGTTATGCATAAACAGTGTCACACAGCATGGAAGCAAGACCCCCTGGGTTGCTCCAACTATTAATCACTAATCCCATTTTATTCTCCATTACTCAATTTGTACAATGCCTGCCAAAAGTGAAGATTACTCAGTCCTCACATTAAAAAAAATAATTGACAGGAAAAATGCCAGGAATGAGCTGCCACCACAACTGGTGCATGCGAGCTCAATTTCAACTATTAAGAGAAGTTTGGATAGATACATGGATGGTAAGGGTATGGATGGCTATGGTCCCAATGCAGGTCGATGGGAGTAGGTATTTTAAATGTTTTGGCATGGGCTAGATGGGTTGAAGGGCCTGTTCCTGTGCTATACTTTTCTATGACTGTCACTCTTGAAGCAGAAGGCAATGTCTTTAAATCTCATGCTAGAGAATTAAGCCAAATTACTAGGTTGTCTGCTGCTCTGTCACAGAATTTGTGTCATTCAGAAATCAGGTCCTGTCCATACTCCCAAATTAACAAGATTTCATGTCACTAGTTCGAAAAAGAGGGTTCTCTTGACCACAAGAGATTCTACAGGTGCTGGAAATCCACAGACGCACGCACGCACACGCACACACAAAATGATGGAGGAACTCAGTAAGTCGGGCAGCATCTAGGATGTCCCAGTCTTATATGCATCCACTAGCATCATTAAAATAAATTGCAAAAAAGGTTATAGAATGGCCTGCAATTCACTGTTCTATCTGCTTGTTGGATTTTTCTAAATTTCAAAATTTATTACACTTTAACAGTACTTCAATGATTATGAAGTACTTAGTAATTTCAGAGTTCATTGAAAGGCATTATAAACATGGAAGTGTTTCCATTCTCTTATAAAGAATTGTGTTCATTGAGAATTTGATGATATGACTTAAGTGATGGCTATGACAGAACTCAGTAGCAAGACCTCTTGACTAAAAATGCAAAATGGATCAGAGTTTCAAAGCAATGTGCTGTGTATTGGGTCCATCCAAAACATCCTCATGTGCTAAATTCTTCCCAGCTTGGTTTCTTGCGATAGGCACCTAATGGAGTCAAAACCTTTGCCACAAACAGAAGAGTACATAGCATCAACTGGGCGTTTCTTCTTGGGCTAGTTACAAAGCACCACAGACAAAGCCATATTGGAAGCTGTCTTATTCTGCAGACTAGACAGAGAAAGTTGAAACGACTTGAAACAACTTACAAAGTAAACTATAATGGTCCACATTTTTGTTGTGTTCACTCTTTTGGTCTCCCTCTCCTTGTAGATTTCAAAGTTATCAGGGTGCTAAATTTCAGAAGCATGGTCCTTATTTTTCGCCTCTCCAGAACTTATCTTACCTTGTTCTGCTTTGGCTGCACCATTGCATGGCACCCAATCATCAGAGAGCTACTGGGAAAGGGCCAATGTTGGGATCCAGAATACGACAGTGAGGACACATCCAAACCGACTTCTTCCGCCACTTCTCGATGCACAGCCTCTTCCACTGTCTCTCCTGGGAAAGGCAAAAGAAACGAGAAATAAAAAGAAATTTGCTACAAGTCAGTTTGAAAGAGTGAGAAACCAGTCAATGGTTAATGGTGACTGTGGGGTTGTCCATCAGTTGGCTGGGTTATTTCTGCATAAGATGAAAATGGTCTTTGGCCTGTCTCAATTACACTACGCTTACAGAACTACTAGAGCTACAGGATTGTACTATGCACAGCTATAGTTTTATATAAATGAGAAGATATAGACACACTAAAAAATGTACAAAAACATTCAGAAGGATATCACCAGAAATGAAAAGATATACATGTTGGGATAGGCTAAATAGGCTAGGTTTTTCACCCAAAAATGTTCAGAATATAGAACACTCTACTACAAGATATGGAAGCAAGTAACATAGTAGAAGAGTAAATATAAAATTGATACAGGATACGGATCTGTGCCCACAGTTCACCAGTTCAAATGTGCTGTCAGTAAAGTTAAATAAAGGCAAGACATTGCCACACTAGGTTGCAGTCATCACGGGTGGCTATTGCTGGTATAGTACAGTTGGCCCTCCTTATCCACGGGGATTGGTTCCGGGACCCCCCGCGGATACCAAAAAACGCAGATGCTCAAGTCCCTTATTTAAACTGTCCCAATGCTGTGGACTTTAGGACCCAGCGGAGCTCTGGACCTTGTTTAACCTGTCCCAGTGCGGTGGACTTTAGGACCTGGCAGAGCTCGGGACCCGCCGCCCACAATGTTTCTGTTCTGTTGACAGGAAACGATCACAATTGAAAATAAAGTGGAAATAATAAAGCGATCGGAAAGAGGTAAAACATCATCGCTCTTTGGAAAAGCGTTAGTCTACAGTCGGTCAAAGATCGGAACAATTTTAAAGGATAAAGTGAGAATAATGGAGCATGTGAAGGCCCTGTCCTGATGAAAGCTACAATAATTACTAAGCAACACGGTGGTTCAATTATTGAAATACACACATTTAAGTGTTTTATATACATATAAAGGTAAAATATATACTATATACTAAGACAAACGTTTGACTAACTGACGTTAAATAATACCGGATGTACCTATTCCGACTTAGAGAACTTATGTTTTTTTTCCGATTCCCCATCCACAGTAACCTATGCACATCCTCCCGTATACTTTAAATCATCTCTAGATTTAGATTTAGATCTAGATTTAGACAAATGCTGGAGTATGAGAACTTCCGGGTTTCCCCGATCTGCGGTTGGTTGAATCCGCGCATGCGGAACCTGCGGATAAGGAGGGCTGACTGTAATCTGTTATTAGAAATACTTCAAAACAATATATTTTGCAGCAAAAGCTAAATTCTGTCTATAATCCTGCACTGCATGTAATCTGTTATCGTAAGAAGATTTAATTACCAATGTTGCAGAATCCAGCTAGCGCACTATACATTCCAGGAGGAAATCTCTTCTGGCGTGCCAGCAGGCAATGTGTTCCATTGGATACCAACATGATAACCACAGGAGACATCTGTTAATGAAGAATTGCAGGAAGAACTTACCATTTAAAAATAGTTTAAAACATTTGCAATGAACATTTAAAGCAGTGGATATGCCGCTGCTAACCTGAGTTACTCTGATTCCAGGAGATGTTTGTCATTAACTGCTATAAAATGGTTAAATATGATGGGAGCCCAATTGATTGGAGAATAACACTGGGAAGTGGTAGAATATCACACTGGTAGAGATGATGATACTCTTTTGTGGGTGAGATTTTTACAGCAGAGTGGGAAAAATTTATAGTCTGAGTACTCAGCTTTGGCACTCAAAATATACAATTCCATTTCTCAGTGCTTACACCCCTCATCTTCAAGAGCAACGTGTTATGATTAATGAACTTAAACAAGATGTATCCACATCTATTCCTGAAACTTTAATGAAAAACCCTGTTTACACTTCTTATCTATTTATTTTGCTCTCTCCATTTCATCTTGAATCTTCTTCCATGCCCAGGGGTTGTATTATAAGTGCCATTAGTGCAGAGACTGGGAAATAAAATTAGTATTGAGAAAATGAGTATAGAGTGACAGCAAATAAATAAACATAGTGGGTAGAAGCACAGTCAAATCTCTACTATCCAGAGTAATGAAAGAGATATCTACAAAGATACTGGATAATGTAAAACATATTAAAATACATTTAAATGCACCAACATGTTGCACTGTGTCATTCAACAATTGTTTTACAGTGCTATGAATTTCCAGCTTCCTACTTGCAAATTCCCAGACTGCCTACAGGAGCTTATAGACGTATTTACAGTATCCTCTCAGATCAGTTGTTTGAAACATTCTGTCGGGCCCCACGAGAATTTTATGCGTTTCAGTGCGATCACTTAAATTCAATACAGTACATCTAGTCTGCTTAACGTAGCCTTATGTAGCAGAAAAGTAAATCACATCCCAGGAATCAGGCTACTGAATCTCAATCAAAGAATATTTTTCCTTCAGTAGGTAGACCTTACAAAAGGAACATCATATAAGAATACGTCATATAAAGCTAGCTAATGACTACCTGTGGATAATAGATTACTTCATCTGTGCCACAGACACGCTTGCTGCCGGATATATTTTTCTGCGTTGGTTGTCCAGTTCTACCACAGTAGAGATGTGTGCTGTGCCAACAGAGAAGGGCCTGAGCCTAAAATACATCACATTATTATGACTCACATTCCCCACAGATAGTCTGACCTGAAATATAAGCTCAGTGAAAGTTCAGAATACAAATTTGAGGAGATTGATCTTAAATTTAAACTCATAGAAACAGAGCAATCTTTTGTCACAAATACAAGAGCCAGCAGCTGCTGGATATCCAGAGTAAGACACAAAAAATGCTGGAGGAATTCAGCAAGTTAGGCAGCATCTATTGCAGGGGTGCCAAAGCTAGGGGTCCATGTCATTAAAAAGGTTGGGGACAACTGATCTACGGAGAGTAATAAAGAGTTGGTGTTTCAGGCCAAGATGCTTTTTTTCAATCACTATCTAATACAATGCAGTGGTCAGCATTGTAAACCAAGGAAAGATATACAGTACAACAGAATTTCCCAGAATTCTGCAAGTAAATCTCAAGGTTATATAATTTATACATTATTTGATAATAAATGTACTTGACTTGACTTAAATTAAAAATAAGCTTCTGGCCAGAAGTCAATTCATTTCATTATTATGTTCAATATCATTGATTTATAATTTTCTAATATTGTCAATGTAAGTTATTTATACTTTTATGTTAGGAGTAAAAACATAAATTGCTAAATGCAATTGGCAGTTGTATTAAAAACAATTCATTAAATAAACCGATTTGTTAACTCCTGCTTCTGAACCAGAATACAATAGACCTGGTTTGCACTAACGTACCTGGTGCCACGTTGGACTCTTAGATCATTTATCTGTAATGCTAATTCCAGCATTAGGGTGTATTAAAACAAGAACTGTCAAGATAAGAAACAGTTTCTTCCCCCAGGCCATTAGGCTTCTGAACTCTCGGCCACATCGTGTTCAAAGAGTCACTGGTTAATCTGTTCCATACCTTCCAATATTTAATATGAATGTACTTTAATTCATTATTTATGTGTCATTCATCTGTAGATTTTATCCTTACCTTCATAAGTTACCATGTGTTGTGTGTACTACTGTGCTTTACATCCTGGTTCAAAGAAACATTGTCTTATTTCTATATACATTATATAGTTTCATATGTTATATACATGTATGTAGTAACTTCACTTGAACATACAAAAGCCCACTTTAGAACGTCCAAGACCAGAGCCTAGCCTGAAATTAAAACTGCAATATTCTGCAGATGCAGTAGCATAAAGTTCTGAAATCAATCTATGAGAGGCATAAGAATAGAGAAAATTATAATATATTACTGACATAACAGCCCTCCTCACCTCACATTAATACACAGTGTGCAGGTGCATTTACCTCCTCTCCCTCCAGCCCACCATCATACCCTCTCGTTTCAGCCACACATCAGAAACATCTAGATTTGACACTTGCATGGAAGCAATATTTATCTTCAAAATTTGCCAAAACTTTAGTCTTACCTGGGACAGCATAGCTGAATCCTTTCCTTCCACAAGGAAGAAGGCTTTCTGAAATTCTACAAACCTTCCCTTTAGTAGCATTTCCGCTCTGGCTTTTTCAGTTTGACCTTAATTTAAAAGCACAAGTTGAAACATGGTCAGATTATAAGATATCAGGAGAATGCTATTTGGCTCCTTGTTCCTACTCCACCACTCAACAATCATTATAACTTTCCTGCACTAAGCCCATATCCCTTGATTCCAAAATGCGTCAATCTCTGCCTTGAATATATTCCGTGAATGAGCCTGCACAGCCCTTCTTAGTGAGGAATGAAGACATTTCTTCCACTGTCAGTCCTGAATGACTGTGCCTCACTTTGAGACTGTGACCCCTGATACACCAGCCAGCAGAAATCTCATCTGTACGTCAGCCCTGTCAAATCTCATGAGAGTTTTGTTTTCAATTAAATCACCTCTCGTTTTTTTCTAAATTCTAGATTATTTGGCCTTGTCTGCATAATACTTTCTGATAAGACAAAACTGCCATTCCAGAAATAAATATGGTGAACCTTTATTGCACTCCCTCTCTGATAATCATATTCTTCTTCAGATAGGAAAACCAGACCAGTGCATGACATCCTTGGTGCAGTCTCACCAGAGTCCTATATAATTGCAATTAGTTATACTTACCTCTGTACTTAAATCTTAATGCAATAAATCTTAATACTGTTTGCTTTTCAAATGCTTGCTGTGCCTGTGTTTTAACTTTGCATGATTCACATACAATGACTGTCTCCACCCCCGCACAAACCTGCCGAAAACGAACAACTATCAATTCCTGAACACAAGAGATTCTGCAGATGCTGGAAATCCAGAGCAACACACATGAAACTCACGAGGTCAGGCAGTATCTATGGAAATTAATGAACAGTCAACGTTTCAGGCCGAGACCCTTCTTGAGGACTACTCTGCTTTTCTCTTAAAAAAAGCCAAACGTCAATGATGATTACAATTTTTTCACATTATGTTCCATCTATTCATCCTCACCCACTCACTTAGCCTGTACACATTCCCAAACCTTTCTCAATTCACAACTCAAATAAAATAAGAGAGCATTTAGGTTCTTGATTAGTAAGAGCATCAAAGGTTAAGAGGAGAAGACAGGAGACTGCGATTGAGAGGTACAGTATAATAAATCAGCCATGATCCAATGGCACAGCAGACTCAATGGGATAAATGGCCTAATTTTACTCCTATATCCTACTGTCTTAGGACCTTAAATTGCTATAGTACCTATAATAACCTAGAAATGAGATCACATCCCACCACAGAATCAAAAAATACAACACAAATCCTCTGTCACCTATCAGAAATACCTGATCAGTCATATTCCAGCTCTTTCTCCAAAGTACTGCCATTGGTTCTAAGTATTTATCCATTTCCCATTTGAAAATAATGATTGCATACGCTTCTACTACACGTTCAAGTAATATGAGTACCTAAATGGAGAAACGACAAGGTTGCAGGCATCTAAAACAAGCCACAATTCCAGGTTAACACTAATCACCCAACCATCATCCTAAATACAGATGAGCTTTTCTTTATCATTAAGCTGCTATGGGTGCTTGTAGGCTGCCAGGTTTCATGGAGCATTACAGCACAGAAACAGGCCCTTCAGCCCATCTAGCCTGTGCCAACTATTATTTTGCCCAGTCCTACTGACCTGCACCTGGACCATGACCTCCAAACCCCTCCCAACCATGTACTTACATAATCTTCTCTTAAACGATGAAATCAACCCTGCATCCACCACTCCTGCTAGCAGCTTGTTTCCCCTCATGTTCCCTTTAAAAATTTCACCTTCCTCCCTTGCCAATGAACTCTAGTTCTAATCTCACCCAATATTATTTATAACACTGAATACAGAGGGAAGATAACTTATAGGTTATATCATGCTTTGTAATGTCCTGAGGCATTAGATATAAGAAGGTAAATATAAAAAAAGTTTGAAGTAAACAAACTGATTAATACCATCTCATTTCAGGGAAAGTATATTGTAAAAATTATCATGATTTATATAGGGAAGTCCATAAAATGTATTTCACAAAATAAATGTTTAGATACATTAAACTGTGCTTAACAGTCTAGCAAAGGCATACAAAACAATATTACATCTGGTAACACATAAAATGCTGGAGGAACTGAGCAGGCCTGACAGCACTATGGAAAAAAATACAGTCAACATTTTGGGCCAAAACCCTTCAACAGATCTGGAGAAAAAAAAGCTGAGGAGTAGATTTGTAAGGTAGTGGGAGGGGAGAGAGAAACACCAAACAACAGGTGAAAATTGGAGGGGGAGGGATGAAGCAAAGAGCTAGAAAGTTGATAGGTGAAAGAGACAGATGGCCATGGATGAAAGGAGGAGGAGGCAGGGGGAGGAGCACCAGAGAGAGGTGATGGGTGGGGAAGGAGATAACATGAGAGAGGGGCAAGGGGATGGGAAATGGTGAAGGGGGGAGGGGGGTGGGGGCATTACTGTAAGTTTGAGAAATCACTGTTCTTACCATCAGGTTGGAGGCTATCCAAACGGAATATAAGTTGTTCCTCCAACCTAAGTGTGACCTTATCCCGACAGTGGAGAGGGCCATGGACGGACACATTGGAATGCGAATGGGAAGTGGAATTAAAATGGATGGCCACTGGGAGATCCCGCTTGTTCTGGTGGACAGAGCATAGATGCTCGGCGAAGCAGTCTCACGATCTACATCAGATATTCTCACCGATATACAAGAGGCCACACCAGGAGCACCCAACACAGTATATGAACCCAACAGACTCACAAGTGAAGTGTCACCTCACCTGTTTGAGCCCCTGAATGGTAGTGAGGGAGGAGGTGCAGGGGCAGATGAAGCACTTGTTGTGCTTGCAAGGATAAGTACCAGGAGGGAGATCAGCAGGGAGAGATGAATGGACCAGAGAGTCACAAAGGGAGCGATCCCTGCGGAAAGCAGAAAGTGGGGGGAGGAGAAGATGTTTTTGATTGTGGGATCCAGTTGGAGGTGGCAGAAGTTACGGAGAAATATGTGCCGGATGCGGAGGCTGGTTGGGTGGTAGGTGAGGACAAGAGGAACCCTATCCCCGGTAGCATGGCAAGAAGATGGGGTAAGAGCAGATGTATGTGAAATGGAAGAGATGTGGTTGAGGGCAGCATTGATGGGTGAGGAACAGAAGCCTCTTTCTTTGAGAAAGGAGGACATCTGCTTTGTTCCAGAATGAAAAGTTTCACCCTGAGATCAGATGCGGTGGAGACTAAGGAATTGAGAGAAGGGGTTGGCATATTTACGAGTAGCAGGGTGGGACGAGGTATCCCATAGCCTAGCCTCACAATAGAAGGATGTCTCTTTAGAATAAAGATGAGGGGAAATTCTTTAGCCAGAATGTGGTGATTTTGTGTAATTCACTGTCACACACAGCTGTGGAGGTACTTTTGGTACAATAGTTTCATTGATTTAGATACAGAGCTTAATAACAATCTCACCTAAATCTAGTGCAAACTGTGGCACAAGACTTTCTGTACAACCAGTTAGAACTGATTCCTCCATCCATTTTTCTGTCTGGCCCAGCTTCTTAAGAATTCCATTCAGCTCTGGAGCAAAAACTTAAAACATCAGTTTCTTTTCTACGCTCATATAGGCAAGTTTTCAGAAATCTGCAATTGCAATTAAATAACATTCTGAAAGCAAACTATGACAGGCATAACAATACGGAAGATTAAAATATGCCACCTACATAATAGCACTCTTCACCCCACATTAATCCATACTGTGAGCAAATGCACTTACCTCCTCTCCCTCCAGCTCCCTTCAGCTACACATCAGAATCATTTATATCTGCCACTTACATGCAACCAATAAGAGAAAGATGTTTCTTTGCCATTAATATTTGCCAAAGCTTTGCATATTTCCAATAGTGGGAGAGTCTTGATCCAGAAGGCACAGCCTCACAATAGAAGGATATCTCTTTAGAATAAAGATGAGCGGGAATTCTTTAGCCAGAATGTGGTGATTTGTGTAATTCATTGTCACGCACAGCTGTGGAGGACAAGTCATTGAGTATACTTAAAGTGGAGATTACAGTAATATGTAAGGGCATCAAAGGTTACGGAGTTGAGAGGGATAATAAATCAGCCATGATCAAATGGTGGAGCAGACTCGGAGGGCTGATTAGCCTAATTCTGCCCCAATGTCTTCCGGTTTTATGGTCCTATACTGGGTCTGGTGTGTGGATAAGTCACAGCAAAGTCACATTATCATTGAAAAGGAGAAGAAAAACCCTGATCTGCTATGTTCCTGTGTTGCAAAGTGCAAAGGGTTGTTAGTTAATGAGTATCCTGTCATAATGGTCACTGTGAGATAAGATGTTTATACGGCACATTACAGTTTACAATAATTTGTGCATGACTTTTGACTACTCTACCATTGACCTATACCACTACTAAATGGACACGAGAACTGTTTGGAAGTATTTCTTTAAAGTAATTACAATCAATGAAATAAATTGTACATCCACAAAAGAAGACATTATTACAATTAGTGTCAGAGTGGGACTTGGAAGGAAGGCTTCCTCTTCAGAACACGATAAAACAATAATTTTTTGAAAAGTATCGATTTAAGGAAATATGACTGATGTCTTAAGTTGAACTCATTCTTTCAGAGACCCTAGCTAATCTACTTCCAGTTTCTAAAAAGGTAATAGAAGGTTAGCAAAGCCCCTAAGTGGCTATTTTTTCTCCAGTATTTCTACCTGAGGCTGTAACAAATGGTGCTATGTACTTGTTCTCAATCCTCTGCAAAAGAGGTGAGAGACCATGAAAAAGCAGGAAAGTTCCAGAGCTCAGAGCCTTCCGGCAGGCTTCATCATCCTCCTTCAGGTCACATAGGTAGCTGCAATATAATTAAAATAAAAGAAAGATTAGTATTAGAGAAAGGTTATTTTTCTTATAAATGAGATCTACATAATTTCCTCCATGTTTAGTGATATGAATTAGAAAATATACAGTCCATCAGATTCTTAATAGACCCCAAAACTCCCTGTTGAACTGTATAACAATCATTTTCAGAACACAGGACAGGCCCTTTGACTCACAATGTTGGCTGGCCTTTTAACCTTCTCCAAGATTAATCCAACCTTCCCCTCCTTCATATCTCTCAATTTTTCTATCATCCATAAGGCTATTTAAATTTCTTAAATGCCCTAATGTATCTGCCTCTACCACCACCCTGGAAGTGTGTGGCTGTGTAAAAAAAACTCTGACTTCACCCTATAGAGTGCCTATAAAAAGTATCCACCCCCCTTAGAAGTTTTCATGTTTAATTGTTTTACAACATTGAATCACAGTGGATTTAATTTGGCATTTTTGATACTGATCAACAGAAAAAGACTCTTTTGTGTCAAAGTGAAAACAGATCTCTACAAAGTGATCTAAATTAATTACAAATACAAAACACAAATAATTGATTGCATGTGTTCATCCTCCTTTAACATGACACACCAAATCATCACTGGTGCAGCAAATTAGTTTTAGAAGTCACATAATTAGTTAAATGAAGATCCGTTTTTGGAGACCTGTCTGCAGCCAAAGTGTTACAATTGATTGTAGTAAAAATACATCTGCATCTGGAAGGTCCAACTGATGATGAGCCAGTATCCTGGCAAAAACTACACCACAAGGACAAAAGAATACTCCAAGCAACTCAGCGAAAAGGTTATTGAAAAGTTCAAGTCAGGAGATGGATACAAGAACATTTAAGTAAAGCTAGGGCTTTACTCTTTGGAGAGAAGGAGGATGAGAGGAGACATGATAGAGGTATACAAGATATTAAGAGGAATAGATAGAGTGAACAGCCAGCACCTCTTCTCCAGGGCACCACTGCTCAGTACAAGAGGACATGGCTTTAAGGTAAGGGGAGAGAAGTTCAAGGGGGATATTAGAGGAAGGTTTTTCACTCAGAGAGTAGTTGGTGCGTGGAATGCACTGCCTGAGTCAGTGGTGGAGGCAGATACACTAGTGAAGTTTAAGAGACTACTAGACAGGTATATAGAGGAATTTAAGGTGGGGGGTTATATGGGAGGCAGGGTTTGAGGGTCGGCACAACATTGTGGGCTGAAGGGCCTGTAATGTGCTGTACTATTCTATGTTCTATGTTCTATGAAAATCCCTTGGAGTACATCTAAGTCAATCATCAAGAAATGGAAAGAAGATGGCACAGCTGTAAATTTGCTTAGAGCAGGCCATCCTCAAAAACTGAGTGACTGTGCAAGAAGGGGAATAGTGAGGGAGGCCACCAAGAGACCTATGACAACTCTGGAGAAATTACAAGCATCAGTGGCTGAGAGAAACTGCACATACAAAAACTGATGCCTGGCTGCTTCACCAGTTGCAGCTTTATGGGAGAGTGGCAAAGAGAAAGCCATAGTTGAAAAAAAACTCATATAAAATGTTGGCTAGAGCTGGCCAGAAGGATTGTGGAAGACTCGGAAGTCAGCTGTAAGAAGGTTCTATGGTCTGATGAAAGCAAACTTGAGCTTTTTTGGCCATTAGACTGAACACTACACTGTACATCATGAAAAACACACCATCTCTGTGAAGGTGACGGCGCTATCATGCTGTAGGGATGCTTCACTGCAGCAGGCCCTGACAGGCTTGTGAAGGTAGAGGGTAAAATTAATGCAGCAAAATGGAGTGAAATCCTGGAAGAAAACCTGATGCAATCTACAAGAGAATGGTGACTTGGGAGAAGATCTGTTTTCCAGCAAGATAATGAGCACAAGCATAAAACCAAAGCCACACAGGAATGGCTTAAATACAACAAAGTTAATGTGCTGGAGTGACCAAGTCCGGACCTCAATCCAATTGAGAATTTGTGGCTGGTCAAGTCGTTCACTCACGATTCTCATGCAACTTGACAGAGCTTGAGCAGTTTTGTAAAGAAGAATGGGGAAAGATTGCAGTGTCCAGATGTCAAAAGTTGATAGAGACATATCCACACAAACTTAAGGCTGTAATTACTGCCAAAGGTGTATCTACTAAATGCTGACCTGAAGGGGGTGAATACTTATGCAATTAATTATTTTGTGTTTTATAACTGTAATTGATTTAGAATACTTTGTAGTGATCTGTATTCACTTTGACATGAAAGAGTCTTTGTCTGTTGATTAATGTCAAAAATAGCCAAATTAAATCCACTATGATTCAATGTTGTAAAACATTAAAACATGAAAACTTCCAAAGTGGTGAGGGGCATTGTACTTTCCACCAATCACCTTAAAATCATGTCTTTTGTATTAACCATTTCTGTCCTGAAAGTTTTGATGGTTTGTATGGTTAAGGCATGACTTATTAGAAGTTTTCAAGATAGTAAGGATAATTGGAGACATTATTTAGTTTCTGGAGAACCTAGGAGTAAAAGTTTGAACCAGTTTTTTGGGGAGTTGAATTTAGGGAATGTGCCTATACAGCCAAAGGTGACAGATATTCAGAACATTGTTCTGATTAGAATAAGTAGGGAGGGAGGGTGTCCTGTGTTTGTGAACGGTGCTATAGAAATGAATATATTCTTTTCTCCTCACTCAAGTAATTTGCAAGATATAAAAAAAGTGACAGATATAGTTATTTTTCAGATTGCATTGAATCTACTGTGTAATATACTTATGATAAATATTGTACACTCAGGAAAATAGTTTAGCAATTTTGTCCTCAACAGTTCTTCAAGATAACCAATTTGCAGTGAAGCAACGGATCAGTCCAATTATGTTTCATCTGGCAACAACAGTTAAATTTTTAGAGTGACTGCGATTAAATTTGCTTCCTTCAGAAGATTTAAAAGTCCTGTCTGAAACCGTATGGAAATCAGTAACAATTTATAGTAAGAAGAGATTTTTCCTTCTTTGCTCATGGTAATAGAGCAAGCCAACTGGAACAACAGATCTATACTGACTCCCAGGAGAATGATATTCTTGCAACTTATCAGACCCTAAGACATAGAAAAATCTGGCATTCAGCCCTTCGATCCTGCTCTGTCATTCTATCATAGCTGATATATTTTCCCTCTCAACCCCATTCTTCTGTCTTCTCCCCATAACCTTTGACACCCTTAATAATCAAGAACCTATCAACCTCTGCTTTAAATATACCCAATGACTTAGCCTCCACAATAGTCTATGGCAATGAAACCCACAGATAAACCTCTGGCTAAAGAAATTCCTCCTCATCTCTGTTCTAAAGAGACATCATTCAAATATGAGGCTGTGCCCCCTGGTCCTAGACTGTCCCACTATTGGAAACATCCTTTTTACGCCCACACTATCGAATGTTTTACAGATTCTTATTCAGTATATTCTTTTACACATGTCCATTAACTTCTCTTTCATTTTTTCGCCACCCACCTGCACTAAAGTTAATCTATAGTAGCTTATTAACCTTCTAGTATGTCTTTGGATCGAGGGAGGAAAACAGAACACTCAGGGGAAATCCATGAGGTCACAGAGACAACATGCAAACTCCACACTTTCATGACACAAATTAAAACTTAGCCTGGGAAATAGAGAGAGATTTTCAAGTGTGCAAATGGAAATCCCTTGAAATTGGCAATTATATTCTTGATGCCATAGTTTGATATGGGAATCCATATAAAATATGGGACACCACCCCTGTTCATCACTGACTGCTCTCAAACACTAAGAGGACAAAAGAAAAGAACACCTAATATAAGTGATTAGAAGCACAACACAAAACTCACCGGATCCGACTGACATAATTTGAAGCCATTCTGTAGGATAACCGAGAGGCTGGTTTGATGAAATTCCTCAAAAAGAAATGCATCACTGCTTGTTTTCAAGTCCAGCTTGTAGTATTTAACTAACCGTGTCGACCTCTGGTCACCTCAACAGCAAGGTAATCTGACAGGAAAGAGAAACCAGTTATAGCCCAAGTACAACCAAACCTGCACACGTTAAATAAGAGAACACAGTAAAGCAGGGTGAGGGAATTATTATGTAAAATCTCACCACCCTTTGGTGGCTCAGCTCAGAACAAGAACTCCAAAATGAAGCTAATCACTCAGTTTCCAACGTGCACACCAACACCTGTGTCTTAATGAAACTACATTGGTACAAATTTAAAACCAAATAATGAACACTTTATAGCTCTGGGATGTAAATTCTTGCAAATCCATAAGTAACACTGAAAGAGTATCTTCACCAGATAGGTGAAGTAGTTCAAGCAGTTGGCTCATTGTTACAACCCTAAAATGTAATAAATACTGGTCTTGCCACAAACACCTACATCACTTAAAAGCAAAAATAAAACACCTTGTATTTCTTGGTTACTTGCTGACATACACTAAGCAAATCAGAACCTTTGAATACATGGTAGCATAGTGGTTAGCTTAACGCTGTTACAGTGACAGGGATCTGCATTCAATTCTGCCAATGTCTGTAAAGAGTTCATACCTTTCAGAATTGGAGCTGAAGTCAGGGATCGGCTAAGCTCCCGGTGGAGGCAGAGCAGGCTCTAGGAGTCGGGCGGCCTGCTCCTGCTCCAAATTACTTTACGACGTGACGTTTGTAACAGCGGAGCCCTAGCCATGTTCACAAACCCCTAAGTGGGACCCCTCCGTTTCTGCAGCTACCCCACCTTTTACCGTCACCCCGGCAACCCTGGTCCAGCTGACTACCGACAAGACTGAAGCAGCGGCAAGATGGGCTCCTCGGCTCCCGCCGGCGGACTGAGAAGTGACCTCCACAGGCGAGGCTGCTGAAAGAGCCCGGAAGATTCCCAACTAACGTTACTTAATGCAAAGTTCGAGACTGTGAGACAAGCACGGACAGAGATGATATTGTCGACGCGGTGAGAGTGATAGAGAAAAAAAATGACATGCATGCCTCAATAAAATCATATAGTCCTGGAAATAGCAAGCAGATCAAAGTGCAGAGACACTGCACAACCTCTCGTTCAGTGACCAGAGGGTCACTGAATTGAAACATTCTGCTTCAGAATCTGCAAGGTTGTTTTATTTACATATTTCTTTGACACTTGTCACACCCCAAAGCACGTAGTTCTGAACTGTGGTTGTGGCTGGCATATAACAATTTCAGCGACATATCACTGCCACACACACACACACACACACACACACACACACACACACACACACACACACACACACACACACACACACACACACACACACACACACACACACACACACACACACACACACACACACACACACCATCTTTTCAATAGCACTTTGAAAGTTTTCTGTGCTACAATTTCCTTCAACCTATTAACTCAAAACAAGAATGCTACTATACTGCCTGTGGTAATACTTCAATGATGACAGACAATTTGTGCGCAACAAGCTCCCACAAGCAGCTTATGCTATTGATCAGATAACATATGTTATTGGCCAAAGTTTAGAGAATGGCTCTCTACAAGCAAAAACTGCAAATATTGGTAATCTGAAAAGAAAACAAAGTGCTGGAAATATTCACTAGATCTACAGGGAAAGAAACATAATTATTTTTCAGGTCAGTAACTTTTCATCCAAAGGGATATCAGTCTAATTATCATAATAGCATCAATAAATCTTTGGCATCCCCAAGGGAGCAGGTAGAACCTGCATTTTATTTCTCATCTAAAAGACTGCAATTGCCTGTAAGGTAGATTCTGCAAATTCCATAGGTCATCTCAGAACAACAAAAAAAGAACTGAGCTGACATTATTACTGGTGGAACGCAGCAGGCCAGGCAGCATCTTTAGGAAGAAGCACTGTCGACGTCTCCGTCTAAATCTGCAATTTATATTAATTTGTAATAAATAGTATGTACAACAGGACAGTCAACATAACATAGAAATACAATTGTATCTGCGTGAGTAATCAGTCTGATGGCCTGGTGGAAGAAGCTGTTCAGAAGCCTGTTGGTCCTGGCTCTTATGCCATTTCCCAGATGGTAGCAGCTGGAACAGTTTGTGGTTGTGGTGACTCAAGTCCATAATGATCCTTCGGACCCTTTTTAAACGCCTGTCTTTGTAAATGTCCTGAATAGCAGTAAGTTCACATCTACAGATGCACTGGGCTGTCCGCACCACTCTCTGAAGAGTCCTGAGATTAAGGGAGGTACAGTTCCCATACCAGGCAGTGATGCAGCCAGTCAGGATGCTCTTAATTGTGCCCCTGTAGAAAGTTCTTAGGATTTGGGGGCCCATACCAAACTTCTTCAACCGTCTGAGGTGAAAGAGGCATTGTTGTGCTTTTTTCACCACACAGCCGGTATGTACAGACTACGTGAGATCCTCGGTGATATGTATGCCGAGGAATTTAAGCTGTTCACCCGCTCAACCCCAGATCCATTGATGTCAGTAGGAGTTAGCCCGTCTCTATTCTTCCTGTAGGCCATACCCAGCTCCTTTGACTTTGCGACATTGAGGGAGAGTGGCGAACTATTCTCGATCCTAAGGGATCACCTAAAAAAGACTACAGTAGCTACTCCACAAGGAGACTGAGTCCAGAGTTTTAGGACTCATGTCTCGGGAAAGGAACTTGAACTCTTAAAGTGGGGGGTAGAGGAGGTTGGAATTATTACAATTAAGCAACAACCGACAAACTATCAAATTGCTCAAATTGATTTGAAAAAAATGTACAACGAAATATGACAGCAAGTTCCCAGAATAGTAATCTGAAATGGTGAACAGATTTTGTCACATTGATTGCAGGCTAAATATAGAACATAGAAAACCTACAGCACAACAGAGGCCCTTCGGCCCACAAAGTTGTGCCGAACGTGTCCCTACCTTAGAAATCACTAGGCTTACCTATAGCCCTCTATTTTTCTAAGCTCCATGTACCTATCTAAAAGTCTCTTAAACCCCTCGCATCCGCCTCCACCACCGTTGCCGGCAGCCTATTCCATGCACTCACTGAGTAAAAAACTTACCCCCGACATCTCCTCTGTACCCACTCCCCAGTACTTTAAACCTGCGTCCTCTTATGGCAACCATTTCAGCCCTGGGAAAAAGCCTCTGACTATCCACATGATCAATGCCTCTCATCATCTTATACACCTCTATCAGGTCGCCTCTCATCCTCCATCACTCCAAGGAGAAACAGCCGAGTTCACTCAACCTGTTCTCATAAGGCATGCTCCCCAATCCAGGCAACACCCTTGTAAATCTCCTCTGCACCCTTTCTATGTTTTCCACATCCTTTCTGTAGCGAGGCGACCAGAACTGAGCACAGTACTCCAAGTGGGGTCTGACCAGGGCCCTATAAAGCTGCAACATTACCACTCGGCTCCTAAATTCAATTCCATGATTGATGAAGGCCAATACATCATACACCTTCTTAACCACAGAGTCAACCTGCGCAGCTGCTTTGAGCGTCCTATGGACTCGGACCCCAAGATCAAGTCGTCACTTTTATTGTAATTTTGACCATAACTGCTGGTACAGTACATTGTAAGAATGAGACAACGTTTTTTCAGGACCATGGTGTCACATGACTGAACTACATAAAAAAACACAGAAAAAAACTACATTGGACTACAGACCTATCCAGGACTGCATAAAGTGCACAAAACAGTGCAGGCATTACAATATATAATAAACAAGACAATAGGGCAGTAAGGTGTCAGTCCAGGCTCTGGGTATTGAAGAGTCTGATAGCTTGGGGATAGAAACTGTTACATAGTCTGGTCGTGAGAGCCCGAATACTTCGGTGCCTTTTGCCAGATGGCAGGAGGGAGAAGAGTTTGTATGAGGGGTGTGTGGGGTCCTTCATAATGCTGTTTGCTTTGCGGATGCAGCGTGTAGTGTAAATGTCTGTAATGGTGGGAAGAGAGACCCCGATGATCTTCTCAGCTGACCTCACTATCCGCTGCTGGGTCTTGCGATCCAAGATGGTGCAATTTCCGAACCAGGCAGTGATGCAGCTGCTCAGGATGCTCTCAATACAACCCCTGTCGAATGTGATGAGGATGGGGGGTGGGAGATGGACTTTCCTCAGCCTTCGCAGAAAGTAGAGACGCTGCTGGGCTTTCTTTGCTATGGAGCTGGTATTGAGGGACCAGGTGAGATTCTCCGCCAGGTGAACACAAAGAAATCTGGTGCTCTGATACCTCTGATCCTCCACACTGCCAAGAGTCTTACCATTACTACTATATTCTGCCATCATATTTGACCTACCTGTGGTGAACTACATATACCAGTTTGGACACCCCCCCCCCACCCCCCCGATGACTGCTCCTGTAGCTCCTCCCACAGACCCCGGTATAAAGGCGATTGAGGCCTGAGCCCAGCCCTCAGTTTCCAGGATGTAGTATGGTGGTCAATTGCTGCTTGTTCTTTCTTCCAGTCAATAAAAGCCGATATCTCGCCTCATGTCTCAGAGAGTTATTGATGGTGCATCACTACCAAAATGAACCACTTCACACTTATCTGGGTTTAACTCCATCTGCCACTTCTCAGCCCAGTTTCGCATCCTATTAATGTCCCTCTGTAACCTCTGACAGCCCTCCACACTATCCACAACACCTCCAAGCTTTGTGTCATCAGCAAACTTACTAACCCATCCCTCCACTTCCTCATCCAGGTCATTTATAAAAATCATGAAGAGTGAGGCTCCCAGAACATATCCCTGAGGCACTCCACTAGTGACCAACCTCCATGCAGAATATGCCCCATCTATAACTATTCTTTGCCTTCTGTGGGCAAGCTAGTTCTGGATCCACAAATCAATGTCCCCTTGGATCCCATGACTCCTTACTTTCTCAGTAGCCTTGCATGGGGTACCTTATCAAATGCCTTCCTGAAATCCATATACTGCATTCCTTCATCAATGTGTTTAGTCACATCCTCAAAAAATTCAATCAGGCTCGTATGGCACGACCTACCCTTTACAAATCCATGCTGACTAATACTAATCATATTATACCTCTCCAAATGTTCATAAATCCTGCCTCTCAGGATCTTCTCCATCAATTTACCAACCACTGAGGTAAGACTCACTGGTCTTTAATTTCCTGGGCTATCTCTACTCCCTTTCTTGAATAAAGGAACAACATCCGCAACCCTCCAATCCTCTGAAACCTCTCCCGTCCCCATTGATGATGCAAAGATCATCGCCAAAGGCTCAGCAATCTCCTCCCTTGCCTCCCACAGTAACCTGGGGTACATCTCATCCGGTCCTGGCGACTTATCCAACTTGATGCTTTCCAAAAGCTCCAGCACATCCTCTTTCTTAATATCTACATGCTCAAGCTTTTCAGTCTGCTGCAAGTCATCATTACAATCACCAAGATACTTTTCCATAGTGAATACTGAAGTATTCATTAAGTACCTCTGCTATTTCCTCTAGTTCCATACACACTTTCCCACTGTCACACTTAATAGGTCCTATTCTTTCACGTCCTATCCTCTTACTCTTCACATACTTTTAGAATGTCTTGGGGTTTTCCTTAATCCTGCCTGCCAAGGCCTTCTCATGGCTCCTTCTGGCTCTCCCAATTTCCTTCCTATTAGCTTTATAATCTTCTAGATCTCAAACATTACCTAGCTCTCTGAACCTTTTGTAAGCTTTTCTTTTCTTCTTGACTAGATTTACTACAGCCTTTGTACATTATGGTTCCTGTACCCTATCATAACTTCCCTGTCTCATTGGAACATATGTTTGCAGAACTCCATACAAGTATCCCCTGAACATTTGCCACATTACTTCTGTACTTTTCCCTGAGAACATTTGTTTCCAATTTAAGCTTCCAATTTCCTGCCTGATAGCCTCATAATTCCCCTTACTCCACTTTTCTAACTTGTCTGTTCCTATCTCTCTCCAATGCTATTGATCACTATCTCCAAAATGCCCTCCCACTGACCAGGTTCATTTCCCAATACCAAATCAATTACAGCCTCTCCTCCTGTAGGCTTAACTACATATTGTGTCAAGAAACCTTCCTGAACACACCTAACAAAATCTACCCCATCTAAATCCCCCGCTCTAGGGAGATGCCAATCGATAATTGGAATCTCCCATCACAACACTGTTATTACTACACCTTTCCAGGATCTGTTTCCCTATCTGCTCCTCGATATCCCTGTTATTATGGGGCGGCCTATAGTTTAGGACATTAAAGAGAATTCCTCTCCCTTCTTCTAAGTTGTGTCATTGGTCTTCTGACAGTATAAATAATGATGCCCCAGTATCAATTCCCATCCAAACACCCCACCCCATAGCGCAGCCTTTCTCTGTACTGCAGTAGTCGCAGCTTTGAGAGCAAAGACCAAGTAAAAGAAAACAGAGATTGGATTCACAAAGAATGTCAAAGAGAGAAGTTATTAGAGCAATTATTAGCCGTCGACAAATATTTTAAATAACATCGCCTGCTTGCCTTTTGTAAATATTCTGTCTTGAAGTTCTAATCAAATTTGAAAATATACTGAATCCAAAGCGCGAACGAAAGGTCACTTCACGCTGAAGGGGAATGGGGTTCATTGTGTTGATTAACGCAGGAACGGCGGGCAGCGAACAGCACGGTACCAGCGTTGGGAGGTGCATTGACATGGTTGTGCTGTCGGCGACTCGTTCGCCTGCAGCGCCTCTCCAAGCTTGGAGGTCCTTCGGATCAGCGCCTCACAACGGTTGGAGGTCCTCCGGCTCAGCGCCTCTCCACGGTTGGAGGTCCTCCGGCTCAGCGCCTCTCCACGGTTGGAGGTCCTCCGGATCAGCGCCTCACAACGGTTGGAGGTCCTCCGGCTCAGCGCCTCACAACGGTTGGAGGTCCTCCGGCTCAACGCCGCCTGCGGTTGGTCCTCCGGCGCAGCGCTGGCACTTAATTCGCAGAGTGTGAGAAACTGCACGTTCTGTATCGGGGGGTGCGGCCGGAAAAGCAAGTCGAGACGACGAGCCTGAGGGGGCGGTGAGAGAGAGTGAGGTCCGCCTCTAGGTAGTGGGATGATAGTACAGAAGCGGTGGGGTTCTGTTGAGTCCCTTCCTCCCTCAGTGGAAGGAGGCGTAGTTGTGTGAAAGCTAGAAGAGATCCTAGTTAGGGAGAAGGATTGAGCCGAGCTGTCCGAACAGGCAAGGCCTAGGTACGATTTACGGGAACTCTTTAACCCTCACTGCACATAATTATCCGAGTTCTAACTCAGTGCAAATGTCTAAACAGCCGTGTCATATTTATACATAACTTAATCTTCTCTTCGTTTGTTTACCAGTCAGAACTAACTTGGAAGTTCAATTTGCTGTTAAGCATCTTATCATGTTTGTAGGAAGTGACCGAAAGGAGTTTCCAAATTATACATACTAACATCCCATCATCAGTCGTCGGATAGATGACTAGCTAATCAGATTTTGATTGTTGGTTGAGGGAGAGATGTTAACCAAGACATTACCTTGATTCTCCTGGTGTCTATTAACATCCTCTTTAAAGGTAGGTGGTTTAACTTTTCAAATGACAAGGTTTCTGAATAAATCAAAACTATTCAGTACTACACTGAAATGTTCAGTGTATTTATAGGCAAACTGCATGAATCATATATTTATAATCACCTGATCAAAAGGTAGGGTAGTTGAGACAATTGCATTCAAATTAGAGGAAAGATAAATAATTAAGTTCATATGCAACGCACACAAAATGCTGGAGGAACTCAACAGGCCAGACAACATCTATGGAAATGAGTAGACAGTTGACATTTCAGGCAAAGATCCTTCAACAGGACTCGGCCTGAAACGTGGACTGTTTACTCTTTTCCATAGATGCCTGGCTTGCTGAGTTCCTCAAGCACTTCATGTGTATTGCTTGGATTTCTAGCATCTGCAGATTTTCTCGTCTTCGTGCTACTTAAATTTATGTGCCAGAATGTGGCAAAATGCTTTAAAAAGCGCACATTGGAAGTGTTATCACTGCTGTAAAGTACGAAAACAACAGCTAATTAAAGCATGGCAGGCTCCTTCATACACCAATGTGATAATGATCAGATAATTTCTCTTTAAAAAATAATAATTAGATGCAATTATTAGTCAGGCCAATACATCTGACAGAGAAGATAAGATATTTAGCACATCTGATGATGCATCACGTCCCCATAACATTATACAGGAATGTAAGCCAATCATTTGGTTGGAATGGGTCTAACTTGGAGAAGTCTGAATAAATTCTTGCTTCAGCGGGTACAGGTATTGATTTTAACCGTTTCAGTGATAAACTCTGCCATCTTCATCAGGGATGATGCCTGGGCATGTCTAGTCCGGTGGTATTTATACCCCTGTTGTCTGTCCCTTCAGATTGGTTAGTCCTCATCCCATCATGTCTCTGCAGTCCCACCTTGTTTACTATGGCCACTGCAAATGCCATGTTCTGCTACCACCAATTTCTCCAGGTAACCTAAATAGATACACCTCCTGTGCTCCTTGATGCAGGTTTTTACGGTACGTCCCGTGTGGCATTCACTGGGAATTCAGTAAACCCCAACTGTCCTGAGCCCCAGGTCATCTTTGACCCTCCATGAGGATGATTTGAACATCCTTACGTGTTTATAGATGATATTAATCCAGTATTTCTTCAGAATCCTGACAATCCTTCCAGAAACCATGGAAATATAGGGAAGACAGGAGAATTCTGATTTCTACTGTAGCTAAGCGATATGCAGCATTTGGCATGTGTTCAGATTCAGAATCAAAACCTTATGAATACTTTACACTGCCTTGCTCGAGGAATTAACTATAAACATGTTGATTAAAAAAACAGCTCATCTGTTTTTGATCATACTCTTTAAGAAAGGACTGGTAACTTGACCATGACCCTCATCCTTGTAATGAGTCCAGCTGAGTAGCTAAATTGTAACGGATTTTGGTGTAATTTACTTTTTAGCAGGCATGATGCTTTGCACAAAAAACAAATGGGCCATAAAGAATTGTGGAATTGTACCCCAAAAGGAGCTTGAAGCTTTTTTAAAAAGAGAAAATTAAAGTTTACAACAAATCAGAGCCTTTCTTCCCATTCATAGAATAATATTAATGCTAAATTAATTGTAAAAATAAATCTTGTTAAAAATTCTCATCTTTTTGATCTTGTGAAGGCTCAGCCAATTACTAACAACCCCATCTTCCCAAAAACAAAGCTAAGAAAGAAGTCACGCAGCCCAATACTGCTAATCGAGTGTTAATTTGCATGATATCCCTTCACTTCTTCTCAACTACCCTTCAACCTATTGTTTTTTTACCCTTACTGATCTGCTTTAAGGATATCAATTCTCAGAATCAGAATTGGGTTTATTATCAGTGTTATAGGATGTGAAATTTGTTTAGTAGCAGCAGTACAGGGCAAAGATATGGATTACTATAAATTACAAAATAAATGAAGTGCAAAAAAATAAGGTTTGTTATCTGTTCAGAATTATGATGATGGAAGAAATATGATGATTAAATATGAGTTATTTCTGAATCATTGAGTGCGAGTCTTCAGGCTTCTATATCTCTTCCCTGATGGTAGCAAGATGGCATGTCCCAGCTCGTGAGAGCCCTCAAAGATGATGCATTTACTTGAGGCAGCAGCTCTTGAAGATATCCTCAGTGATGGGAAGGGTTGTGCCTGTGATGGAGTTGGCTGAGTCTGCAGTCTCTTTCAATCCTGTGCATTTGAGCCTGCGTACCAGGCTGTGATGCATTAAGGTTAGAATGCTCTCCACCGTACTAAAGAAATTTGCCAAGATCTTTTTGTTGACATACCAAATCTCAACCTCGTAATGAAGAATAAGTCATTGATGTGCCTTCTTCGTGATTGCTTCAATGATTATTCTCTGAGATGTTGATGACCAAGAACTTAAAACTGCTCACTCTTTCCACTGCTAACCTCCCTCAATGAGGACTGGCGCATGTTCTCCCATCTTCCACTTCCTGAAGTTCACAATCAATTTCCTCGGTCTGCTGACATTGAGTGCGCAGCTGTTGCTGCAACAGCACTCAATCCAGCCAATCTATCTCACTCCTGTACACCACCTCTTTGTGCCATTTGAGATTATACCAACAGTGGAGTCATCTCAGAATTTATAAATGACATTTGAACTGTTCTTAGCCATACAGTCATGAATGTAGAACGAGTGGAGCTCCTATAATATCTGTTACATTTTGGCAACCAACTGCTATCTATAGTTTGGCAAGCTATAGTTATCTGCTGTTGTAAGATTGGGAAAATGAGAGGCAAACAAATTTGTTATAAGAAAGTGTATTATTTGACCATGTTGGCCCTCAAACAGACAAATGAGTGAGACGTCAAAGGAAATCTTTCAAAAAGTCTGATGTATTGATTTTGCCTGGTTTCATGAGACAATCTGCAGCATTTACTGGGAAAAAAACACAGATCTATAACCATTCATAGCCTCATGTCTAATCAGGGAGGTTTACTGAATAGATAGGCCATCTCTGTCCTGAAACCATGGGAAAATGGTGCTACTTTACACTTACTTAAAATTATTTTCTGGTTTGCTTAATTCTAAGTTATTGGACTTCAGGATTTGGAAATGGTTACTATAGTGTTGTTCATTGGGAGATGATTTTTAAATAGGAATTCTAAAGTTAGTACAGATAGTGTGAGGTATTTAAAGCCAAAAATGTAAAACATTTCCTTTATGTGGCCCATAGAGACAAAATACCTTAAGTGAAACTCCTTCCGTTTACTCAGTCTTGCCAGGAAAACTAAGCATGTCCCAATTTATCTGCTGGCGGTAGGATTGTCCTTGACCTCTACAAAGCAATGATCTAACTTTGTAAATCATGGAAAGCGGCCAGTGAGTGAGTGGGCCAGTGAAGGAGTAGAGATTTGAGGCTTTGACTTGAGAGATTCTGGCAGTTTTGGCAGTTGGACTGTGCAATCAAGTCAATGAAGATTTGAATAGCTCAGACTCAACAGAAAGCAGCTGATTGGGCAATCGAGGTCAGGTGACCAAGCAGTTTGAAAAGCTCAAACAAATAAATAGAGGGTTACCTCAAGCAGAGCGGCCAGTGAGTGAGCGGGCCAGTGAAGGAGTGGAGATTTGAGGCTTTGACTCGAGAGGCTTCGACGAGAAGAGGCTGAGGACGAGCTTCACTCCAAGTGAGGTAAGGCCGGGTAAGTTCCTTTCAAAGGAGAAAGTTTCAAAAGTTGAGGCAAGTATTGGGTAGGTCATGGCAGCTGAGATCGGCCCCGTGGTTTGTTCATCCTGCAGCATGTGGGAAATCAGGGATACTTCCAGTATCCCTGACGACTATGTGTGCAGGAAGTGTGTCCAACTGCAGCTTCTGGCGACCGCATTGAGCGTCTGGAGCTGCGATTGGATTCATACTGGAGCATCCGCGATGCTGAGAAAGTCGTGAATAGCACATTCAATGAGTTGGTCACACCGCAGGTAAAGGCTACACAGGCAGAAAGTGAAGGGGTGGCCACAAGACAGCGTAGCAGTAGGCAGGTAGTGCAGGAGTCCCCCGAGGTCATCTCCCTCCTAAACAGATATACTGTTTTGGATACTGTTGGGGGAGATGTCTCATCAGGGGAAGGCAGCAGCAGCTGAGTTCATTGCACCATGGGTGGCTCTGCGGCACAGGAGGGAAGGAAAAGGAGTGGGAGAGCTATAGTGATAGGGGATTCGATTGTAAGGGGAATAGATAGGCGTTTCTGCGGCCGCAAACGAGACTCCAGGATGGTATGTTGCCTCCCTGGTGCAAGGGTCAAGGGTGTCTCTGAGCGGCTACAGGACATTCTGGAATGGGAGGGTGAACAGCCAGTGGTCGTGGTGCACATAGGTACCAACGATATAGGTAAAAAACAGGATGAGGTCCTACAAGGTGAATTTAGGGAGTTAGGAGATAAACTAAAAAGTAGGACCACAAAGGTAATAATCTCTGGATTACTACCAGTGCCACGTGCTAGTCAGAGTAGAAATAGGAGGATATTTCAGATGAATATGTGGCTTAAAAAATGGTGCAAGGGGGAGGGATTCAAATTTCTGGGGCATTGGAAACAGTTCTGGGGGAGGTGGGACTGGTATAAACAGGACGGTCTGCACCTGGGCTGGACTGGAACCAATGTCCTAGGGGGAGCGTTTGCTACTGCTGTTCAGGAGGCTTTAAACTAATGTGGCAGGGGGATGGGAACAAGTGCAGAGAGACAGAGGGATGTAAAATGACGGTAGAAGCAAAAAGTAGTAAGGTGAAAAGTAAAAGTGGCAGGCAGGCAAATCCAGGGCAAAAAGCAAAAAGAGCCACTTTTCAACATAATTGTATAAGGGCTAAGAGTGTTGTAAAAACAAGCCTGAAGGCTTTGTGTGTCAATGCGAGGAGCATTCGTAACAAGATGGATGAATTGAATGTGCAGATAGTTACTAATGAATATGATATAGTTGGGATCACAGAGACATGGCTCCAGGGTGACCAAGGATGGGAGCTCAACATCCAGGGATATTCAATATTCAGGAGGGATAGACAGGAAAGAAAAGGAGGTAGGATAGCATTGCTGGTTAGAGAGGAGATTAACGCAATAGAAAGGAAGGACATTAGCCTGGAGGATGTGGAATCGATATGGGTAGAGCTGCATAACACTAAGGGGCAGAAAACGCTGGTGGGAGTTGCGTACAGGCCACCTAACAGTAAGTAGTGAGGTTGGGGATGGCATTAAACAGGAAATTAGAAAAGCGTGCAATAAAGGAACAGTAGTTATAATGGGTGACTTCAATCTACATATAGATTGGGTGAACCAAATTGGTAAGGGTGCTAAGGAAGAGGATTTCTTGGAATGTATGCGGGATGGTTTTCTGAACCAACATGTCGAGGAACCAACTAGAGAGCAGGCCATTCTAGATTGGGTATTGAGCAATGAGGAAGGGTTAGTTAGCAATCTTGTCGTGCGAGGCCCCTTGGGTAAGAATGACCATAATATGGTGGATTTCTTCATTAAGATGGAGAGTGACATAGTTAATTCAGAAACAAAGGTTCTGAACTTAAAGAAGGGTAACTTTGAAGGTATGAGACGTGAATTAGCTAAGATAGACTGGCAAATGATACTTAAAGGGTTGATGGTGGATATGCAATGGCAAGCATTTAAAGATCACATGAATGAACTACAACAATTGTTCATCCCAGTTTGGCAAAAGAATAAACCAGGGAAGGTAGTGCACCCGTGGCTGACAAGGGAAATTAGGGATAGCATCAAGTCCAAAGAAGAAACATATAAATTAGCAAAAAAAAGCGACACACCTGAGGACTGGGAGAAATTCAGAGACCAGCAGAGGAGAACAAAGGGCTTAATTAGGAAAGGGAAAAAAGATTGAGAGTAAGCTGGCAGGGAACATAAAAACTGACTGCAAAAGCTTTTATAGATATGTGAAAAGAAAAAGATTGGTCAAGACAAATGTAGGTCCTTTACAGTCAGATACAGGTGAATTGATCATAGGGAACAAAGACATGGCAGACCAACTGAATAACTACTTTGATTCTGTCTTCACTAAGGAGGACATAAATAATCTTCCGGAAATAGTAAGGGACCGAGTGTCTAGTGAGATGGAGGAACTGAGGGAAATACATGTTAGTAGGGAAGTGGTGTTAGGTAAATTGAAGGGATTAAAGGCAGATAAATCCCCAGGGCCAGATGGTCTGCATCCCAGAGTGCTTAAGGAAGTAGCCCAAGAAATAGTGGATGCATTAGTGATAATTTTTCAAAACTCCTTAGATTCTGGATTAGTTCCTGAGGATTGGAGGGTGGCTAATGTAACCTCACTTTTTAAAAAAGGAAGGAGAGAGAAACCGGGGAATTATAGACCGGTTAGTCTGACATCGGTGGTGGGGAAAATGCTAGAGTCAGTTATCAAAGATGTGATAACAGCACATTTGGAAAGAGGTGAAATCATCGGACAAAGTCAGCCTGGATTCGTGAAAGGAAAATCATGTCTGGCGAATCTTATAGAATTTTTTGAAGATTTAACTAGTAGAGTGGATAGGGGAAAGCCAGTGGATGTGGTATATTTAGATTTTCAAAAGGCTTTTGACAAGGTCCCACACAGGAGATTAGTGTGCAAACTTAAAGCACACGGTATTGCGGGTATGGTATTGATGTGGATAGAGAATTGGTTGGCAGACAGGAAGCAAAGAGTGGGAGTAAACGGGACCTTTTCAGAATGGCAGGCAGTGACTAGTGGGGTACCGCAAGGCTCAGTGCTGGGACCCCAGTTGTTTACAATATATATTAATGATTTAGACGAGGGAATTAAATGCAGCATCTCCAAGTTTGCGGATGACACAAAGCTGGGCGGCAGTGTTAGCTGTGAGGAGGATGCTAAGAGGTTGCAGGGTGACTTGGATAGGTTAGGTGAGTGGGCAAATTCATGGCAGATGCAATTTAATGTGGATAAATGTGAGGTTATCCACTTTGGTTGCAAGAACAGGAAAACAGATTATTATCTGAACGGTGGCCGATTAGGAAAAGGAGATGCAACGAGACCTGGGTGTCATTGTACACCAGTCATTGAAGGTGGGCATGCAGGTACAGCAGGTGGTGAAAAAGGCAAAGTGTATGTTAGCATTCATAGCAAAAGGATTTGAGTACAGGAGCAGGGAGGTTCTACTGCAGTTGTACAAGGCCTTGGTGAGACCGCACCTAGAATATTGTGTGCAGTTTTGGTCCCCTAATCTGAGGAAAGACATTCTTGCCATAGAGGGAGTACAGAGAAGGTTCACCAGATTGATTCCTGGGATGGCAGGACTTTCATATGAAGAAAGACTGGATCGACTAGGCTTATACTCACTGGAATTTAGAAGATTGAGGGGGGATCTTATTGAAACGTATAAAATTCTAAAGGGATTGGACAGGCTAGATGCAGGAAGATTGTTTCCAATGTTGGGGAAGTCCAGAACGAGGGGTCACAGTTTAAGGATAAAGGGGAAGCCTTTTAGGACTGAGATGAGGAAAAACTTCTTCACACAGAGAGTGGTGAATCTGTGGAATTCTCTGCCACAGGAAACAGTTGAGGCCGGTTCATTGGCTATATTTAAGAGGAAGTTGCATATGGCCCTTGTGGCTAAAGGAATCGGGGTATGGAGAGAAAGCAGGTACAGGGTTCTGAGTTGGATGATCAGCAATGATCATACTGAATGGCGGTGCAGGCTCGAAGGGCCGAATGGCCTACTCCTGCACCTATTTTCTATGTTTCTATCTATATAGCCAATGTTCTTGACTTCCTCTTGTTTTATCCCAAGTTCTAAAGAAGTTTCCAATTATCTTTGGAAAGTGGAGATTAAAAGAAATTGTAAGTACGGTTGGCCCTCCTTATCCGCGGATTCCGCATGTGCCGATTCAGCCAACCGCGGATCGAGAAAACCCGGATGTTCTCTCTCCAGCTCTCGTTGTTTGAGCATGTACAGACTATTTTTTCTTGTCATTATTCCCTAAACAATACAGTATAACAACTATTTACATAGCATTTACGTTGTATTAGGTATTATAAGTAATCTAGAAATGACTTAAAAGTACAGGCAGTCACCGGGTTATGAATGAGTTCCATTCCTGAGTCCGTCTTTGTCGGATTTGAAGTCAGAACAGGTACATCCGGTATTATTTAGAGTCAGTTAGTCAAACGTTTTTCTTAGTATATAGTACATATTTTACCTTTCTATGCATATAAAACACTTAAGAAACATACGTATGTCAATAATTGAACCACTTTGTTGCTTAGTAATAATTGTAGCTTTCAGCGGGGCAGGGCCTTTCAAATGCTCCATTAAAATTGTTCCGATCGTTGACCGACTGTAGCCTGATACTTTTCCAATGACCGATGGTGTTTCACCTCTTTCCGATCGCTTTATTACTTCCACCTTATTTTCAATCACGATCGTGATTATTTTTGTGAACAGAAACACCGTGGATTCAGAGCTACACCAGGTCCTAATGTCCACCGCTCTGAACATGTTAAATACAGTCCAGGGCTCTGCTGGGTCCTAAAGATCACCGAACTGATTCAGGTTAAATAGGGGACTTGAGCAACCGCGATTTTTGGTATCCGCGGGGGGATCTCAGAACCAATCCCCCGTGGATAAGGAGGGCCGACTGTATAAATACATTTAGATGGTAGTACTGGAAGATTGAGGGATCATCTTGCAACCTGGAAACCTCCTTTCTTAAGTAAAATCTTACTTCTTTCCCACCATAAAATGTTTGGCCTTGTCTGTTTCCTAAATAGGTACATAGTGTGCTGAGCCGAGACTGTAGTGTTGTGGTCCAACATTGTTTAGGACATAGACCAATACCATTAAGCAAGGAGTCCATGGACCACAGGTTTGGAACCATTGGTCTAGGAGCTTCTTAATGATTTGAGGTATTTCCCAAAGGTGTTGTAGCTGCATGCTGTTTCCCCATTAGTTAGCATGAGTATAAGCAGATAGAGAGGGCATAATTTTCTTTGTATTAGGTGTTTTGAAGGTTGCGTAAAATTTATTTTAAGTATTATGAAGTATTATTTAGTTTTATTTGTACAGTTTCCTTTTGCACAGTAGTTATTTGTCAGTTTTTGTTTAGGTGTAGTTTCCATAAAACCCTATTGTAATTTTTCCTATAAATGCCTGTAAAAATAAATCTCCAGGTAGTATATGGTAATATATACTGTATGAACTTAGATAATGAATTTACTTTGAACTTTGATATGCATACTAAAATTCTCACATCTAACATGTCAAAAAGAGATGTTATGTATGCAGTGGGAGGTGCAGACCTTGATACAATTACTATCACTAAAGAAGAAGTACTAAGCAGGCCCAAAGTTTGATGTCCCCTAGTCATCATGCAATGCATCCTAGGGTACCGAAAGGTACAGAAGAGGTTATAGTTGAGGCATTAGTGATAATTTTCCAAAATTCTCTTGACACTGGGCAGGTCCTGTGGATTTCACGCCACTGGCAAAAGGCAGGTAACAGGCTGGTTAGCTTAACATCTGTAGTTGGGAAATTGCTTGAAGCTATCATTAAGGAAGAAAGAGCAAGACATCTGGATGGAAATGATTTAATGATATGGATGCAGCCTGGATTCACTAAGGGCAGGCTCTGTATGACAAACCTACTGGAGTTCTTTGAGGATATAACAAACACAGTGGATAGAGGGGAACAGGTGGATTTTGTATAGTTGGATTTTCAGAAAGCATTCAATAAGATATTGTATAAAAGACTTATCCATAGGTAAGGATGCATGCTGTTGGGGGTAATGTAGTGGCATGGATTGATTAACCAACAGAATGCAAAGAGTTGGGATAAACAGGTGTTTCTCTGATCGGCAGTCATTGATGAGTATTAGTTGGCAATCAAGTTCACTGCTGGACCCACAACCATTCCCAATGTATATTAACAATTTGGAAGAGGGCATCGAGTGTAGTGCATCTAAGTATGCTGATGACATTAGATTAAGTGGAAAAGCTAATTGTGTAGATGCATAGAGTCTGCAAAGAGGACAAGGTAGGTAGAAAATGTTGAGTCTGTAGCCAGATCAGCCATGATTTTATTGAATGGCAGAGCAGGCTTGACAGGCAAGTTGGTTACTCCAACTCCTATTTTTTATATTCTTGCATGCTGCAATCGTAGTGATAAAATTTTATCAGGGATTTGCAACCCATAAAAAGCAGTGAGTGTTGTGAAACATCCTGAATGGTGACCAATCTATAAATAGAAGTAACAGATTTTTATTTTGATCATTAGTAAGATTCTTGATTCAGTGGTAACGGTCTTTTGAGTCAAAAAGTTGTAAGTTTAGACTTTACTAAATGGATGTGAACAGGTAATCCAGTTTGATAATTATAGTAAGTTCTGCAATGTTAGAGGTGTTATCTTTCAGATGAAACATTAAACCAAAGTTAAGCAGTGATCAAAGCTTGGCTCAGTTCAGGAAATCTAGTCTTGATTAGTGCAAGCTAGTGTATTTTTTAACAAAATGTACAATTCATCAACCGGATATTTTGAGGTAATCAAAAAGTCTTCTGTAAATAAATGATATTTTTAGTTATATCATCGGTACTGTTGACTAGGATTCATTTTGGTATCTTTCCCATACACTTAGTGACTTCTTGCCAAGTAATCTGGTCAGTCATAATAAAAGTACCTTTTAATGATGTAAATTATAGAATTAAACAAACCATTTTATTTAGTGTAAAACTATTTACTGTAATTTGGGTGATGTGTTTGGAAAAATCAAATATTCTGAATCATTTTTATCATCACAGTGGGCCATATTCAAAGTATATTTATTATCAAAGTATGTATGTAGTATACAACCCTGAGATTCATCTTCCCACAGACAGCCATGAAACAAGGAAAACCATGAAACCCATTCAAATAAAAGCATCAAAACCCAATGAGCAAAACAAAAACAAGAACACCTCACGCAATTGGTAAAAAAGCGAAAAACACAGAATATAAAACAACCATAAAGTCGACAAAACAGTCCAGTTTCAGCTCAGTTCAATTCAATCGAGCACTGTATCATTCATTGACTATAGGCTGCGGAGCCAGTCCGCCCGAATCAATGACACACAAAATAGCAGCGCTAACAAAATTCTAACATAGTAATATACTATTATATATAACCATATGCCAAATGTTTGCATTTACTACCTGCAAGAAAGTGAAACTCCATAAAGACCAGAAAACATAGCAGCGGAATTTGGCCATTCATGCCATGAAGTCGGCTCTGCCATTCCATCATGGCTAATTTATTATCCCTCTCAATCCCGTTCTCCTGCCTTCTCCTCATAACGCAATTTCAGTGGCTCTTCACGTGGCCGTAGACAACCTGGACAATGCAAACACCTATGTCAGGATACTGTTCATTGAATATAGCTCAGCGTTTAACACCATCATTCCCACGATCCTGATTGATAAGTTACAGAACCTGGGCCTCTGTACCTCCCTCTGCAATTGGATCCTCGACTTCCTAACCGGAAGACTACAGTCTGTGAGTATTGGTGATAATATCTCCTTCTTGCTGACGATCAACACTGGTGCACCTCAGGGATGTGTGCTTAGCCCACTGCTCTACTCTCTCTATACCCATAACTCAAATACCATCTATAAATTTGCTGATGATGCAACCATTGTTGGTAGAATCTCAGATGGAGACGAGAGGGCATACAGGAGCGAGATATAGCAACTAGTGGAGTGTTGTCGCAGCAACAACCTGGCACTCAACGTCAGTAAGACGAAAGAGCTGATTGTGCACTTCAGGAAGGGTCAGATGAAGGAACACAAACCAAATCTCATAAAGGGATCAAAAGAGGAGAGAGAGAGCAGTTTTAAGTTCCTGGGTGTCAAGATCTCTGAGGACCTAACCTGGTCCCATATCAATGCAGCTATAAAGAAGCAACTATACTTCATTAGGAGTTTGAAGAGATTTGAAATGTCAACAAAAACACTCAAAAACTTATATAGGTGCAGCATGGAGAGCATTCTGACAGGCTGCATCACTGTCTGGTATGGTGGGGGGGGGCTATTGCACAAGGCAGAAAGAAGCTGCAGAGGGTGGTAAATTTAGTCGGCTCCATCTTGGGTACTATCCTACAAAGTACCCAGGAGATCTTCAAGGACCAGTGCCTCAGAAAGGCAGTGTCCATTATTAAGGACCCCCAGCACCCAGGGCATGCCCTTTTCTCATTGTTACCATCAGGTAGGAGGTACAGAAGTTGAAGGTGCACAGTGATTCAGGAACAGCTTCTTCCCCTCTGCCATTGAACACGTGGACACTACCTTACTTTATTAATATATATTAATTCTGTTCTTGCAGTATTTTTAATCTATGCAATATAGATATACTGTAATTGATTTACTTATTTTTATTTATCTTCTATATTATGTATTGCATTGAACTGCTGCTGGGAAGTTAACAAATTTCACGACACATGCGGGTGGTAATAAACCTGGTTCTGATTCTGATAAATTTTGACCCTCTTGTTAATTAAGAACCTATCAACTACCGCCTTAAATATACCCAATGACTAGGCCTCCACAGACATCTGTGGCAATGAATTACACAGATTCACTACCCTCTGACTAAAGAAATTCCTTCTGATTTCTGTTCTAAAGGACATCCTTGTATTCTGAGGCTGTGCTCACTGGTCCTAGACTTTCTCTCCACATCTACTCTATCTGGACCTTTCAATATTTATTCATTTCCATAGATGCTGCCTGACTTGCTGAGTTCCTTCAGCATTTTGTGTGTGTTGCTTTCAATATTTGATAGGTTTGAATGAGACCTCCCCCACCCCTTCAAAACTTCAGTGAATACAGGCCCAGATCCATCAAATACTCCTTATACCTTAACCCTTTCATTCCTGGGCTCATTCTTGTGGTAGAATATGGTAACATATCAATACTTTACTAACTAATTTTATTTGAATATCACAAGGGTTGTTGCTCTGTCTGGAAGTCCATGTTCATCTGAGTCAGAGTCGAGATATTCAGTCAGGATAGCAACAGGCATTGCTGGCAGTAGTGTTACTGTACTATTATACAGTACATGAAAATCTTGAAAAATAGAAAAATGAAATTGCTCATTATTTTTAAAGAAGTTGATAGGTTCTTAACTAGCGGGGGGGGGGGTAAAATCTACAGGGCGAAGGCAGGAGAATGGGGTTAATATGGAAAATAAATCAGCCATGATGAAATGGCAGAACAGACTTGATGGGACAAATGGTCTAATTCTGCTGCAATGTCTTCTGGTCTTTTTTTGAGATTCATCTATAAAATAGAAAACTGAATTAGTTTTCAGAGATCAGTGGAGATGGAAATGTTCTCCACTTCTACTTACTCTAGTAAAATATAGAATCTGCTTTCTTTTCATCTATCCCATTTAAATTGTTAAATGTACTATTTTCACATTTCTCTGAAAAATGGAAATGTGTACTATCTCCAATACCTAGGCTGTCATACCTGAACTTGACCACAATTCTTTAACCTTTATTTTTCCCAGATCATATTTCAGTCGAAGAATACTACTATAATTTTGTTTTGACTTCTATTCAAAGTTTCAGAAATGGAAAAACAGTGTCATTGTTCAAAACTGATCGTGGGAAACTGATGCTTGTAATTAATATAATTTCATTATATCTCAGTTCAGAGGAGGGTTAGCTAAGTTGAATGGAATACCAGTGATTTGGAATGCCAGTGGAGTGTGTGTGTTGATATTGGAATGAATGATGTTTATTATTGTTGAGAACTACTCATACGCTGCATTTATGCTTCACAGAACCTTTAGAAAACATAATTGTGATAACAGAATAGACATCTTTTTATTTCGATGATTGGTGTCTTTAAATAATTTCAAATGCTCTTTGCCTGACATCTATAGCAAAAGTGTAATTGGGTTTGTTCTCTAGCAATTATTCCAGTTCATTTAATTTAATTGAATCTGGTTTGACTGTTAAAAATGCAAGACTTACAGTTGGACTAGAAGGAAGTAGTAAGACAGGGTAGGGAGAAGAAATTAGATGAAGTACACCCCATTGTTTTAATATGCCCTAGCCTAGTCCCTTTGGTCTGTTATTCGTTGATATTAACTTGTCAGATACAGGAAGGAGCAACACACACAAAATGCTGGAGGAACTCAGTAGGCCAAGAAGCATCTATGGAAAAGGGTAAACAGTCGACGTTCCGGTCGAGACCCTTCATCGGGCCTGCTGAGTTCCTCCAGCATTTTGTGTGTATTGCATTGATTTTTCAGCATCTGCAGATTTTCTCTGGTTTGAGATACAGGAAGAACAAGTTACCATAAATCTGAATAGAGAATTCCAGAAGAGAAAACCATAGGAGTAAAAGGAGTTGACTTGTCCAACCTTGCACTTGAGGTAGATATGCTTATATCTACCCTGCCTGGTTCCACACTTCACAGCCACAGAATCTTCTGGCTTGAGCTCTTCCAAATCTGGCCCAATTTGAAACAAGTTTCCATGTTATCCCTGCACTTGCTGATATATATTGGTTCCAGAAAAAAACAACTCTTGAAATTTAAAATTCTCATTTTCAGGTTTAAATCCAGAAGAGGGCTGCCTTCTCTTTTGGCTCAATGTAAATTTTTTCTCTGATTACACTCTGTGGGATGTCCTGGGATATTTTCCAGCACTGTAAATGCTCATAAGATGGAGCAGCAGAATTAGGCAATTTGACCCATTGAGTTTACTCCTCTATTTGATCATGGCTGATTAATTTCCCCTCTTAATCTCATTCTTCTGTCTTCTTGTAATCTTTGATGATCTTACTAATACAGAACCCATCTGTTTTGCTGTAAATATACCCAATGACCTGGCCTCTATAGATGGCTGTGCCAATGAACTCCACAGGTTCACCACCCTCTTGCTAAGATATTTCTCCTCATCTTTGTTCTAAAGGGACATTCTTTTTTTCTGAAGCTGTAGACTCTTCTCACTGTTGGAACCATCCTCTCCATATCCACTCGGGTCTTTCAGTATTGGGTAGGTATGATCACTATGATCATTTTGAGTTTGGATGAGTATTCAAGTGGATGAATCCTACCAATTTACTGGACCTGTGTGTTAATAATGGATACTGTGGTTTCTACAGAATTTTATTCATACCTGACTAAACATTTCAATTCAAGGGCAGGTCAAGCTGCTTCCTAAAATCATTGTGCTAATCTATTCAACCATTTGTGCATGTGAAATAGTATGTTAAACAATGCTGGAAACATTCCATGTCTAACTGGCAGCATGTTATTCAGGATGTTTAATGGAAACTGACTTCTTATTAATAATTTGAAGGACAGATACTTTTGATTCCCAGAAAATTGTGTCAAATTGTATTCACATTGAATAATACACCTATTTAGAAATGACACATGCATTTTTTGTTCATTTTGGTCCATTCTTTGGTGGATTTGTGACCCAAAAATGGTTGCACTCTATAATATTAGGTCATATAACGAGTATGAAAAAGATTTGATAATCTAGCCAGAAGTGCACAGTAGGAATGCCTCTGGCAATAGTGGTAACTGTACAGTCAAAGACAATTTATGTACCACAATTCCATATCTTAACCAAAAGTGCAGTATCCTTTTATACTTTATGAGAACCACAGTTCTATGACTATATAAGCTGTGAGAACAATGCCAGGGAGAAAGAAAAAGAGCTAGCATCAAGTGTCTATCCTCAGACTACAACATTCACAATACAATGGTAAGATGGAAAATGTCCTGAGTTTTATCCCACATAGCTTTTAGAGATACTAGCAAGCAGGAGGACAAACAGTCTTCTGGAGGAACTCGGCAGGTCAAGTAGTATTTGTGAGAGAAAGGAATTACTGATGTTTGGGCTTAAAACACCGCAGCAGGCCAGTTCTTTCTGCAGACTGGGTGCTGCAGGTTCTGGCATCTGCAGTCTCTTGTGCCTGGCATGCAGAATTCTCTGTTTACAAACTGTGTGGCGTTAGTTTGATTAGACTACAAGGAGTAGGTGTTAGCAATTTTTTTAAAAGTTTGTTTCCGTGTTAAGATGTATCGAATTGTGAATGTATAATTCACTTGCGTTTCTCTCACGCCTAAAACCTAATTGGTTAACCCTATTGTAACTACTGAGATTTTGTTTAATCATCCAGAATGTCATTCAAAATTATAATTTTGTAACATTAAATATTAGACAATAGACAATAGGTGCAGAAGTAGACCATTTGGCCCTTCGAGCCTGCACCGCCATTTTGAGATCATGGCTGATCAACTACTATCAATACCCGGTTCCTGCCTTGTCCCCATATCCCTTGATTCCCCTATCCATAAGATACCTGTCTAGCTCCTTCTTGAAAGCATCCAGAGAATTGGCCTCCACTACCTTCCGAGGCAGTGCATTCCATACCCCCACAACTCTCTGGGAGAGGAAGTTTTTCCTTAACTCTGTCCTAAATGACCTACCCCTTATTCTCAAACCATGCCCTCTGGTACTGGACTCTCCCAGCATCTGGAACATATTTCCTGCCTCTATCTTGTCCAATCCCTTAATAATCTTATATGTTTCAATCAGATCCCCTCTCAATCTCCTTAATTCCAGCGTGTACAAGCCCAGTCTCTCTAACCTCTCTGTGTAAGATAGTCTAGACATCCCAAGAATTAACCTCGTGAATCTACGCTGCACTTCCTCTACAGCCAGGATGTCCTTCCTTAACCCTGGAGACCAAAACTGTACACAATACTCCAGGTGTGGTCTCACCAGGGCTCTGTACAAATGCAAGAGGATTTCCTTGCTCTTGTACTCAATTCCCTTTGTAATAAAGGCCAACATTCCATTAGCCTTCTTCACTGCCTGCTGCACTTGCTCATTCACCTTTAGTGACGGATGAACAAGGACTCTAGATCTCTTTGTATTTCTCCCTTACCTAACTCTACACTGTTCAGATAATAATCTGCCTTCCTGTTCTTACTCCCAAAGTGGATAACCTCACACTTATTCACATTAAACGTCATCTGCCAAGTATCCGCCCACTCACCCAGCCTATCCAAGTCACCCTGAATTCTCCTAACATCCTCATCACATGTCACACTGCCATCCAGCTTAGTATCATCAGCAAATTTGCTGATGTTATTCTCAATGCCTTCATCTAAATTGTTGACGTAAATTGTAAAAGCTGTGGTCCCAATACCGAACCCTGTGGCACCCCACTGGTCACCACCTGCCATTCCGAGAAACACCCATTCACCGCTACCCTTTGCTTTCTATCTGCCAACCAGTTTTCTATCCATGTCAATGTCTTCCCCCCCGATGCCCTGAGCTTTGATTTTACCCACCAGTCTCGTATGTGGGACCTTATCAAATGCCTTCTGAAAATCGAGGTACACTACATCCACTGGATCTCCCTTGTTTAACTTCCTGGTTACATCCTCGAAAAACTCCAATAGATTAGTCAAGCATGATTTACCCTTGGTAAATCCATGCTGGCTCGGCCCAGTCTTATCACTGCTATCTAGATATGCCACTATTTCATCCTTAATAATGGACTCTAGCATCTTCCCCACCACCGATGTCAGGTTGACAGGTCGATAGTTCTCTGTTTTCTCCCTCCCTCCTTTCTTAAAAAGTGGGATAACATTAGCCATTCTCCAATCCTCAGGAACTGATCCTGAATCTAAGGAACATTGGAAAATGATTACCAATGCATCCAAAATTTCCAGGGCCACCTCCTTTAGTACCCTAGGATGCAGACCATCTGGACCTGGGGATTTGTCAGCCTTCAGTCCCATCAGTCTACTCATCACCATTTCCTTCCTCATGTCAATCTGTTTCATTTCCTCTGTTACCCTATGTCCTTGGCCCATCCATACAAACTCCCTTTTCTGTGGTCCAGCACCAACCTGATTCTCCCAGTTCACCTGCATGTTGAAATCCCCCATAACTACTGCAACATTACCTTTGCCACATGCCAATGTTAACTCCCTATTCAACTTGCACCCAATATCCATGCTACTGTTTGGTGGCCTGTAGACAACACCCATTTGGGTCCTTTTGCCCTTACTGTTCCTCAGTTCTATCCACACAGACTCTACTTCTCCTGACCCTATGTCCCCCCTTGCAAAGGACTGAATCCCATTCCTCACCAACAGGGCCACCCCACCCCCTCTGCCCACATTTCTGTCCCTACGATAGCATGTATACCCTTGTACATTCATTTCCCAGGTCTGATCTCCCTGCAGCCATGTCTCCGTTATCCCAACAACATCATAGTTACCCATTCGCACCTGGGCTTCAAGCTCATCCGCCGTATTTCTGACACTCCGTGCATTCAGATATAGAATTTTTAGCCCATTTCTCCTCTCTCTGTTTGAATCGCTGCCTATTGTGCTTAACCCAGCTCCCCGAACTCCCATCGGGCTATACGCCCCTAGAATTTTGTTGTCCTTCCTAAATTTACTTATTCTTTCAACACATTTAACTTCATGTTCCGTCAGACCATCCCTCTGTACATGTGTCCTCCTTATCACTTGTTCCGCCTCACCTTTCTCTACTACACACTTAATATTCCGGAACCGTGTAGTCCCCACCTGTCCTTTATTCTTCCTCTCGCTATCCTCTCTCACATTCTGGATCCCCGCCCCCTGCAAATTTAGTTTAAACCCCCCCAAGAAGCACTAGCAAACTTCCCTGCAAGAATGTTAGTACCGCTCCAGTTCAGGTGTAAACCGTCCCTTCGGAACAGATCCCACCTTCCCTGGAACAAAGCCCAATTATCTACAAACCTGAAGCCCTCCCTCCTGCACCATCCTGTCAGCCACGTAGTAATCTTTATAATCTTTCTGTTCCTTCCCTCACTCGCACGTGGCACAGGTAGCAATCCTGAGATTGTTACCCTGGAGGTCCTGCTCTTCAGCTTCACACCTAACTCCCTGAACTCCCTACGCAGGACCCCCTCACTCATCCTACCCACGTCATTGGTCCCTACATGGACCACAACATCTGGATTCTTGCCCTCCCTCTCGAGAATAACCTGCACCCGATCTGAGAAGTCTCGGACCCCGGCACCAGGGAAGCAACATACCATCCGAGACTCCCGATCTTCCCCACAAAATCTCCTATCCACCCCCCTGACTATAGAATCCCCTATCAATACCGCACTCTTCTTTTCCCTCCTCCCCTTCCCAGTCGAGGGTCCAACCTCAGTGCCAGAGACAGGACCACTGCAGCTTGTTCCTGGTAGGTCATCCCCACCAACAGTATCCAAAACGGTATACTTATTTTTGATGGGAACGGCCACAGGGGTGCTCTTCTCTCTCTGTCTGCTCCCCCTGCCTCTCTTGACTGTCACCCATTTGCCTACCTCCTGTCTTTTCAAACAGCTACCAGACAGGAAAGGGGAATGAAAGATTTAGCAATGTTTATTTGGGCCAGAAGGGAGAGGGTGTGCAAGACTTAATGTTAAATTAAAGTGAACAATGCTATCTCTATTGTCCAGTTGGTAATTGATTTATTATTGTCTCTGAAACACTGTGTAAAACTCTGTTTGCATCCCATCCAGACAGGTCATTCCATACATGAGTACACTGAGGTAGAATGAAGTGAGGGGTGGGGGTGTGGGAATATCCTCAATGCTGAAGTTGCAGGCAAAGTGCAGTGTCCATAGCAAAGTATATTGGGATATCAATGGAACAGAATTCAGCAATTCTAATTGTACCTCGGAAGGAAAATCACTGAGCTACAAAGTTACTTCAGCAGGGTAAGGTAATTAACTCAAAAACCTGAAGTTGAGGCTCATGGGGTCATTGTTGGATTGATTCCTGGGGTAGTTGTGAGTATGTGTTGAGTTGAGTTCATAACAAGGAGGGATGGAGATAAAGGAAACTTTATAACAACTAGTGTTAGTTGTTATAGGAAGACTCCTGTGATTTCTCAACTTTAGTCACTGTAAAGTTTTTTTTGTCATATAGTGAATATCCGTCATCCAACATTGCTCTTCATAAGTCAGGTAATGATTCACAAACTCTAATTGTTGTTCAGTAAAGACAGGGTTAGGTGTCTTTGGGTTTAAAGGAAGTTTATAATAGGCATGAAATATTTTCAATTTCATTTAGAAGACAAGAATCATTTGCAATAGAATGGCATTTTGCATTAATAATAAGAACATCTGGATTATCACACTACCATTTTTTATATATTTATTAGTATGGATTTGAATAGTATTATACCCAGATCAACTGTGAAACTGGAATCATTCTTAGTCGGGCGGTGGGGGATAGGGGGGAGTGAGGTTGGAGTTCTGTGCCAGGTTTACTGATTCCATAAGGCTTTTGTAGTTTTAGATCAGCAATGGTAATGAAAATTTGTATTAATGTCCAAATAATTAAATAGCAAATAACAATTCTTTGACAAGTCCTTGCTTCTAAGCCTGTCTTGATTTGTTTTGCTTTGTATATCTGAGAGGACTCTGAGCCATGTCCCCATTACTGATGTTGGGGTAAATGATCCTGAAGTTAGGTTGGAGCTTCATTTGTGTGTATTAAGCAATGCACACTGGCTTCTACATTGATTTTTGGAGAACTCCTTGTTGAATTTTGTATCAATTCTTAATAAGCAGACCTCATCTTTAGGGTTACTGCAAAAAAAAAATTTCACATCCTATGTCAGTGATAATAAACCTGATTTTGATTCATCAGTTTTTGCTCTAATTTCCATACATCTATCCTCGCACTGTCCATAGACATAAGAATGTATAACATGATGTACTGATGTTTCTGTGTGGTCCATAATCAGAATCAGCTTTAATATCACTGGCATGTGTTGTTTTGAGGCTGCAGTACATTGCAATACATAATTTTAAAATGATTTATTATAGTAAGAAATATTTACAAAAAAGTAATTTAAATGAGTTATGCAAAAAGAGCAAAAATTATAGTGAGTTAGTGTACATGGGATCATTGTCTATCCAGAAATCTGATGGTAATGGGGAAGAAGCTGTACTTAAAATGTTGAGTGTATGTCTTCAGGCTCCTGTAACTTCTCCATGAGGGTAGAAATGAGGAGTGTGCATGCCACAGGGGTTGGTGCTGGGCCCGCAGCTGTTTACCATTTACATTGATTATTTGGAAGAAGGGACTGAGTGTAGCATAGCAAAATTTGCTGATGACACCAAACTGAGTGGAAAAGCAAATAGTACAGAGGATGTGGAGAGTCTGCAGAGGGATATAGATAGGTTAAGTGAGTGGGCCAAAGTCTGGCAGATGGAATACAACATTGGTAAATGCAAGATCATCCACTTTGGAAGGAATAATAGAAGAGCAGGTTATTATTTAAATGGTGAAAGACCACAGCGTGCTGTTGTGCAGAGGGATTTGGAGTGCTTGTGCATGAATTGCAAGAAGTTGGCTTGCAGGTACAACAGGTTATCAAGAAGGCAAACGGAATGTTGGCCTTCATTGCTAGAGGGATTGAATTCAAGAGCAGGGAGGTCATGCTACAACCATACAGGGTACTGGTGAGGCTGCACCTGGAATACTGTGTGCAGTTTAGGTCTCCATACTTGACGAAGGATATACTGGCTTTGGAGACAGTGCACAGGAGGTTCACCAGGTTGATTCCAGAGATGAAGGGGTTAAGCTATGAGACGAGATTGAGTCACCTGGGACTATACTCTCTGGAATTCAGAAGAATGAGAGGGGATCTTATAGAAACTTACAAAATTTTGAAAGGAATAGTTAAAATAGTAGGAAAGTTATTTCCATTGGTAGGTGAGGCTCGAACTAGGGGACATTGCCTCAAGTTTCAGGGGAGAAGTTTTAGGATGGAGATGAGGAGAAACTGTTTTTCCCAGAGAGTGGTGAATCTGTGGAATTCTCTGCCCAGGGAAGCAGTTGAGGCTTCTTCACTAAATATATTTAAGATACAGTTAGATAGATTTTTACTTAGTAAGGGAATTCAGTCAGCCAGAGACTCATTCCACTGAGATGCAACACTGAGTGTCATAGGAAGTCATTCCTGCCTGTGGCCATCAAACTTTACAACTCCTCCTTCGGAGTGTCAGACACCCTGAGCCAATAGGCTGGTCCGGGACTTATTTCCACTTGGCATAATTTTCTTATTATTTAATTATTTCTGGTTTTGTTTTGCTATATTTCTACTCTATTCTTGGTTGGTGCAACTGAAATGAAACCCAATTTCCCTCGGGATCAATAAAGTCTGTCTGTTTTAAGGGTTATGAGGAAAAGGCAGGTAGATGGAGCTGAGTTTACAGACAGATCAGGCATGATCTTATTGGATGGCAGGGCAAGCTCAATGGGCTGGATGGCTTATTTCTGCTCCTATTTCTTATGTTCTTATGTCCTGGCTGATGAGAGTTCTTAATGATGGATGCTGCCTTTTTGAGGCATCACATTTTGAAAATGTGGAGCTGGCTGAGTTCACAAATTTCTGCAGCTTTTTCCGATTAAATATAACCAAACTAAATATAACTGGAACATATATACTAATTTATTATGCAACTTTCTGCAAGCTCAGAATTGCCAACAGAAGAATTTTTCTTTTCCAGTCATTTCAAATCCTGTATGTCTTCAGGAGTTCTTTTACCTTAAACTTTTTTTTATCAAGAATACTGCAAAACTTTGTGGCAAGTTGTCTTAATTAAAAATTACACAGTGCTTATTCTGAAGTTGTTTTTCTTTTTACATCTTTGAATGAGAGACAAAGTGAAATAATAGCGTTTCCTCCCTGGTGAAATTTGATTTTGATTTCCAAGCCCTTCCCTTCCTTTCACACCTTCACACCTCCTGTTATCTTGGGAATGGAGTGAAGTGGCTCCATGTTGCTGCCAGGTAGGGAACTGCAGCATTTTAAGTCAGTGATAGTGAAAATATGTGCTCTTTGTCCAAGTCATCATTCCATCTAACTTGAAAGCGAGCTGCAAATAGTTAGACGGTTTGGTATGCAATTTTCTTTACATTAAGTTCTTGAAAGCATTTGTATTGCTATGTCAGGAAGCAATTATTTATCAGCTGTTATTAAACTCCACCTAGCAACACAAGATATTTCAATCCTCAGCATTTGATAATAATTGCCTTCAGATCCTATACTTGCCTAAACAGCTTTCTGCTTACCTATTCTAAACAACAGCTGTCAACTTATATTCTGTTAAAAATTCCTTACTGTCTTCAGGAATGCACATATTTCAGAATTAAAATAGTTAAAATCCAAAAGTACAAGTGGTCAAGTGCAGAATTCTAGATTGCCCCCTTTTGACAGGCTTGCATGTAGACTTGCAGGATAATGTACCCAGTATGATATATAAATGTTTTGGTCTATTTGTTGATGTTTAATTTTTGCTAAAGGTTCAAATTGAGTCCAGTGATTTTTCAAATATGCCAGTCCTCAAACAAATCATTGAGGTAGACAAATGCAGAACTTAAATGATCATATTGATTAACACACACAGAATGCTGGAGGAATTCAGCAGACCAGGCAGCATCTATGGAAAAAAGTACAGTCAACGTTTCAGGCCGAAACCCTTCGGCAGGACTAGTGGTAAAAAGTTGAGAAGTAGATTTAAAAGGTGGGGGGAGGAGAGAGAGAAGCATCATGTGATAGCTGAAATTTGAGGGGGAGAAATGAAGTAAAGAGCTGGGAAGTTGGTCGGTGAAAGAGGCAGAAGGCCATGGAAGAAAGAAAGGGGGGGAGGAGCACCAGAGGGAGGTGATGGGCGGGCAAGGAAATAAGGTGAGGGAGGGAAAAGGGGATAGGAAATGGTGAAGGGGGGTGAGTGGGAGGCATTAACAGAAGTTTGAGAAATCAGTGTTCATGCCATCAGGTTGGAGGCTATCCAAACGGAATGTAAGGTGTTGTTCCTCCAACCCAAGTGTGGCCTCATCCCGACAGTGGAGGAGGTCATGGATTGACATATCGGAATGGGAATGGGAAGTGGAATTAAAATGGTTGGCCACTGGAAGATCCTGCTTTTTCAGGCCGATGGGGCGTAGATGCTTGGCAAAGCGGTCTCGCAATCTATGTCACGTCTCACTGATATACAAGAGGCCACACCTGGAGCACTGAATACAGTATATGACCCCAACAGATGAAGTGTTGCCTCAGCTGGAAGAACTGTTTAGGGCCCTGTTATGGTAGTGAGGGAGGAGGTGTAGGGGCAGGTGTAGCACTTGTTCCACTTGCAAGGATACGTGCCAGCAGGGAGATCAGTGGGGAGGGACGAATCGACAATGGAGTCGTGTAGGGAGTGATCCCTGCGGAAAGCAGAAAGTGGGGGGAAGGTTAAGATGTGCTTGGTGGTGGGATCCAATTGGAGGTGATGGAAATTACGGAGAATTATGTGCTGGACGTGGAGGCTGGTGGAGTGGTAGGTGAGGACAAGAGGAACCCTATCCCTGGTAGAGTGGCAGGAAGATGGGGTAAAAGCAGATCTGTGTGAAATGCAAGAAGTACAGTTGAGGGCAGCATTGATGGTGGAGGAAGGGAAGCTCCTGTCTTTGAAAAGGGAGGACATCTCCTTTGTTCTAGAATGTAAAGCCTCAACCTGAGAGCAGATTACTTTCTTTTGATACCACAAAGATATAATTTTTGTTCATTACTCATTTTAACAACAATTCAGTTGGGCTCAAGTTAACTTGCTTTATCACTAGACACTAGAATTTATAACTGGTGTAATTGTTGATCTGATTTCCATGTTTTGGTGCCTTCAGAATCACAATCAGGTTTAATATCACCAACATACATCAGGAAATTTGTTAACTTTGAGTGTGTGCCTTCATGCCTCTGTACCTCCTTCCTGATGGTAGCAATGAGGGCAAGGCATGACCTGGGTGATGGGGATCCTTAATGCTGGACACCCACTTTTTGAGGCATCACTTTTGACATCAAATGCCACCACACATAAAATGTGACACTATTTCAAATGCTTGCTCTTATTTGTTTAAATTGAATTTACTTTATTTCTTACATCCTTCACATACATGAGGAATAAAAATCTTTACATCTCTGCCTAAACGTGCAGTGTGCAATCATGGTAACTTATAATTTATAATAAATAGAACAGTCAATGTAACATAAAAATACACTCATGTCTGTGTGAGATAATCAGTCTGATAGCCTGGTGGAAGAAACTGTCCCGGAGCCTGTGGTTCTGGCTTTTATGGTGTGGTACCGTTTCCCGGATGGTAGCAGCTGGAATAGATTGTGGTTGGGGTGACTCGGGTCCCCAATGATCCTTCAGGCCCTTTTTTCACACCTGTCTTTGTAAATGTCCTGAATCATGGGAAGTTCAGAACTACAGATGCGCTGGGCTGTCCGCACCACTCTCTGCAGAGTCCTGCGATTGAGAGAAGTACAGTTCCCATACCAGGCAGTGATGCAGCCAGTCAGGATGCTCTCAATTGTGCCCCTGTAGAAATTTCTTAGGATTTGGGAGCTCATACCAAACTTCCTCAGCCATCTGAGGTGAAAGAGGCTTATGTAATCTTGAGTTTAGCTATCTCTTCATTTATAGGCTCATTTCTGCTTATCGTCTTGTATGTCTGAACTCTTGACTGTAAGAAACACTTGATTTTGAAAGACCCCTGCATTTCATGACTTGTACAGGTAAATGCCACACCAAGAGAGGGTTAACAGCCAGAGGACATGTTTCTAATTATGTTAGTCCAGAGTATACATCCTTTGAGCATTATTCAAACATTGGATTATTGTAATGGTCTCATCTAGAGACCACATACATGTAATGGATGACAGCAACTTGGTTAGTTCTACTTTGGATTGTCAGTTTACAAAATATGCTCAGCTCTTAATTGAGCGAAATCTCATAACTTTAGGGGAGTTGCTGGAGGTGTATGGTAGTATAGTGACTCAGTGCCTTGGACTAATCTATAGAAATTCACCACCATGGTAGATAGAAAATTTAAATTGTTATTAAATGTAATATAAAATGTAAGTACTGTAATAATAATAACCATGAAGCTTTCATGTTGTTCTGACTTAACTTACTATCAATGTATCTGAGTACGTGACTCCAGTTGACCTTTAATTGCCACCTGATCTGGCAAGTCATTCAAGACCAGTTAAAGGAAGCCAGTCTATTTTCATCAGATCCCTTTGAAAATTATCCAGTGTTTAACACGTAATGAATGATACAGAAGTTAAATACACCAGACTCTGGTCAGACTTTCTCGGGATCTCACAGTTGCACTAACACCTAATGAAAATCAGCCAGAAATCTTGTTTGTGGATTCGAGATTCTGTGAACGACACATCAAATTTACGCGTTTGCGTTTCCATAAATCTTATTTTAACCTCCTGTCTTCTCTTTACCCCCTCCCCACCCACGCGGTATGAAAATTGTGATGTACGTGAAAGAGTTAACGGCTAGACCGAGTGAGTAACTCCCATCTCTACACTCATGCAGAGCTGTGTGTGTGCTCTATCCCCGCTCGCCTCTCGTACCCCCGGCACCCAGTCCGCTGCGCAACACGTCGGCCGTTCAACAGGTAAATAATCGAGAAACTTTTCTTCTCTACCCCTTCCCTCTTCCTAACTCGACCCTCTATCGCCCTATCTCTGCAGCTCTCACCATGATTTGATTATCATTTAGAGTCCTATCCAAGCGCCCGTGGATTATTCGCTGTCCTTTGACTTCGGCCTTGCTGGGAGCGGCGAGCGTGATTTTTGGTTTTTAAGTATTTTATCGTTTTGTGTATTAGTTTGGACTTTGCACGTCAAATTACTCATCTTTAACTCCGCTTGTTCTAGCACGATCGTTCTAAATGTCCGATAAAGGACGAATAACGTCGTCCCACAATTTTTTTTAAAAATGGATTAATTGGAGTGTCGCGATTGTCTTGGCTCTAACATTTTCAGGGAACTATTTTTTTCTTAGTTTAATGAACGAAGTGCACGAACATTTTACCGTCTTTTAACGGCAGAAATAAAGCGTCCAACTCGATGATATCATTAAATGTGGCTATAGTATTGATGGCAATCAAACAGTAATTTTAACTTTTGTGTACTTTTAACTACTCTAGGAGTCTGTGTAACTTCGGCCATCCCTACTTCCCCTCCCCCCTCCCCGCGTTATATATTTGCTGCTTCTTAGCATGAATCGTGTTGGGGTGGGGAGGGGGGAAGGAGAAGGGAGAATACGTGGCAACTCTTTCTCTCCCCCTTAAGTGCTGCTCTCGCCTTCTGACCCCAAGCGATGTAAGAAAGTGCACGTACTCTGCAGAGCCTACTTGGAACTTGAGCCCAGCCCCGCCACTTTCCACATCTGCGGCATCAAAAAGCTCTTCCCACTTCTCGTCTCCACGCATTAAATCTGGAGATGTTCAGAATTGATGAACTCTTAATCATCCAAATGGAACCTAGCCACGTTGCATCAGTACTTATTTTTGTAGTCATAATTTAACATCTCAATAAAGAGACTGGATCTAACTCTGCTACCTTGCCTTCCTCCAAGCATTGACAACTCTTGTTTGGATTTTCCTTTTATTCCTGCTATCCTACAATGGTTTTCTCTTGTTTGTGATCCTATAATGGTAGCGTTAACGCATGGAGACAACAACCACAAAATTCATCACATAATCCCTTTTAAATCAACTTTTTAAATTGATGGTATTTATAAGAATTTTAGATTTCTGCCATTTATATTTGGTTTCATCTTTAATTACAGCATAGTTTCAATTTGTATTGAATTATAATGTATAGATATACATTGCCAGTTGAATAATTGGATCAAATGATTCTGGAGCTATTATTTGAAAATGTAATTTTTTTTAAAAAGCCACAGAACTGCCATTATATTAAAGTGTATGTGTACACAAGTTCTTCACTTTTAAGTATCATATTGTGAATAGAAATTCGATCACACTTTTAAAAGAAAACACTCCTCTGAAGTGTACAATCCACATTTTCATGGTTGGACAACTGCACTGGTGGCACATAAGTGAGCCAGCTTCGACATTCTGGAGAGCTGGCACATTGGCATTACAGACCTACAATATCAGAAGCGATTAATATAGCACAGTGAGATGGGTCCAGTTACAAAGCAGAGTTAACAAAAGTTCTTTCTAGTCTATGCAGGACAAACAGTGTACCTATTTAAATTAACTAGTTTACTTGCATAATGGAATTTCTTTCCCTTTGCCCTTTGCATTTCATTCCAGCAGAGTTAATGTGAGCTAGTTAGTGGCAAAACTACATTCCCAGAACTGTAAAGATTTTAGTATTTTGATTTTTGTTCAAATGTCCTCTCTGTTTAAAGGTTAACAAAATTATCTCAAGAAAACATGAAGGTTACTTTCATTACGCATGTGTCCATGATAGAGGAACGGCCATGTTTAAATAACATTTTACATAATTTAACTGATTAAGTAAATGATTCAACTTGATTGCATTGTTAGCACTCTTGCATTTTAATCTTTTAAATCGTGAATCCCAAATTGCAGTCCCAGAAGAGTCTTAGAAGTTTGAGGACTTGTCACCTCTCAGGGGAGATATTTGGCCAGGATTGTGTCTGCTAGTTTAAATGGATGCCAGAGGTCCAATGATGTTTGTCTCAGCTAACAAGACTGGGAGACCGTTTCGCTGAGCACCTACGTTTGGTCCGCCAGAAAAAGCAGCTTCTCCCAGTGGTCACACATTTTAATTCCACGTCCCATTCCCATTCTGATATGTCTATCCATGGCCTCCTCTACTGTCAAAATGAATCCAAACTCAGGTTGGAGGAACAACACCTTATATACCGGCTGGGTAGCCTCCAACCTGACGGCATGAACATTGACTTCTCTAACTTCTGTTAATGCCCCTCCTCCCCTTCTTACCCCATCCCTAACATATTTAGTTGTTTCCCTGATCTCCATCGCCCTCTGGTGCTTCCCCCCCCCCCCCCCACCTTACTTTCTCCCGAGGCCTCCCGTCCCATGATCCTTTCCCTTCTCCAGCTCTGTATCATTTTCGCCAATCACCTTTCCAGCTCTTAACTTCATCCCACCCCCTCCGGTCTTCTCCTGTCATTTCGTATTTCCCCCTCCCCCCCACTACTTTCAAATCTCTTGCTATCTTTACTTTCGGTTAGTCCTGACGAAGGGTCTCAGCCCGAAACGTCGACAGTGCTTCTCCCTATAGATGCTACCTGGCCTGCTGTGTTCTACCAGCATTTTGTGTGTGGTGTTGTTTGAATTTCCAGCATCTGCAGATTTCCTCGTGATTACCAAAATTGACCAGCTGTTTGTCACTTATTGAGGCTTCTTTGATGGTTACATCAAATTAACTCCTTGTCTCTGAGCAACAATTCCTTTTGAATTTTACCATGTCAGTGTTTTTATATGCAGATTGCTGTGGTTGAAATTATATAAATTTATCTCTTTCAAAAATAAAAATGTGAGAATGAATATTTTAGCTGATATAAGTCTGTCTGAAATGCTGCATCTTTTGTGGTAAAAGAGAAGGACAACCTGTATAATCAATAAGGCCAGTCAAGTAAAAGCATAGCTAGAGTTCATTCAGTATGAGTTTGGCTAGATGCCCTTACCCCAGACTGCATTCTATAGTATTTAATTAGTTTTTTTTTAATATGGAGTCTATACGTTCATGGCCAGTATGTTTAAAATTTAACCCAGATGGAGCAGACAGGTTACTTTCTGGAGGATGTGATAAGAAACTTAGAAAACAAATGTAGGAAGAGAAATGCAATGCGTTTAAAGATTGCTGAGTTGCCAGACTGAGGTATGATGCACTAGAGGTAGAATGTATTACATTGGAGCTGATGAATGTGCAAACAGCCTGTCTTACCACTGTGACCAAATAACAGACTATTGCTGATGTAGGTTGTGAATAGTCTTTGTTTTAGCTGTTAAGACACTCATGAACCAGCCGAGATCAAAAAGAATGGGAAATTTACAAGTATTTCAGGCTCTGTTTCCAGCCACAAACCTGTGTTCTGGGTCACAGCCTTGGATCAGCTGTGGGTCCAGCCCACAGTCTGGATTTTACCTACAGTCCAAGCCCACAGCTTGCATTCCAAACTAATGAATTTTCTGAAGTTCTCTGAATAATCAGATGCCAGATCATCAGTTCTACTATTCTCAGCAAGTCTGTGACAAGAGAAGCAATCTTAATGTTTCAAGTTGTGACATTTCATCAGAACTTGGAAAATGAGGAGGGGTGGAGAGAAGAGAAAAGGGATAAAACAGAAATCAAGGAAGTATGTGATGCAAGTAGCAATGGTGCTGGCTGGGAGATGGGTGGCGAAGATTTGTTAATTATAGATGATCTGTCTGGAGGAGATATAAATAGATGAATGAAGATAGATGTGGCGTGGGAGGGGGGATGGAATAACATTGCTGGAACTATGAGAAGCAAAACACTGCAGTTGCTGGAAATCTGATGAAAGTTGGTGTTGGAAATGTCGATCAGCCAGGCACAGCATTAGTGGAGGGATGAAACCTGATTTAACTTTGCCAGTTAATGACCAGTTATGATACAAATTGCAAAGGCTGGTTATCTGCAGTGTTGACTTCGTTGTTGAATCCCAAGGATACATACTTAGTCAGGAGATCAAATGATTTTCCTTGTGTTTACTTTGCCCTTTGTTGAAATGGTTTAGGAAACCAAAGACAGAGAGGTCAGAGTGGCAAGTGCTATGATGGAGAAATAAAATGAGAGACAACTGGAATCTCAGGATTAATCTTGTGGACTGAGCAGAGGTGATTTGCAAAGCAGTCGCCCCATCAACACTTGGTTTACCCAGTGCAGAGGAGACAACATAGAAAGCATGTGATTTGTAAGAAGTACAAATGCTTTGCTGCTTCACCTGCGAGTGTTTGGCTCCCTAGATTGTGGAGGAACAAGTGAGATGTCTGGCACCTCCTGCAGTTTCATTGGAAAGTGCCAGAGTGAAGTTGCAAAAGAGACCAGAGAGTCGTAGATGGAACTCTTACTTAATGCTGAAATGGGAGAGTAAAGTGTGCCTAATATCACATTTAATGTGATGGAAATTGTAGAAAAGTATCTTGCTGAATATAGAGGGTTAAGGAGCAGATTGGGATGGAAGGGGAGCACAAGGGAAACGCTGTTCTTACTCAGAAAGGGAGAAGAGGGGTGAATGCAGAAATGTGGGTGATGGAACATGTATAGACGAATGCCCAGTCAACCATGTTGAATGGGATGACATAATGAAGGAACAAAGAAAACATCTTGGAAGCACTGTGGAAAGTGTGGTCAGCAGAGAAACTGGAGTGGGATCCTTTAAGTGCTGTGGCAAAGGTAGTGATGGGAATCTCCGGGTTTTTGTTGGATGTCTGTTGCTAACCTGTCCACTGAGTTTAAGGAAAAGAAAAGAGAGATGGACCATGTGAAGGTGAGATCATGGTAACAAAGGTAAGGACATTTTGGAGCTCGGTATGAATGCAGGAAGCAGCATTGGGACCATCGCTGTACCAGAAAATCAGATGAGGAAGAAATCTCAAGTAGGATTGAGGCAAGGATTGTTCCACGCATCCAACAAGAAGACAGCATAGTATGTACTCCTGCAGGTTTCTTTATTGATACCTTTTGATTTGGAGGCATTTAGTAATGTAAGGGAGATGACTAAGTCCATCAAGGTTAAAGAGGATGGTCATGGTTAGCATCTGTCCAAGAAAGGGTTGAAGGGCTTTAAGGCCATCTTTGTAATGGATGGTGATGTAGAGGGACTGAATGTCTAGGGGGAAAATGAACCTCTGAAAACTATCAAAGTGACAGAAGATATCAGCTGGATGAGAAAACAGTCGGGGTCAGAGAAATTTCTGTGGATCAAGAGCATATTGAAACAGCATGCTTACTAAGCAGTGCAACTTTTGGAGGAGTTAGAAGTGGGGTGTTCAGGGTTGAAACTTTCATGACAGCATAAGAGGAAATTGGGTGATATTAACTGTCTGAGAGACAGTAACCTTTTAGGATGACACTCATCCTCACAAGTTTGTGTTCAGTATCATCAAACCCTGGAATTTTTGTCCATATTCATTCCAATCTTCTCATTAGGGCTATACGTTCGAAGACAATATTGGATTGATCCATAGTGGTGAAATCCAACAACTTCAGAGAAGGATGTTAGTGAGTAAGTGTGGTGTTACGCGGGTTATAGCAATATATAGATGAACGCAGAGTAATAGAACAGAGGGAGAGAACCAGAATGAAGAAAGCATTCTCAATTTATTTTGACAAGTCCTACCTAAAGAAATGGCCATTGACATAAAGGTAGCAGAAGAAGACCTTGACGTTTTGCTGGACTTGAAAAATTCACTGACATGGGAGGATAAAGTTAGGGACTCTGGATGACAGGTTTTTTGGGATCAATGAGAAAATCAGAAGGGATAATGGAAACATGTTGAAGAGTATTACTGTAAGAGAGCTGGGGGATGGGTCAGAAAAATGAAAAGTCAGAAAGATACATAGGAGTATTAGAATTTGATATGTTGAAATATGCTTGAAAGAAAAAAATTGTTTTTAAGCACTGAGTGCTGCAGATGATGAATTGGAACTGCTGGCCAAGGCAACTTTGTGATAGTGAGGCAATGCAGACAGAGAAAATGATGTAGGTCATGAATATGTTGGAATAGAGATTCAAACTAGGCTGAATACTTGAAAATGTCTACCATCATGGGTAGATCTGAAATGTAGTGAGTGGAAGCTGGATTAGTCTGAGTTAATTATTTTGTTTAGCAATACAGCACAGAGTAGGCTTCCAGCCCTTAGAACCACGCCACCCCAGCAACCCACCCCCACCCGACAATCCTGATTAACCCTAACCTAATCACAGGACAATTTACCATTTAACCTATCTGGTACGTCTTTAGACTGTGGGAGGAAACCAGAGGACCCAGAGAAAACCCACGCATTCCTCAGGGAGGCTCCTTATTGAACTGTGAACTCCAGGACCCCCCCCCCCCCGAGCTGTAATAGTATCATGCTAAGCACTACATTGAGCTTTATAATTGTGAATTATACTGTTGTTTCCATAAGCATTGATTTATGCATAATTACACATCTGCTTCTGCACTGAAGTAATTGTAGCTTATTTAGCTTTCTTTTGAACATTTGTATTATCTTACAGCGGTAATTTTGCCCTTTCCATTTTGAGAAGGTTCCAGTCTGGTTTGTGAATGGCAAAAGGCTTTCATGGCATTAAGGGAAGAAGGGTGAGAATTAAAATTTGGTAGTAGATAATAAATGTTCAGCAGCAAAACCTTTGCATTGTATGTGAGGAAGTTGGGGGGGGGGGGGTGGAAGAAGGAACATGCAATGGCAGATCATAGTGAAACCAAGAACAATCATTATTGAACAACAACACTTGACTGGTTACAGCCCAATATTCATAGGAGCCATGGACCAAGAAAGTGGACAGTTTAGGCTTACCACTCATACATATGATCTCTATCACCCAGAAAACAAGGGAAGCAAGTGCCTGGCAGTTGCATTATCTTAAAATTTTGTGTCTACATGTTGAGGCCCTTCATCCAAAACATTGACTGTCCATTTCCCTCCACAGATGCTGCCTGACCACCTGAGTTCTTCCAGCAGTTTGTTTTTTTTTTGCACCTGATTCTAGCATCTGCAGCTGGTGTGAGCGTGTGTGTGAGTGAGAAGTTCAATGGGAGAGGAACTGTTCTGATATATCCTTTCGGATGGGAAAAGTCCTATTAAAGTATTTCAAAAAGCCATTGCTTTGATTGATATGATAGGTTTTCCTGGTATCTAGTTTTGGATGCAACACAAACGAGTGATCTGGTTATTTATCATTTTGTTGCTGTGGGACTTGCAATGTGCAAAATATTACTTAGTTTCTTTCCAAAAAGTAATTAGCTTTCTTAAAAGCGCTTTATCATGGAAAATCTGAATCCATATCTATCTTTCAACACACTGCTGCCCTTCCTCATAACACAACCCTCCTTCTCTACCTGTATGCTTGTTGTCAGCATAATTATCTTCAGGTACAGTTGAGTGGGGGTAATAGAGAAAAGAAATTGATTTATGGAAGTCTGGTTGCACAGATGTTTGTGCACATATCATATTGGTAGTTCTGCTTATTTATTATTTCAAAGGTTAATTTTATTGTCAAACTATGCATGTACAATACAACTGATATATGTCTTCTCCAGATGGCCATGAAATGCAGAAAAACCATCGGAGTTGTTGAAAGAAAATACATCACCCCCCCCCCCCCCAATCGAAAAAGAAAAAAGCTACAAAACTTGCAAACCCCAAACCCCCACTTCCTCCCTCACACAAAAAAACAGATCACACATAAGGAAAACAGAATCTGGAACATCAAACCCCAAGCCCCCCAACCCAACCCTCACACCAAAACTAACAGATCATCCATCTGAAAAAAGGCAGCTAGAGCAAACCCCTAACCCTGTCCCTTGCAAAAAGGAACAGTGACAATAGCATCAAACCCCAACCCCTTTCTCACACACAAAAACTAACAGATCACCCACACAGAAAAACACCAACAAGAACATCAGACCCCAAAATGGTACTGTATTTATTATTTGTATTCTGCTCATAGCATTGGAGTTCATCACGTAAATCTTACTGAATTAAAAAAAAAATTGAAAGTAACAGCAGCCTCAAAAATGTAAAATGAGTAGCACGAGATTAAAGTTTTAGCTTTTGTTTTGGAAACCAAACCGTTTCTCTGGCATTAAAGTTTGCTTTTGGAGAATTACACTAACAGTGGCTAGGATCCTAGTGAGAAAATTGGAATTTTCGTCCATATTCTTTGCAGGGATTGATGTGGCTGAAACATTTGAACAGATGATGAAAAATATTCCCAGTGGAAAGTTTATAAATCCATTCAGAATAGACCAGAGCGGTCATTGATGGGTTGAGTACAATCTGAATTGAATTTAATGGCTAGATTTTGAAGTCTTTAGCTCAATAGAGAAGGATATTCATTTCTTCTTACAAAGAACAGACATTGTCCTACTAGAGATAGACCAACAAATTTCTACTCAAATGTATTTATTCATGCAGAGTGAATATTTAGTAAGTTTTCTAGCATCTCAATACTGGAGTTACAGCATTCTATTATTAATGCTTTTTGAGATGGTGATTTAGATGCATATCATATTTTTTTTACTGAGTTAAGTATTGTATGTAATTAGTTTTGCTACAACAAGTGTATGGGACATTGGAAAAAAGTTGAATTTCCCCATGGGGATGAATAAAGTATCTATCTACTTAGCCCTTGAATCTCTTGAATTATTCAGTTAGATTATTGTTGGTCTGTACTTCAATTCCATTTACTGATGTTCTAAAAAGTTTCAAATCATCCATAACCACTGTTTTAGAGGAAGATATCCATGTTTCTAGTAACATTTGTGTGAAAAGATGTATGATTTTAATTGTGAGTGCCCTTGTTCTTATTTAAAGAGCTTCACATTCAGCGGAGAAAATAATGTATTGGTCCTATTGAATTTTATTATTCTAAATGTTCATATTGGATTTTTTAAATTGCCTGGCCAGTATGTGAACTAGGGGAATAGAGTGAATAAGGAACAGCTGGGTCAAGAAGCTTGCATCTCAGCAACAGGCCAGGTCTAGACTATTGTCACGCCTGCCCCCTTTGTTTGTGGCACCTCTTTATCAGGATGCTCCTTTATTTCTTTCTAACCTTATACACTTGTTATTGAATGTCAAGTGAATGTTGGTCCCAGTGGTCAAGTTGTCTCTCTCACGTTCCTGCCTAGCATCTGTTTATTCCATTCTGCAGTCTTCAGGGATCAAGAACCAACTTTATTCACATTTGCACACATTAGGAATTTGCCGTGGTGTGTTGATGTGACATGCAACAAAAAACAACCTTCAACAGTATAAAGAATAATACAAAATAAGCTGAGAGGTTAAGGTACAGAGATTGAATAAAATATACATAAATATTAGATCAACTGAAAAGGCAGGGTGTTGATAACAGAGGCAAGGGTTGGGCCAATTTAGCTCATCGTTCTGCAATGTTTACTCCTCCATGATGCTGAGGGTGTGAGACTGCTTTGGCTACTCTGCTCTCTAAGTCTATGGACTCCATTTGGTTCGGAATGCTGTTGCTTTTATTGTTTGCGTGATTTGTGGGTTTTTTTGCGTGTTGGGTGTTTGTCTTTTTTTAGTTGGATTCTTTCGGGTTTCTTGCTTTGTGGCTGCCTGTAAGCAGACGAGTCTCAAGGTTGTATACTTTGTATATGCTTTGACTCTTTATGTTTACAAAATAAACAGCATTATAACAAGTGTTTTAAAGTGTTTACAGTGCAGTGACTGAGGTGGGGGTTAGCCAACTAAAATGGTTAATCAAATTAACTGGGGGAAGAAACTTTACAGGTGGTGTGAGATTTTTGTTAGCAGCCCTATAGCCCTTTCCCGAAGGGAGCTTTTAGAAAAGGCAGTTTGGTGGGTGGGTAGTATCTGCAATGATTTCTCCTGCCCACGTCTTTGTCCTGGACACACAAGTCCTGCAGCGATGGTAGGTTGCAGCCATTGACCTTTTTTACTGACCTGACAGATCGCTGTACTTTACCACAATGCAGTCAAAAGTTGGGAGTTCAAACCCTTCTCTAATTCTTCAGGGGGAGCTCTGCATGGTGCATCCTCACTGCATATAGAGCTCTCAGAGAAGATTAAATGTTTTAAAAAAATGCAGATGCTAAAAATTTGCAAATGGGTGGAAATAGTCAACAGGTTGAGCAGCAGCTGTGGAAAGAGAAACAGTGCTTCAGGTTCATAAGATTCTGAATATTTTCAGCATTCTTTTAGAAGAGGTTAAATGAAATTAACTAAACTTATCTGAGGTTTTGATGAGTGTTAAAGGAGAAAAGATGTAAACAAAGATTAAACTCATTCTCAACCAAAACTCAAAATCAGTTAGGATATTATGACCTAACCTAACTTACAGATTTAATCTCTTTTGTCCATGTGGGCACTGTAAAGTTTTTTTGTTACTTTTGAATCTTTTTTGGCCTTTTAATTTTGCAGTGGATCTGAATTATTTAACCTCTCTGCCCATGTTATTTGGTCTCCTTGCTGCATAGAAAATGGAACTAATACTGTAGATTCTGTACGGTGAGATTCACTGGTTGCGTGGCTTTGCCTCTACATCACTGCCAGACTACCAACTGCTTGAACAGCTGTTGTTTCACATAATTGACACTCTTCTGTCAATAGGCTGCCATTGCTATGAAACTTTCACCACTGGCAATAGTTCACTGTCTAGAGAGGAATGATGTAGTTAAGATTGTATTATCATTGACATCGACAATGAACTTTCTCCACAAAACATCTATAATGGAAGCCTGTGTAGAATAAATGGAAATCTTGGAATCTTCAACTTCTAAGGTCTCTTTGGCAGCCTGTCTCCCGCCCCACCCAGTTGTGTACCCTACATTTAGTGCCAGTAAGATTGCTGAAATGGCATCCTAGTCAGTTGTCAGTCCACTTGGATTCCAGATTTGTTGTTGGGGTCTAGTCCCTCAGAAGCCATCCCTTGTACAAGGGATATTTGCTTTTAGCGGAGTTTTGATTAATATGTGCCAATGTGTTTGTTACATGTCTTTGAAGTCAGATCCCTTCCAAGTTTCATTGAAGTTTAACCTGCGCCAATCTATGTCATTGTTATTTGAAGGCATTGGAAAGGACTTGCTGAGTGGCCGGGTATCTACGGACAGTGAGAAACTGTTTGATGTCAGTTTGACTTCTACAATGCAGTGGCTAAAAGGTACAAATGTACTAGTAAGGCATACAAATTGCCTTGGAGTCATGGAATGCTTCAGCACAGAAACAGGCCCTTTGGCCCATCTAGGCCATACCAAATTGTCATTGAGCCTGGTCCCATTGACCTACACTGGATCATAATCCTCCTTACCCCTCCCATCCATGTACTTATCCAAACGTATTAAATGTCGAAATCGAATCTGCATCAACCACTTCCTCTGGTAGTTCAATCCATGCTCATTCCACACTCACACCACCCTCTGAATGAAAAAGTTCCCCCTCAGTTTCCCCTTAAATATTCCACCTTTCACCTTGAATCTATGATCTCTAGTTCTATTTTCATCCAACCTCAGTGGAAAAAGCTTGCTTGCATTAACCCTATCTGTACCTCTCATAATTTTGTATACCTTATCGAATGATCCCTCTTTCTGCACTCTAGGGAATAGAGTCCTGACCTAGTCAGCCTTCAGCTTAAAGCAAAGAAATTCTCTTCACCACATACTAATCTTGACTGCATGTTGTGTGTTCAAATGAGAAGTATTTTGTTTCAAGCTTAGTAGTTAAACTTTAGTGTGAAGGCAGAATTACCCAAACATTCACTGTTTAAATAAAATTCAGGCTGTTTCCTGTTCACATCTTACATTACCATTTTTGTGCCAGAATGAATCCAAATGCATTCCATTTGATTGGTCTTGCCAACTTAATAGGCCCCATTTCATAGGCTGGCAGATGGGGTTGGTTCTGTTGTCTGAGGGCCTTAAGTGCTGTAAATAAATGGCAAGAAGTGAATTCTCCATGCCTTTATTAAAGTTTATTTTATTTAGTGAAAATAATTGGCCCACATGATTACTTCATGAAAGTTTATATTACATCTTCTTCTGAAGATTGAATGTTAAAAATGCTTTCTTGATATACCATTGGTATAAGTACCAGTATTTACCTCAATTCTGATTTGTGAACTTTTTTATCATCAGTCAAGGATTCCTGGATAGATCACTGCATTGAGCACTAGCAGTCTTCTGTGGAATTAGGATACGAGAGACTCATGAAGCCAGAGAGTTTCACAGTACAAAATGTCTTTCAATCCATTGCTGTCTCTGCTACCCTTACGGAAGCAGTCTGGTCCACTGATTTCCTCATGAGGGAATTTGCCGTTTTTTCCTAGTATGTGCCTGACTGCATACCCACATATGTGGTAAGGGCGCTTAGGAATAGTGAATATATTTTGATCTTATCAATGATGCCAAGTCCTGGAAAAAAAATCTAATCCTCTGTTTTACCCTTCATTTGTAGCTTCATATAATTCCTTAGCTTTAGATTTCCAGTTTCCACTTAAACAGCTATGGGCTCTTGGTTCTTGAATACCATTGAAACTATTACCCAAAGGTTGTGGAGGGATTTAAATTTCTGTCTTTGGACTAATGATCCAAATCTTTTGCTGCTCATGCATTCACTTTAGAGTGCACCTCTACCCTAATACTGTATTACAGAACCATTTTGTAAAACCAACATCTCAATTATTAAGAGATTACTGGTAATCAAACACTTCTGCTCTATTTGTATTGTATTTGAATTTGAGGTGAGATTTGGGTGATTAAGGAGGAGCAAAATAGATAGGATGATTTGTGTAATTTCACTATAACCAAACTACATACTTTGTAGCCTACTTTGTCCCCTAGTACCCCTCCTCCTACACACATTAACTAAAAAGCAATATAAATTGCTTTTCAATGTATTAATAACAAAAAGCTGACTAAATTAGTATTGAATATCATTAAAATAGAGACCAGCAAAGAATGCCGAGCATGATTTCTGTAGTAACAATAGCCTTCTGTTACGCAATGCAGTGCTATTCAGTTTTTCCAGAATTGGGAAGTGCTAGTTTTGAGAGGGTGTTACTCGTATATTGTTACCTGAGAGGAGCCAAGATAATTAGTTTTATTTCTATGAATGAGATCATGAGGTCAAGGAAAGAAGAAAATCATCGGTGCCATTTCTTGTAGTCTGGTGGTGCAGAGACCATTTCTGTTTTCATTTATAAAATTAGTTGCTTTTACGTACTCCTCATGCAAAAACAGAAGGTTGGCTTCTCACTCAAAAGCATTAACTGAAAGAAAAACTAATTACTGTGTTCCTCTGCATCCCTGCATTAGACAGTTCGGGCAATGTATATTTGTCCTTATCGAAGTCCCTTCACTCTCAAAATATTTGACATACGGAATAAAAATTAACTCTTATGGAATTCATATGACTAAAAATAGCTAAAAAAAAAATGCAAAATAAGAAATAAATAAACATCAGAATTCTTTTTTCAAAGGTTCAGTATTTTGGTCACATCTCCAGATGTCATACCTGCACATGAAAAGTATGTAAAGTGCAGTCATTTCATGTGGATTTTGGTAGCCTCCTCACTCAGCCCCTCAGTGAGGAACCAGACATTTACAAGCTGCCACTCAGAGATTAACTTCCCGAATGAAAAATACTCATCCTCCTGTTGCCTTATCAGGGTATAATTTTCTAAAATTGATCAGTGACCGGTTACATTCTGACTGAGGGGGGAAAATGTAGGTCTATACAATGTATGATGAAGTTTAGACTAGGATTGAAATGTAAACTTTTAAGTATAAGGTTAAGAATTAAGCATATACTTGCCACATGAGTGGGAGAAGATATATCTGGAATTTCGAATATGATAATAAGCTAAATAGTCAAAGCTGTTTGTGCTTAAAATAAATAATTTGAGGAATAATTATAATCTTTAAAATTTTAAAGATTGTGATGAATTACTAAGAAAAATGTAACCTATCATAAGACCAAAAGAAATGGGAGCAGAATTAAGCCACTCGGCCCATCAAGTCTGTTCTGCCATTCCATTTTGGCTTATTTATTATCCCTCTCAACCCTATTCTCCTGCCTTCTTCCAATGACCTTTTTACGCCATGACTAACCAAGTACCTATCAACCTCTGCTTTAAATATACTCATTGACTTGGTCTCCACAGCTGTCCGTTGCAGTGAATTCCACAGATTCACCACCCTCTATCAAAAGAAGTTCCTTCTCATCTCTGTTCTAAATGGACATCCCTGTATTCTGAGGCTGTGCCTATTGCTCCAAGACTTGCTCACTATAGCCTGTGTACATCCTGTGCTCATCCACTCTGTCTAGGCCTTTCAATATTCAATAAGTTTCAATTAGATTCCCCCCCCCCCCATTCTTCTAAACTCCAGCAGGTTCAGGCCCCGAGCCATCAAACGCTCCTCATACATTAACCCTTTCATTCTTGGGATCTTTTCCAATGCCAGCACATTTTTTCTTAGATAAGGGGCCAAAACTGCTCTCAATACTCCAAGGGTGATCTAACCTGTGCCTTGTAAAGCCTGAGTATTGCATTCTTGCTTTTGTATTCTAGTCCTTTTGATATGAATGGTGACATTGAATTTGCCATCCTTGCCACCAACTCAACCTGCAATCTGCTCAAGGTCTCCTAAGTTCCTTTGCTTCTCTGAATTTTGAATTTTCTCCCTGTTGAGAAAATAGTCTATACCTTTAATCCTTCTACCGGAATGCAAGACCATGCACTTCCCTGCACTATATTCCATCTTACACTTTTCCCATTTTCCCAACCTGTCTAGGTCTTTCTGGAGACCCACTGCTTCCTCAACACTACCTGCCCCTCTGCCTGGCTTTGTATCATCTTTAACCTTGCTCATTGATCCAACAATTCCATCATACAATTATTGACATATAGCATGAAAAGTGCACTTCCGATACCGACCTCTGCTGAACACCACTTCTCACTGGTAGTAAACCAGAATAGGCTCCCTTTATTCCATCTCTTTGTCTCCAGCCAGTTAGCCGATCTTCTAACCATGCTAATATTTTTCCTGTAATACCATGGGATCTTATCTTGCTACGTAGCCCTATATGCGGCACCTTGTCAAAAGCCTTATGAAAATCCAAGTAAACAACATCCACTGACTCTCCTTTGTCTATTCTGCCTGTAATTTCCAATAATTCCAACAAATTTGTCAGGCAAGATTTCCCCTTAAGGAAACCATGTTGACTTTGGCTTATTTTATCATGTGCCTCCAAGAAACCTGAAACTTCATCCTTAATGGACTCCCAATAAGTTAGGCCAATTGGCCTACGATTTCCTTTCTTCAGTCTTCCTCTTAAAGTCTTTCAGTCTTCAGTCTTAAAGAGTGAAGTGACATTTGTAGTTTTCCAGTCTTCTGGAACCATTCCAGAATTTGCTGATTCTTGAAAGATCCAAATACCTCCAAGTGGGCATCAATTATGGACCTAGCATGATCCAAAAAGTAACAATAATGTGAATAACCAGTTTACACTAAATTATGTTAATACCCCTTGGTATTTTTGAGCAAAATAGAAATGTATGGTTTTTGCTCTTGAAAGCGTTTCTTCGAATTGTGTGCATTTTGTGTTGTGCAAAACAGACTGGCATGGTTAGTTTAGTGCTATCTTTTTAAAAATAGTTGCATATTGGTATTACCTACATTTATTTTTGAACTTGGCTATCAAAGCTTGAAGCTATATATGAGTATTATTAAAAAGAATGCATTACAGTGGTAGTTTCACTACCTGACAAGTATAGCAACAATACATTTGCAGATGGACATTGTATATTTTGGAGGAAAAGTGCTATAGTGGCACAAATGTTACTTGCCACTTAGCTCCCGTGTGAATGTGGATTATTCCTCAGTGCATGCAGACGTGGACTGTTTGATTTGCTGAGTGGCTGGAATCTAACACTGAGCAATCATCAGACCACAGCACCACTTCTGAATCTTATGTTGGAAATGTCAGTTGATACCACTGTCCATTCACAACTTCCTCCAATTTTCTGAAGTTTGAAAGTAGATTGATGGGGTGCTAGTTGGCCATTTGTTTTTCGAACAAGATATATCTGGGCAATTTTCCACAGTATTAGGTAGCAACTTGCATTAGTACAACTTGTCCAGACACACATCTAATTTTGGAATGCAAGTATGCAGTTGGCCCATTAGCCTTTACTATATGCAGTGCTCATGAGCTTTTCTTTGTTTCATTTGAATTGAATTGAATCCAATTGAGTCCTTTTTGAACCCCCTTATATTCTCCCTCCAACTCAAAATCCCTCCTAATTGGGAAACCTTAAACATGTTATTTGGACCCCTAAGCCATAATATACTTTTAATTGCCTCACCGTTCATGACTGGATGTGGTAAAACTGCAGAGTTACTGAAGTAAACCTGGTTGCAAACAACGTAAATTAAACCCCAATAAAAACAGAACATCCAGAGCAAACTCCATTGATCAGGCAGCATCTATGGAGAGAGTAACATTTCATTTTCAGTGGCCTTCATTTTTTAATGAATGAAACCAACATCTTGTGTCTCATTTTGAGAAACAATTCTGTATTTTTTTAAATCCCTGAAGTAATTACAGAAAGAAAAGGGGTGAGTTGAGGAAAAGTATACTTCATGGATCAAGCTGCTATGATCTGGTTTGCTTGAAAGGATAGGTTACAAAAGATTCAATAGAGCTTTCAAAAGTCAATTATATGCATACTTGAAGGTGAAGATTTACTGACATTTGAAGTGTTGGGAACTGATTAAATGAGAGCTCTTTTAAGTAGTTGCAGTTGTAGATTGGTCTCCTGTGCTTTATCATTGTAAGATTCAATAACCTATACTCATGAAAATAAGTAATTTCACAGCTTATCAGATAAAGATTATGTATTCAGTTACATAATCTAGAACGCTCTGGAACACGAAGCACTTACTGACTGCCCTTAATTGCCCTTGAAATTCTTTCTTTAATCACTATAGTCTTTCAGGTGAAGTAACTGCAGTGCAATGGGATAAAGAATGCTGGGATCATTGAAGTTTTTGTAAATATTCAATCAATAGAACCAATATTCTTTTCTACCAGGTATAGCTGCCTTTCATTATTGATCCATTTTTCTATGAGATAATCATTTTTCCTCCTCTTCTGTTGTAGGATTGAGCATTGAGTCACTGTAAAGCCATCATGATGCGTGTGAAGGTTTGGTGTGTCGTAGGACTAGGCATCCTGATCTCCATCACCCAGGCACATACTGATTTCTACACATCAATTGGTAAGCACTTTTTTTGTAGTATTAGTTGTTTAAAGATATTATTTATCAATTAGTATGCTGAAGCTTGGACAGGTACTGAGGATCAAATTTGAAATTCACACAGATGGTTCTTTATTTCTCGTTATTTGTAGAAGAAAGTAAATACTCAGTAGATCAGGCAGTTAACCCTGTTCGTTCAACTCAACCTGAACTGTTGTGTGTTTGCAGCATTTGCTTTTTTGTGGTAAATGTAAAAGAATCTTTCATGCTGACTGTCCAGGTCCAGGTACTTTTTTTTTGTAACTACCAGAATTTTTGGATATATTGTACAAGTTACGCAAAGACTGAACCTTTCAATATAATAGGGCAGATTGCACCATTAATGGAAATAGAGAAAATACTGCAAATGTTGGAAATCTAAAACATCAGAAAAAGTCTGAAATATTGACTTATTTCTATTTCTACAATTGCTGAATGACCTGCTGAGTTTTTCCAGCATGTTTTTGATCCATTAGTGAAATTTTCATTACACAATGCTTGGGTCTTTTGTAGGTTGCTTTAAATTCAGCAATGATCACTTCAAATGGTAAACAACAACTATTGTCATTGCATCAAGCAACAAACAGGATTGTTGAAACTTAGATGAGGGGAACATGCAAATACCAGAGGAACTCAGCAGGTCAGGCAGTATCCATGGAAGTGAATAAACAGTCAACGTTTCAAGCCAAGTCACTTCTTCAGCTCTGGAAAGGAAGAGGGAAGAAGCCAGAATAGAAAAGTCAGGGGAGGGGAAGAAGGATAGTTAGAAGGCGATAGGTGAAGCCAGGTGGGTGGCAAAGGTAAAGGGCTCGAAAGAAAGCAATCTGATAGGAGAGGGGAGTGGATAATAGGAGAAAGGTAAAGAGGAGGGGAAGAAGTAACTGTGTTATCTTGCAATCCCTATATTCTTTTGAATGCAGCATTTCACTTGGCTTCCCAATGGGTAGCTCATAGTTCCAAAACATTGTATGGTTGTGGGCAGTTACAACATGACACTATTTATTGGGATGGTATGTGGTGGGGGGGGGGTGTCAGGGAGAAGTAATTATTAAAATTGGAAGGGAATATTTTTTGATACCAACTGATTTGTAAGTGGGAGCATCAATGTATCATCAGGCAGTTAGGTAATGCACTGGTATACAGTTCTCTAGCCTGAGAAGAAATGTAGTTTTGGAGAAATTGAAATGTCCACATTTCACTACTTTAACAACTGTTTTCCAAAATAATGTTCCATAGTTCCTTGAATGTCTTACACAGTCTGTTTTGTTTATCATGAGCAGGCCAGATGACAGATCTCCTATACACAGAGAAAGATCTGGTGACTTCCTTGAAAGATTATATCAAAGCTGAGGAGAGCAAACTAGGTGAAATCAAACGGTAGGCAAATTGTTTGCAATATTTAGAATTTTCATTTAACAGCATTTCATTCTTTTTTTTTAAATCTCACTTCGTGTGGTTAATCATTTGTACATTAAACATTTGCAATTAATTTTAGTTAGTTAATAATTCCAGGAAAATCAGAGGTAATTTCTTCCAAATGTTCCCCCCCCCCCCAGGTGGGCAGAAAAGCTGGACCAACTCACTGAGACAGCCACAAAAGATCCAGAAGGATTCCTTGGTCATCCAGTGAATGCCTTTAAATTGATGAAACGATTGAACTCGGAGTGGGTAGAGCTGGAAAATCTGGTACTCAAGGATATGTCAGATGGTTAGTGGCTATTCACCATCTAAGCATGCTAAATGGCAAATCATCTTACTCTTCCTCTAACTTGTTGTTCCTTTGCCTTCTGTGTTTTCCCCCCCACCAACTCATTCATGGTATCAAAACAATCCAAGCTACCTTTTTGGTAGCACTGCAACCTGTTTAGACATTGCCTAATCCTTGCAGCCTGAGTGCTTTCATAGGAATGACTTAATGTTTGTCTTTGTTATATATTTGATGAGTGGAAAACTGTGAAAGAGAATGAAAGAAATTTGCCACACCTGTCTCTTTTGTCATTCATTAATATAATGGCTAATCTCTTTAAGTATCACATCTCTGCAATAACTATGAATTTCTTTTTCCATTAATAACCTAAAACCTTCTGATCTCAATTTTTAATATAATTGGCAAATGAACCTCCACAACTCTATTGAGTAGAAATTCCAAAGATTCACTACCCTTTGGGTGAAGAGATATCATTTCGGTCCTAAACGGGTGAATTCTGACTTTAAGATTGGGACCTTTCGTTCCAGCCATTCAGGTTAGAGAAACGTGATGCCAATATCTAGTCTAGGATTACAAACATGTGAAAAGCAACGTCTCTGTTGTCTTGGGGTAAAGCATTCATTGTTTAATTTTTTTTTCTAAATGCCTTTTCTCTCCTTTCTATAAGATATAGGAGCAGAATTAGGCCATTCAGCTCATTGTGTCTGCTCCGTCATTCTATCATGGCTGATCCTGGATCCCACTCAACCCCCATACACCTGCCTTCTCACCATATCCTGTGATGCCCCGACCAATCAGGAAACAATTAGCCTTTAATATACCCATGGACTTGGCCTCCATTGCAGTCTGTCGCAGAGTATTCCACAGATTCCCTACTGTCTGGCTAAAATAATCCCTCCTTACTTCTGTTCTAAAAGGTTACCCCTCAATTTGAATGTGTCCTCTAGTTTTGGATACTCCCATGGTTGGAAACATCCTCTCCTCATCCACCCTATCCAGTCCTTTCAACATTCTGTAGGTTTCAATGAGATCACCCCACATTCTTCTGAATTTCAGTGATACAGGCCCAAAGCTGCCAGATGCTCCTTATGATTCCCAGAATCATCCTTGTCAACCTCCTCTGGACTCTCCAATGACAACACATCATTTCTGAGATATGGGACCCAAAACTGTTGACAATACTCCAAATGTGGCCTGACTAGTATCTTGTAAAGCCTCAGCATTATCTCCTTGCTTTTGTATTCCCCTTGAAGTTTATGCCAACATTGCATTTGTCTTCTTTACCAGACTCAACCTGTAAATTAACCTTTGAAGTCCCTCTCTGAAGTCCCTCTGCTCCTCTGATGCTTGAACCTTTTACCTATTTAGGTAATAGTCCGCACTGTTGTTCCTTTTACCAAGAATGCGTTATCATACATTGTATTCCATTTGCCACTTTTTTTTACCCATTCTGCCAGTTTGTCTAAGTCCTGCTGTAATCGCATTGCTTCCTCAGCACTACCTACCCCTTCACCTATCTTCATATCATCCACAAACTTTCCCACAATGCCATCAATTCCGTTATCTAAATCATTGACAAGCAGTGTGAAAAGTAGTGGTCCCAATACTGATTCTTGAGGAACACCACTAGTTACTGGAAGCCAACCAGAAAAGCCCCACTTTATTCTCACTCACTGTCTCCTGCCTGTCAGCCATTCCTCTATCCATGCCAGTATCTTTCCTGTAATACCATAGCATTTTATCTTGTTAAGCAGCCTCATGTGTGGAATCTTATCAAATGCTTTCTGAAAATCCAAGTAAATGACATCCACTGCCTCTCCTTTGTCCACGCTGCTTGTTACTTCCTCGAAGTACCCTAACAGATTTGTCAGGCAAGATTTCCCTTTACAGAAACCATATTGACTTTGACTTATTTTATCATCAGTCTCCAAGTACCCAGAAGCCTTGTCCTTCATAATGGACTCCAACACTTTCCCAACCACTGAGGTTAGGCTAATTGGCCTATAATTTCCTTTCTTTTGCCTTCCTCCAAAGTGACATTTGCAATCTTCCACTTCTCTGGGATCATGCCAGAATCAAGTGATTCTTGAAAGATCATGACCAATGCATCCATTATCTCTTCAGCAATCTCTCTTAAAACTCTGGGATGTATTCTACGTGGTCCAGGTGACTTATCCACCTTCAGACCTTTGAGTTTGTCTAGTACTTTTTTAATAGCAACGGCACTCACTCCTGCTCCCTGATACTCACGGACCGCAGGCACTATTTTCCAGTGGTCCAATATCAACTCTCACTTCCCTTTTAGTCCTTATATAACTGCAAATACTTTTAATATTCTGCTATAGTCTAGTTTGCCCTCATGTTTCATCTTTTCCCTCCCTATAGCGTTTTTAGTTGCCTTTTGTTGGATTTTAAAAGCTTCCCAATCTCACAACTTCCCACTCACTTTTGCTACCTTATATGCCCTTTCATTGGCTTTTATGCAGTCCTTAACTTCCCTTGTCAGCCATGGTTGTCAACCCCTGCCATTTGAGAATAACTTTTTCTGTCAGAAATATCTATCCTCTGCCTTGTGAGCTATTCCCAGAAGGTTGAGCCATCTGTGCTCTGCCGTCACCCCACCAGTATTCCCCTCCAATCCACCTGGGAAAACTCCTCTGTCATGCCTCTGTAATTCCCTTTATTTCATTGCGATGCTAATACATATGATGTGCTTCTCCCTCTCAAGTTGCAGTGTGAATTCCATCATATGATCACACCCTCCTAAGGGTTCCTTTACATTAAGTTCCCTATTAAGATCTGGATTATTGCACAACATCCAATCTTAAAATAACCTTTCCCTGAATCGGCTCAAGCACAAATTGCTCTAAAAAGCCATCTTCTAGGCATTCAACAAATTACCTCTCTTGCAATCTGAGACCAATCTGATTTTCCCAATCCCCTTGCTTATTGAAGTCCCCATTCCAATTGTGACGTTATCCTTATTACATGCCTCTTTCAGCTCCCTTTGCAATCTCAATCCCACATTTTGGCTACTATTTAAACCTTGCAGTTTCTTAATTCCACCCTCAAAGATTCAATATTCTCTGACCCTGTGTCACCTCTTTCTAAAGATGTAATTCCATCTTTCACCAACAGAGAAACACCACTGCTTCTGCCTTCCTGCAGGTCCTTTTGATACAAGGTATATCCTTTCATGTTAAACTCCTGACTATTCTGCCTTCTTTCTGCCACGACTCAATGACCACAATGTCATACCAACTAATCTCTAATTGCGCCATGAGTTCATCTACCTTATTCCAAATACTGCATGCATTTAAATACAGCATTCTTCATCCTTTTGAATTTTCCCTTTGTGGTACAATTTGCTCTGCAATTGTACCCAGTCATTGGCTTGTTCTTCCTTACATTCATGTTACACCCATCATCTATTTGTAAACCTGCTGACTCATTCTCAGCTCTATCATGCTGATTCCCATCCCCCTGCCATATTAGTTTAAACCACTCCCAACAGCTCTAATAAACTGCCCGCAAGAATATTGGTCCCCCTCGGATTCAGGTGCAACCCGTCCCTTTTTTACAGGCCACATCTGTGCCAGAAGAGGCCCAAATTATCCAGAAATCTGAATCCCTGACCCCTGCTCCAATTCATAGGCCACTCATTTATCTGCCACCTCATTCTATTCCTTTCCTCACTGCCACATGGCACAGGCAGCACTCTTGAGGTCACCACACTTGAGGTCCTGCTTCTCAGCTTCCTTCCTAAACTCCCTGTATTTTGTTTTCAGGACATTCTTGGCATTTGTAAGTAACATTTTGAAAATGGTCTGAATCCTTTCTGGTTATTTAAATTATATTCTTTGTTTTTGTTTTTTTTGGAGATATTTGATCCCTCGTCATGAGGCGCTGGCATTGATAATTGAAAGATCACCAACAGTTGCAGCTTGCAACATCACAGCGTGACTATTAACACTGTTGCATCCAGCATCATTCATTGCCAGATGTTTGCCTTCTGTTTCCTTTGAAAATTTTTATTTGATTTTTTTAAAAAAGAGTAGCTTGTTACTTTGGTTGGGGAGGGAGATGCATGCTCTTGATTGATGTATTGCCGTTTACTTGCCAGCAGTTCCGGTAGCCGTGTGATCATTGTAACTGACTTGCCCATCGATGGACTTGTTTCCTTTATGAGTGCAAAGTTCATTGATGAAAGCTTAATGCTCAGAGGTACTTACAAACAAAACTATCCAAGCTACTTAAGGTTTATTTTGTGATGAATAGCTCCAAGTTCTGTCAGTATTTCCTGACTGGAATGAATCCAGGGTTTCATTTTAGTTATTTATCATGATTTTAGTACTAGGCAAAGAACATTTCACAGGTGGTGACCACAACTCCCTGATCTTTAGTATAACCATTGACAGGGAGATGATTAGACGATGTGAGAAACTACGTGTACATGAAGAACAGGAAATGACTAGAGTGAGGGTAGGACTGCTCAGGCATAAAGGGGGAAATGTACCTTGGGGTGGTTGGGATAGGGGAGGTGCTTAATGAAAGTTGAGCAAGTTAGGACTTTTCTCCTTGGAGTGAAGAAGGATGATAGAAATGTATAAGATTGAGAGGCATAGATAGAGTGGACAGCAGTGGCCAGTGGCAGAGGACATCCATTTATGCGAGTGGAGGGATGTTTAGGAAAAATGTCAAAAGTAGATTTATTACACAGAGTGGTGGGTGCCTGGAACACCTGCTGGGGGTGGTGGTAGAAGCTGATACAGTAGGGACACATAAATAGGCACATGGATGTAAAAAAAAGTTAGGTTATCAGTTGCGTTAGGAGGGAAGGGTTAGATTGATCATGGAGCAGATTTATAATATAGATTGGTACAACATAATGACTAAAGAGCCTTTATTATACTCTAGTGTTCTATGATTACGTTTGAAGGATTGCCATTTGCCCGAATCAAGTCTTGTCTGAGTTCTGTAAAAGCATTCATCCTAAATACTGTGCAAAAGAAAAACTTTTAAGGAAGTTGCAGCCTGTTTGTGTTTCTGGCTGTGATATGCCATCATTTCCCTCTTCAAGTTCACATCTGCACTTCATCCAGTAAAAAAATTTCCAGTTAAACTCCTGGATTTCATATTGAAGTAGTTACTCCTAAAACTGGAGTCTCTAAATGTGGGCGGAGCAGTCCAAACTCAGCTGTGCAGTAGCCAACAGTTTTTTTTACTATCTTGGACTTCTCAATAAACTACTTAATTTGGCAGATGAAGAGGTTACACAGCAAAAGCTGGTAGGCCAGTTCATACTGTAAACTGGATCAAGAGTCTAGCATGAAGAAATACGAAGGGTGATTGATAAGTTTGTGGCAGAAGGTAGGAGGAGTCGATTTTAGAAAACCTAGCACATTTATTATTCAACATAGTCCCCTCCTACATTTACACACTTATTCCAGCAGTCGTGGAGTATACAGATCTTGGACCTTTGGAAAGTGTCCACAGATGGGAGATTGATAAGTTTGTGGCCTAAGGTAGAAGGAGATGAGTTATACAGGTCTCGTTACATGCACATGCAGGTCAACTCTTTGAGTGATTATGCAGAAAGTTTGAAGTTAATAACTCATCTCCTTCTACCTTAGGCCACAAATTTATCAATCACCCATTCGTGGACACTTTCTGGAGGTCCAAGATCCGTATGCTCCACGACCACTGGACTAAGTGTGTAAATGTAGGAGAGGACTATGTTGAAAAATAAATGTGCTAGGTTTTCTAAAATTGACTCCTCCTACCTTGGGCCACAAACTTATCAATCACCCCTCGTAGTATGCTTTACAAAAGAAAACTTAATGTCTGACCATTTTGCTCTGATTTGTTAATCAAATGTATCTGAGCACTCATTTTTTGTTTTTGAGCTTTGAAAGTGATGTCATTTAAAAGAAAAGAAATTTAGATTGGCAGGCGTTGAGCAATCTTGGCTGCTAAATATAGTTAGCATTATGTTCCAACCTTCCCTATCTAAAGATTACTGCCTTCTGTGAATGTAAGCATGATTAATTTCAGATGAATAAGTCTAAATCCGATGTGGTTTAATTTTGATTTATAACTTAGTCTGTAATGTTCTTGCATCCACAGTGAGCTGGCATCATATTAGCGAAAGAATTAAAATTGTGAACCATGCAGCCCTATGTGGAAATTGGATGAATCATCCAATGTAGTCAGAAAATGCTTAATTTTTCTTAAATTAATAATAGTAATTATGATCTTATTTCTTGTAGTTTATAGTAACCAAAAATACACCTAATGCTGCTAGAAATGACATATTAAAAGTAATAGCTGATAGTAAAGATTACAGACATTTTGACTCCAAGTAGCAGTACAATTTCAGATTGATGAGCTCTCATCAGAGCTGAGAAGTTAGAAGTCAAACCTTTAAGTTGTAGAGAATGCAAAGGAAATATCTGTGGAGATGCTAATGCCCAGGGAACGTTGCAGATGCTCAGAGTTTGTGGTGAATGTTAATCTTCACTGATCTGTCTGTAGGAGATATAAATAGAAGGTAATTAATGAGAACAAAGAAGTAATGACAGCAAAGAGAAGGAAAAAGAAAGGCTAGAACTAAAAGATGCCAAACTCTTGCTGAGTTTGGAAATCTGAAATAAAACGGAAAGCTGGAAATATTCAGACTGGAAAGCCGTTTTCTCTCTACAGGTGGTTCTTGACTTACTAACTAATTCTACCTTTTTTGTTTTATCTCAAATTTCTGGCATCTGCAAGATTTTATCTACTTAAGTATATTTTTCCCCTTTCCTTTCTATTTTCATTGATTTTTCTGCTTTACACCTCCATTTAATTAGCTTTCACCACCATCTTTCAGCCCCACTAAACCTCCCATCATTCAGCCCCTTGATGTTCAGCCTATCACTGACGTTGCCTTTGCACTGTCTATGCTCTCATTTCTACAGCTGAAAATGTCTAATTTTTAACTTTTCTCCAATCTGATGAAAAGTCATCAATTTGAAAATTTAGTTACTGTTCCTTTCTCCCCAATTTTGCCTGATTTGAGTATTTCCAACATTTTTAGTTTTATTTAACTCCTCATATTCTTTATCATCACAGAATAGGAAATATGAATTATAACCCATTCTGCATAGAGATTCCATGTAAAATTAAAATGTTTTCATGCAGTTCTCTTGTAGCCTCCAAGGAAAATCCCTAGACCTTAAATTGTTTTAGTAACCTTCAGTGGAATATAACTTGAAATAGATATAGGAATCTGTCATCTCACAGATAGTTGTGTGAAAACCATGTTTTAAATATGAAATGTTTCCTACAATGGTACTTTAGTAGAAGGTAAACCTTTTTGAAGCCCTCTGCTGATTAAGGCTATTAATTTTGTTGGGTCAGACAGGCGTGTGGAAGACGATGAGCAGCACCTTTTATAGAACTTCTGCCACATAGTTGAAAACACCTCTGGAGGTTTCCCAGGCTGCCTCACCAGCGAGAGTATCCAAGATTAGAAGGCACTGGAGCTAGGAAGGTGGTCCTTTGTGAGGATTCACAAACCTGATGTGTGTTACTAGAGAAGCAAAGTTTAAGGGAAGAAATGTGAAACAAAGAATAAGGGAATTTGCACCTCAGCTACATGTAGACTCAGTCAAGTGAAGCAAGTTCTCAACAGAGAATGTCTTTTCATGATTGGAAAAGCAGCTGGTGTAAACTAGAACTGGAGGGTGAAGGAATATGGAAAGTCTTAACAAGTAAGCTTATTCCCCGCATAGTTGGACAGCTATCCTGCTTCACTTCACTGAAGCACAGCATTTGTTGTTGAAGCTACTTCATCTTTTGGAAAGTTTGAACAAGGTCTTTAACTTTGTATTTGATGCACTGATTCTGGTATCTTTGCAGGATTCATTTCTAACCTCACTATTCAGAGACAGCACTTCCCGAATGATGAAGACCAGACTGGAGCAGCCAAGGCCCTCATACGTCTCCAAGACACATACAATCTAGACGCAGACACCATCTCTCAAGGCAACTTGCCTGGTATGTGCTCCAGAGGAGTTTGTACAGTAAATTGATAGTGCCACTGGCTTGGGGAACAATAGGACCAAAGTGCTTTTGCTTTATTTGTTAAGAGTTATAGCAGGGAACATCTGTTGTTGTTCAATTCTGTGTGTGAAGATGATTGAATTAGGTCCAATTAAAATACTGTCAAATTAATGACTGCATAAAACTATACTTAAGCAGTTGTGGTAGATATTCTGGTTACCTAATGAATAGTGTTTAATTGCAAAACATAAGATATTGCTGGTAGTTAATTGGTAAGTAATTAGATCAGTGAGTTTCCTTACCATAAGTTGAATTGTCAACCTTGTAAAGATGCCAATCCACTTGCTAGGAAGGAGAGCCTCTTGCCGCATTGCTGGAAACTGTTATCTCCTAGTCATAGTCTATGCCTCTTTATTGACGACTGGTTGTGGTAGATGCTTTTTGGATGGGAAACTCATTATTTAAAAAAAAAATCAAATTTTAAATGTCTTCAAGCATGATGAATCTTTGGAATTTTACCTTGATTGTTAATGCTGCATCAGCCAACTAAAATAAATTGTGTCCTGATTTAATTTAAGATTCCAATGGTTAGTTACTCTTGCTTTGAATTTTCTGTTAGTGATATTATGGCCGCCTCAGTCCTAAAGAAGGGAGCCAGTTTAAAGAAAAATCTGACCTGAAACCATTCATTCCAAATATCATCCATAAAACTCTACAGCACCCTCTATGCTCCTGATATCTCTTTCAAAATAAGTCAATTGGGACATTAAAATTAAACAATTACATAAATCATTCAAGGTTAATTTATTGATGTATTGTGATCAAGGTAGGATAACGCCAAAGAAAATTCTTTCTGTATCAGCAATTTACTGTAATGCTTTCTGTATGTTTCAGCTGTCAGGAAAGCTGTGTTAGCATCTCACATTGCTGTGTCAATATTATGGTTGTTTTTGCTATAATAACTCTAATTACTGCACTTAAGGCAATTAAACTGTGCAGCTGTGTTGCCCAGTTACTCACATTGCTTACTCCCAAATGAAGCATGGAACAGTTGTCTTCTATTTAAACTATTGGAGTATTTTATTTATTAAGTACATCATAAGTTATCAAGTTGGAATGCAGTTGGGAGAGCACAGTGCCTTTTCGGGGAAGTGGTGGCTGAGCCACCTCTGCCCACTCATACCTTCCTGAATATTTGCTTTCCCCCTCCCATCTAACTGGAAAACCAGAGGGCAAGGATGGAAAACATGTTTAATAAATGAAATCTAAGACCTAAAGGTAGATAATTTCAAGGACTGTCCACTTTTCTGGGAGTGCTGGTTTTCAGAAAATCAATCTGACATAGATGGTCAATTTTATTTCGCAGTAATATGGTCAAATTTACTTTGGGTAACAAAATACGTAAGCAGATATTCTTTCTGCAACTGGATGTCAATCTCCTCTCTCAGCACAGAACCTCTTGCTTCTGTTTGATATTTCATGGGACTCACTCCACTGTGAGAAATAAAGTGTTAACCAAGAGATAGAACAGTATAACACAGTACAGTCACTTCAGCCTATAATGTTCTGATAACGTATCGAAATATACTTGATAGTCAATCTAACCCTTCCCTCTCACACAGCCAACCTCTATTTTTTTTAAAATTCATGTGCCTACCAGAAGTATTTTTTAATATATGCTCATATTGTATCAGGCACCACCCCCACCACCCCAGGCAGTACATTCCACTCTTTCTGTTTTTAAAAAAAAAACTCTACCTCTGACATTTTCCTTAAACATTCCTTCTTTCATCATAAACATTCCTCCATTCACCTTAAACAGACATCCTCTGGTAATCAATCTGTGCAGCTTCTTTGAGGGATATGGACATGGACTCCAGGATCCCTCTGTTTCTCCACACTGCAAAAAATCCTGCCATTGATCTTGTGCTCTACCTTCAAGTTCAAATATCTTCCAAAGTATATCACCTCACATTTCTCCTGCTGCTTCCCTGTCCATTCTATATTCTGTTGTAACCTACAGCAACCTTCTACACTCCACTACTTCTCCAGCCTTCATGTCACCTGCAAACTTACTAACCAACTCCTCTGCTTCCTCCTCCAAGTCATTTACAAAAATCACAAAGGCTATGAGTCCCAGGGAGGTCCCTACAGAACACCACCAGTCATGAATGTCCAAGCAGAGTATGCTCCATCTACTACTGTTCTTCCTTCTGTGGGCAGGCTGATTCAGAATCCATGCAGCCAAGTCTCCATGCATCCCATGCTTCATGACCTTCTGGACAAGCCTATTGTAGGGAACTTTATCAAACACCTTCCGAAAATCCATATACTACATGTATTGTTCTACCTTCATCAGTCTGTTTCGTCACTACTCAAAAAACTTAATTGGATTTGTGGGGTATGACCTGACCTTCACAAAACTGGGTTGACTATCCCTGACAAGCTCCTGAGAACCCTCTCCATTAGTTTCCCTCTACTATTATTAGCCTCACAAGTCTATAATTCCCAAGATTACCTTTCTTGAACAACGGAACAACATTTGACACCCTCCCATCCTGTGGCCAGAGAAGATACAATTTTCATTATCAACGTCCCGGCATTTACCCTTGCTTCTCATAGCAACCTGGAGTATATCTTATCCAGCTCTGGTGACTTATCTATTCTAATCTTTTTCAGGCAGAGATTTTTTTGCAGAGAAACTTTTGCATACTTTTTTGCTGGTAATATAATTTTCAAATATCGTGCTAGCCACCTTTCATTGAAGATCTCTTTCAAATTAGAGGCAATATTTTTGGTTAAAATATTTGCAACATTAAAAGGAACCTTCCTTTCAATTTTATTTCTGCCTCATGTCTGTCTCCCTTTGAAGTATTGAAAGTACCAAGGTGCAGGAAGTGGAAACCATTTTACACACTGCTTCATAAATGCCCTCCTTGTCCGTTCCCCTGACCCACTGCAATGTAGCAGAAGAATTTGGACAATTATTACACAAAATGACACACCTGAAATCAGCTGATAGATGATGTTGTGTGAAGATGAAAAACCATTATGTTTCAATGACAGTGTTAACATCAGCACGAGAGAGCTGATCATGTGACCTCACATGATTGCTAATGAGACCAGTTCAATGTAGGATCATCTGTTTGGCCTGACTCTTGGCTACTCTTGGGTTTGAAGGAATGAAGAGAATTTGATGTTCGATGGAGCTGCAGCTCCCACATAACCAGCTGGCAAATAACTAGTCAGAAGTTCCAGTTCAGTTGTTGTGTATTGATCTAGAAGGTGATATAAAACATTTAAGAGTGCTATTTCCAAGCATCCTGATTAGTTGGTTATTCAGAAACTATGGTTAATAACCTTTTTTGGTTTTTAAAACTCTCATTAGTTTGTGATTGGATTTGAGCACATTCAGACTGACTCTGAAGAGCAGTATTGATAATTACCGTAAGTTGTTCATAGATGGGCTGGATTTTTGTTCCACATGGTGATGGCAAGAGAAGTAAGTGTTTTTATTTGATAGACATCGTCAAATAGCCCAAAGGCTTTCTTCACAGGATCGCAGGATTAGTGATTGAGAGATGGATAAGACCATACATTTTTTGTGTACTAGCATAGTTTTTCAAATGATTAAGGATAAAAGTATTTGAAAATCATGGGGAAATGTATTCAGATATTAGCAAACAGAAAAAAATATACAAATAACTGATGAAATAGACACTAGAGTTCACCTAACAGCAGAGCATCGATATCTGCAGAGAGAAAAACAGTTGTTTCAGTGTCCTGACCTTACAGAAAGGAAATCCTAAGCTTTGTCATGGAAATCTGAATGAATTTAGCTAGCAAACCAAAGTATTTATCTAAAAGGAATTGGGGAAAGAAAGGAAAACCAAAAGCTTTCTTTAAGTAAACACAAGAGATTCTGTAGATGCTCCAAGTCCAGAGTAGGACATGCAGAATTCTGGAGGAACTCAGCAGGTCAGGCAACATCCATGGAGAGGAACAAAGAATCAGAATTGGGTTTAATATCACTGGCATACGTTATGAAATTTGTTATTTTTGCAGCAGTGCAATCAAATACATAATAGAAAAAAGTGAATTACAGTAATTATCTCTTCTCATATATATCTGATTGTTGTTTGAAAATTTTTTTTTAAAGTAATGAGGGAGTGTTCATGGGTTCATCATCCATTCAGAAATCAGGTGGCAGAGGGAAAGAAGCTGTTCCTGAATCGTTCAGTGTGTGCCTTCAAGCTTATGAGGCCCCTTCCTCATGGTAGCAATGAGAACAAGGAATGTTTTGAGCGGAGACCCTTCATCACAGATTTCAAAGTACATTTGTTATCAAAGAATGCATAAATTATACAACCTTGAGATTAAGGTCTCAGTCCAAAACTTCAGCTCTTTGTACCTCTCCACAGGTGTTCCTTGACCTGCTGAGTTCCTCCAGCATTTTGTATGTATTACACTTTCTTTAAGTGTTGGGTTTTACTTGGCATCTTAAAGTGGTGAGATTCAGAAAAAAATCTGAATAACATAGGGGGCTAAAGGGACTTTGAATGGCACTCCACTGGAGAGTGTGCCAGAAAGGTTAGTGACTAATGAAAGGACGACTGTGTCATGGAGGGATTTAAACTTAACAAGTATTTAAAATTTGATTTGGAGAACAGATTGCAAATGCTGTTAATTTAATACCCAGATTCAAAGGCATGATTCTGCTGACATTTTTCCCTCCAGGTGTGAAGCATAAAACATCACTGTCAGTGGAGGACTGCTTTGAGCTGGGGAAAGTAGCCTACTCGGATGCAGATTACTACCACACTGAACTGTGGATGGAACAGGCATTAAGGCAGTTGGATGCTGGCGAGGTATCCACCATTGACAAAATCACTGTACTAGACTATCTGAGCTATTCAGTGTATCAGCAGGGCGACCCGGACAAGGCATTGGTGCTCACAAAAAGGATGTTGAAACTGGGTAAGGATGTGTAGAAGACATTCTTCTGTTTTTAAATTGAAATGTCAGTACAAAAAAAGATACCCATTAAATCTGTAAACTGACCTTGGATGTTGTAGATCCAGAGCACCAGCGAGCAAATGGAAACTTGAGATATTTCGAATATATGATAGCTGACCAGAAAAAGAAGTTGGGTGAATCCCAGGAGTCTAAAGGATCCAAAGCAGGGAGTATCTCGGAGACCAAGAAAGGGCGTCCAGTGGATTACCTGCCAGAGAGACGGAAATACGAAATGCTGTGCCGAGGAGAAGGTATCAAATTGGTAGGTAAAGTATTTGACCAAGGAGGAATTTTGGATGCTCGGGATTCATAACTTGCCTTTTACTACTAAAGTCACATTTTAGAAAATGAATAAGGTAAGGAGATAGATCCAAGAAATCAATTGCTGTCACCTGATTTCAAATCCCACTACGTATATTTAAGTACATCAATGGGACTAGCAGTTCTGTCATTCATAAAAGTGAAATGGCTCACAGCAGTTCTCAAAAAAAATCGTGAGTTTGTGTGGTGACAGCTAATATTTGTTCCTTGGCCAACATCACCACCAGAGGAAATGATCTATTTATCGGATTGTTGTTTGCGAATGCTTACTCTCTGCATGTTGGCTGCCATGTGACTGTATTTCAAGAGTTACTTCATTTGATGTCAAGTACCTGAGACTTTTGGTCATCCCAAGCTTGTGAAAATCTGTTATTTTATTTATTATTTTTGAAGTGCAACATATATATGGTAGAATTTTGAATGTCGCCAAGTGAGAAAGGGGAAAAACTGACCATGTTTTTCCATTGCTGCTTTTGCTTTTTTGCTGTATTGTTTTTTCTAATTCGATAGGCTGCTGACAAAGTGACAAGGAATTAATAGCAAAGCTGCTCATGCCAATAGTCTGTGGGAGTGGGTGGAGGGGAATGAGATCTTAATAAAAGAAACAAAATGGAATTCTGTATTTAACTAAGGTAACATTGGTCAGTGAAATGACTTCATGCTAAATGTTATTACTGATTTTAGAATTATGAAATCAGACAGACATAACACAGTTGTTTGGCTCGTGATATCTGTTAGTTACACTCAAACTTCCTCTTTTGCTTACCCTCAGAATCAGGTTTATTATCACTTCATACATAGTGAAATTTGTTGCTTACTGACCGCAGTACAGTGCACTACATAAAATACTGTAAGTTACAAGAAGAAATATTTGTATTCCCAAAATGAGTTTGTGTCTTCACTCTTTTGCCTTTCAACTACAACCAAGTCTGCTCCTCACCCCCTTTTCAGAAACTCTATTAAAGAAAAGAAAATTCCCCTCATTTCACTTCTGTGCTGTAGCCAGTTGTCATTAATTCGTGTTTTTAAAAAATTATTGATTCTCTGGCTAGTGGAAAATTGTTGCTAGGTTGCTGTTTCCTTTGCAAGTTCTAAATCCAGTATTTTCCTACCCAAGATAACTCTGGCTTCCAGTTTGTTAGTAACATCTGCTTTCTATATAACAATATTTCAATTTTTTTTTAGCAATTACTAAACTAATGTAGTCTCCATAAAAACTTACTACTTTCTTGCTTTAGAACAGTCAATTTGCCCCTCTTGGCAAAGACACTGAATGGCATTGATTGTTCAATTGTTCGTAGATTTGCATGCAAATTATTTCCATATACTGCAAAGCACTTTTTCCCTCACTAAATTAGTCCTGCTATCTTTCATTAATCACATCATCATTGTCTTTTTACAGTGGGCTGCTGGCATAATCTCTCAGTTTCTGCTTGTTAATTGGTCTTATTTTGAATTCTTTTCAAAATTGCTTAATGTCATTTCTACTACACAAGCGCAAAGGAAAATGAAGTAATTGTCACTCCGGATACGATGCAGCACAAAACAACACAATAGGATAAAGAGAACAATAATAAAGAACACAATAAAAACAAATACATTAGATAGCTTTGTATATATAGATTGTATGTCCATAAAGTGACGCTAGGTACAGGAGTCCCTGAATGTAAAGTGACTGACGGGAAATGATAAAGTCAAGGTTGTGGGTGTGGAGGGGTGGGTTCGTGGGTGGAGGAGTTGATCAGCCATACAGCCTGGGGAAAGTAACTGCTTTTGAGTCTAGTGGTCCTGGCATGGATGCTACATAACCTTCTCCTTGGTGGGAGTGGGACAAGCAGTCTGTGAGCAGGGTGGATGGGATATTTCATACGTGATTTAGTTCTATATAAGTACCCATTTGTATATTCCTGTGCAGACTCCACGAAGGCAGAGAAAACTCTTTTGCCGTTACACAGATGCAGGCAGGAATCCAGTGTACATTCTGAAACCAGTGAAACAGCAGGACGAGTGGGACAAACCTCGAATTGTCCGTTACGTTGATATCATATCTGATGAGGAAATTGAAAGAGTGAAAGAGTTAGCAAAGCCAAGGGTAAGATGTCACATCATCCAAGGTATTCGTGTGCCTTAGTGTTCTAACTCTGTTACAGATATTTTGTGTTACCTCTTTCATTTAGAACCGTTAACTTGTTTGAAATGGTTAAATTGAGTGCTTGGCACATTTCAGAGAAAATCTGAGAGTGTAACATTAGCTTGGTTGCAGACTTTCATGCATATACGTACAATGCATAAAAGTAACTTTAGATCAAGACCTGGATACAGATCAGTGGGCTGCCTTCTTGCTCAGCATTTCATTATAAGTGGGACCATCTATAATAAGGAGAATGTGCTTTTGATTTTCAGAAGATATTTTAGATATTGTTAGTGCTTAACTGTAACAGACAATTGAAACATTTTTTTTCAGCTCATCTAAAATTCAGCCCACTAATGTTCAACAAATGTCGACAGGGTAAATGCAAGCAGGCTTTTTCCACTAAGGTTGGGTGAGACTATAACTAGAGTCATGGGTTAAGGGTGAGAGGTGAAATGTTTAAGGGGAAAATGAGGAGGAACCTCTTCATTCAGACGGTGGTGAGAATGTGGAATGAGCTGCCAGAAAAAGTGGGGGATGCAGATTTGATCTCAACACTTAAAGGGAAGTTTGGATAGGTACATGGATAAGAGGGGTATGGAGGGCTACGGTCCAGGTGCAGGTCAATGGGACTGGGCAGGATATTAGTTTGGCACGGACTAGATGGGCCAAAGGGCCTGTTTCTGTGCTGTACTGTTCTATGATTGTACTAAATGTCAGACATTAACATTTGGTATTGGATTTTTGAGTGAGGTGCTTTGGGCACACGTGACATAATATGGAGGAAGTGTGTTTGAAACCTGTGTAACTGATGGAATAATGTGGGAGTACCTTTTAACCAGAAGGACGGCAATGGTTTAAGAAGGTGACTCACCATATCATCCTTGGGAGAAATTAAAGATGGCATTAAATGCAGGCCTTGCCACAAAAGCCAGATTCTGAAAAATATGTGATTAGTATTTTTTTTTAAATCTATTACAGCCATTGATGGAAAACAGATTTTCTAACTTCCCATTAGTATCCATGCAGTTAAAATGTTTCCTAATGAAATTGCTGATTTAGTGACAATAAATACTTAAATAAATATGATTATATATTATGAGTCAAGAGCAATTAAGTACTGAATTAAAACTGTGGAATTGAATTTGTGCAACTAAAAGGCATAAAAGTAATCTTGAAATTACTTAATGGAAGAAGAAATTTTAATGTCACCTTCGTTTGCATTGCTTTCACCCCCATTTAAAATAGCACTTGTTGTGTTGTTGGGAAATAATTGACCTCTGTGATAAACTAATAGTAAAACTGTAAAATTCATCCCGTTGTTACTAACGTTTGGAAAGTGATCTGAAATTGTTAACCATGCTTTAAATGGGCTGTCTATGAATTTTAACTTTATTAAGATAAGATTGTTACTGTTAACAGCACACAAGCCAAAGTCTGTGGGGAGAGGACCCAAGAATGACCATTCCAGGGTGATGGGCTTAGTTTTTCTCCCCCCACTGGAAGGATTCTGATTGGTCCTGGTTTACATCCAGTCAAGCTGGTAATAATCTGTTTTTTCTGATTGGTTGGCTTCACAGCTGAGACGAGCCACCATTTCTAACCCAATAACTGGAGTGCTGGAGACAGCTCATTACAGAATAAGCAAAAGGTAAGCGAGAGCTGTGGCGCTCCTCTTCACAACAAAGCTGCTGCATCTTGTTCAGACCAGGCATGTTTGGAAATCGGCATGAAACAGGTAAAAAGATGACGACTGAGAGCAAGGCTGAATTGTCAACACGTCAATCAAATGCTGTCAGAGCCTGTGGGTTCTAGTGTATGCAAGCAGCTTAATCAGGTCATTCATCCTTCCTGGCCTCATCTTGGTGTGGAACCTATCCAAATTTTAAACAATGAATTGGAAAGCAGCCCCAAGCACAGTTCTTGCCCTTCAGTTTCCCACATCTTGACCAATCGGAAGCTTCCAGAGTTCCACTAATGAGTGGTCATCTGGCTGTTCCAGGATTAAATGTGCCCTTTCTCTTTCGTAGCTGAAGCGTGCCACAGTGCATGACCCTCTGACTGGCCAGTTGACAGTTGCAACTTACAGAGTCTCTAAAAGGTAAGGGTAAGTTATGAGGTATTCTCGAACAGTGCATCGACAAAGGGAAAGGTCTACTGCCACCTGCGTTGAAGGTGTGGGCAGCTTCATTGCCCTGCTGTTTATGATGGGTTTTTATTTTGACCAACCCCTCAGTGCTTTCTATTGAGATTTTGTACTAACATTTACTAAATGATGGAAGATTCAATTATCCAGTGCCTGAAATCCCCAAATAGTAAAACTCATGCAGCACATTAGCATTAGGATTTTAGATGAGGAGAGATGTTAAATGCTCACATCTGATGAGACTTAAATCAATACAAGGAAGCAAAAATTGTTATACATTGTCAAGTTTCTAACTTTAAATAAACCCAGAGAATATTTTTCCAAACAAATATTTCCAAATTTTTGTTCACGGTGTCACTTGTGAGATGGCAATGAAGATGTGTAAACTGTGTCTGTGTAAGTCATACATTTCTGAGCACTCGTATCATCCGTTGCAACTTGGCTTACTCTCTAACATATGATATTTTCCAATGTAAGTACCTGATTTGGGTTACGGATTTATTTATTGTAGCTGAAAGTCAATATCAGTACATTGTTACGAAATTAACAAGACTTCTTGCTGTAATATTGCCCCCTACAATGTGCGTCTTAAGCTCAACATTGTTGGTTTTTGGCACAGTGTAGTGAGGGGCCAAAATTCTTATTTTTTCTAAGGCAGTGTTTTTCACTGTTTAGGTTTATTAATACCAGCGTATTTACAATTAGTTATTTGAATTACTTTGGTCACTAATATTGTAGTAAAGACTTTGTAAAGTTATTTGCTGGGGTTGAATACCTCAGGGAAAGATCATTAGTGTGTTTTCAGAATGAAACTTCAGTGACATTCAGTCTAAGTAACTTGGATGAGGTCTGCTCAATATAAATTTAAGTATAGTAGAGAAGACAACTTTATCTACAACTCCAGATCACACTTGGAAAGTTTTGTGCCATTCTGAGTTTAAACAAAACACTGTAGGACCGAAAAGAGTGCAAGAATGTTAATACAATTGGGAGTATGAAACTATCAAGAAAGATTAAGCGAGGAGTGGATTGCAGCACTTCCCTACAAAATGCAATCCTCTAATTAAACACAAGTGCAAATTACACAGAATGAAAGAGAGAGGTAGCTTCAAGATTGTCCATTGTCATTCATCAGTATACATGGATAAAGGAGAATGAGTAATTGTTACTCTGGATCCAGAAATACATAAGATTAGCTTTTATACATAGACTGATTAAATGTACATATCTAGCGTGTGTGTGTGTGTGTGTGTGTGTGTGTGTGTACACACACACACACACAAAATGTATGTACAGTACATAGCTTTATATGTCCCTTTTATCCTCAAACACTTCAAGAATGCAGTAGCCTCTTATCACATAGTAACTTCCTTGAAATAATACAACCTAATCAATTTTGATGCTGGGTGAGAATGAATTATTGGCCAGGGCAAGTCTACATGACGATCCTACTGTAACTCAAATCATCACATGATGAATTCTAAGTCCATCTGAGAGGGCAGATGTACCCTCTATTTGACAATAGATCTGAAAGACAGCACCCCTTCAGCACTGAAATGGATTGTCAACTTGGATCTTTGTGCTCAAGTTGCTATACTGTAGTTGTGACCCAAAGCCTTCTGACAAGCGTGAGTTCTATCCATTGAGAAATTGGAACATGATGATCCCAAAGCAGTCATCAAGTCAGTGTCAACCATCAAATATCCATTTATACCATTTGTACTCTAATCGCATTCGATTCTCCCAGTAACTCCCCAAAAGATTCTACCATTCATCTTAGCACTAGGTGCAGTTTACAATGGTTAAGCAACCTACGAACCCACACATTTTTAGGAGAAAACCAGAGCACTCAGATGTAGCTATACAGTTACAGGGAGAACTCCGCACAAACTAGATTTCAGGTTTGATCCCCGTGTTAATGCAGCTATGTAGCAGCTTCATGACTGTTCTGAAAGGATCTGAAAATCATCTGGTTTCTGCAGGACTCATGGTTTTATTTTGTTACTTTTTTCTCTATATATTTGATATTTTATCATATTTGTTTGTTAGCCAGTAATGCTTATTGTGGCGATTCTTCAGGTTTTCTTTGGTTGGATGTCATAGACTTTTGGGAGTGATTACAGGTTGGCTGTGGGAATTTGTCACTTTCATTAGGCAGTCATGTGCATGAATTTGAAAACTACTACTTTGAAATGGAGCAGAAATAAAGAATAAATTTGAGATGATTTCCTATTCTTACATCTCTCCCCATCTTCACATTTCCTCCTTGTACTCCAGTCCCCTAATCTTATCTTGGCAAGGGTATTAAGACTTCTTTCTCCTTCATTTCCAGTCCTAATGAAGGGTCAGGGCCCGACTGTTTACTCTTTCCATAGGTACTACCTAACCTGCTGAGTTGCTGCATTTTGTATGTGTGCTCTGGATTTCCAGATGAGCGGTTCATGGGCCCTTGCTTTGTACATGTGGCAATAGTGTTCTACATTTCAGCAATAACTGTATTTCGTTACATAACGTGTTGCAGGTGACCTTATAAAGTTCAGGCCTGTTTCTTTTATTAGACTTTGTAGAACTACAATTACAGTAACTGACATTCTTTCCTGACTCTCAGATCCTTTTACCCCAAATGATTAACTTGACTGTCCAATCTCTGTAAATATCAAATGAAGTGAGGAACGCAGTTGCTGGAAATTTCAAATAAAAACTACTTGGCAGATCAGGTGGTATCTGTGGAGAGAGAAATAAAGTGAATAATTACCACTTTAAACTTGGACAAAATCCAGATTCCTTGTGCTCATCTGTTTTTCTGAGCTTCAGGAAAGTTTTTTTTATTGTTAGAAATATGCAGAAAGCAAAATTGCTGACGTGCAGCAAAGCACATTTCACAGTATTCTAGGACGTGTCTTGTGGGAAATAAAAGGAGAAAAATCATGAACTGGAGATTTTTTCTTAACTTGCCCATCTTCTACGGTTTTACCCATTGTTTATGAGTGCTAATTTGAATACTTCTAAGGATGTGTTTGGGTTTTCCCTGTGAAATGTAATTTGAACAGATTGTGATATTAATTAGATATGCTGACTACATAGAACAGTCCCTGTTCCAAGCCTTCCCTAGTAAAGCTCCCCAACTCATGGACGACTGAATTGGTGCTGCTTTATGCACCCATGCTGAGTTTGTCATTTCCATCAACTTTGCCTCCAACTTCAACCCTGCCCTTAAATTCACTTGGTCCATTTCTGACATATCTCCACTTTCTCGATCACTCTGTCGCCATCTCTGGAGACAAACTGTCAACCAATATCGTTTATAAACCTACTGATCCCCACGGCAATCATGACCACACCTCCTCTCTGGACTCCTGTAAAAATGCTATTTCCTTTTCTTAGGTCCTTTGTCTCTGCCACCTCTGTTCCCAGGATGAGGCTTTCCTTAACAGATCTCCTCCTTCAAAATAGGGATTCCCTTCCTCTACTATAGATGCTGCCTCACCCAAATCTCCTCCATTTCCCAGACATTCCCGGCGTACCTCATCTTACTATTGCCTTAACAGGGATAGAGTTCCTCTTGTCTTCTTCTACCGCCCCAGGAGCCTTTGCATCCAACACATTTTCCACAACTTCTGCCATCTTCAATGGGATCCTATCACCAAACATATCCCACAGACAGACATACTTTATTGATCCTGAGGGAAATTGGGTTTCGTTACAGTCGCACCTACCAAGAATAGTGTAGAAATATAGCAATATAAAACCATAAATAAGTAAATAATGCCAAGTGGAAATTAGTCCAGGACCAGCCTATTGCCTCAGGGTGTCTGACACTCTGAGGGGGGAGTTGTATAGTTTGATGGCCACAGGCAGGAATGACTTCCTATGACGCTCAGTGTTGCATCTTGGTGGAATGTGTCTCTGGCTGAATGTACTCCTGTGCCTAACCAGTACATTATGGAGTGGATGGGAGACATTGTCCAAGATGGCATGCAACTTGGACAGCATCCTCTTTTTCAGACACCACCGTCAGAGAGTCCAGTTCCACCCCCACAACATCACTGGCCTTACGAATGAGTTTGTTGATTCTGTTGGTGTCTGCTGCCCCAGCACACAACAGCAAACATGATAGCACTGGCCACCACAGACTCGTAGAACATCCTCAGCATCGTCCGGCAGATGTTAAAGGACCTCAGTCTCCTCAGGAAGTAGAGACGGCTCTGACCTTTCTTGTAGACAGCCTCAGTGTTCTTTGACCAGTCCAGTTTATTGTCAATTCGTATCCCCAGGTATTTGTAATCCTCCACTATGTCCATACTGACCCCTTGGATGGAAACAGGGGTCACCGGTGCCTTAGCCCTGCTCAGGTCCACCACCAGCTCCTTAGTCTTTTTCACATTAAGCTGCAGATGATTCTGCTCACACCATGTGACAGAGTTTCCCACCATAGCCCTGTACTCCGTCTCATCTCCTTTGCTGATGCATCCAACTATGGCAGAATCATCAGAAAACTTATGAAGATGGCAAGATTCTGTGCAGTAGTTGAAGTCTGAGGTGTAGATGGTGAAGAGAAATGGAGACAGGACAGTCCCCTGTGGAGCCCCAGTGCTGCTGACCACTCTGTCTGACACACAGTGTTGCAAGCGCACATATTGTGGTCTGCCAGTCAGGTAATCAATAATCCACGACATCAGGGAAGCATCCACCTGCATCACTGTCAGCTTCTCACCCAGCAGAGCAGGGCGGATGGTGTTGAACGCACTGGAGAAGTCAAAAAAACATGACCCTCACAGTGCTCGCCGGCTTGTCCAGGTGGACGTAGACACTGTTCAGCAGGTAGATGACATTACATATCATTACACCCCCCCACCCCACTCTCCACTTCCTTTAGAGATCACTTCCTCTGTGACTTCCTTATAACCATATAACAATTACAGCACGGAAACAGGCTATCTCGGCCCTTCTAGACCGTGCCAAACGCTTACTCTCACCTAGTCCCACAGACCTGCACTCAGCCCATAACCCTCCATTCCTTTCCTGTCCATATACCTATCCAATTTTTTTTTTAATGACAAAATCAAATAATCTTGTCCATTTATTCCTCTCCACTAATCTCCCTCCTAGCAGGTATCCCTGAAAGCAACAGAAATGCTGCACTTGCCTATTTATCTCCTCCCTCACTTCCATTCATGAGGCAGTATTTCACCAGCAAATATATTGGGCTTGTCTACTGTATTCAGTGCTCCCAATGCAGCCCCTCTATTTTGATGAGACCCGATGTAAATTTGAGGACCACTTCGTCAGGTGCTCCATCCGCAAAATGCTGAATGTCCCAGTGTCCAACCATTTTAATTCTCTAATTCCTATTCCCATTCCAGCATGTTGGTCCCTGGCCTCGTCTTCTGCCATGATGAGCCCGCTCTCAGGGTGGAGAAGCAACACCTTTGTATTCCATCTCGGTAGCCTCCAACTAGATGGCATAAACATCAAGTTCTCCTTGCAGTAATTCTTTTCCCTCCCCCTTCCTTCTTCTATTCTGGCCTCCCTCTTTTCCTCACCTGCCTATCAGCTTCCCCTTGGTGCCACTCCTCCTTCCCTTTCTCTAATGGTGCACTCTCCTTTCAGATTCCTTATTCAGCCCTTTCCCTTTTCCACCTATCACCTCCCAAATTATTACTTCATCCCCTCTTCCCCACATACCTGGCTTCAGCTATCACCTTCTAGTTTGTACTCCTTTTCCGCCTCGCACCTCCTTATTCTGGCTTTTTTCCCCCTTCCTTTCCAGTTCTGATGAAGGATCTCGGCCTGAAACATCGACTTGTTTATTCATTTTCATAGATGTTGCTTGACCTGCTGAGTTCCTCCAGCATTTTGTGTGTGTTGCATTGAATTACATACACGATTAGCATCTTCAGATCATCAATTATAATGTTCAGTAATCTACAGCTTGGGCAAATAATTATTTTTGATGATATTTTTAGGATTGTTTATTTGTGTTAAAATTTTGGGAAATTCTGTCACTTGGAAGTGTGAACATCAAGGACTCTTGCCATGGCTAGCTACTTCCTGCATCCAATAGCTTAAATGGATGAACTTAATTTGGATTTGGTGGGATCTTGCACTCGGTGATACTCATGGTATACAACTGCATGTTTTGTTAAATAGTCTACAGAAATGTTTTTTTGTTTTCAGACATCAGACTTTCCTCATACTTTGTTGGTTTGGAGTTGACTCTAACCAATGACCAGCATTTCAAAGTACTGGTTGTGTACAGAAAGCCATCACTCCCTAGTCTGCATTTGAAATCCAGTGGCCAGTTGAAGAGTTGCACTTCTTGACATGACTGATTAAATAGGTGTTGTAGAGAGCTGTGGGAAGAGTGATAATTAACTGAACCCTGTTCCTTACAATGATTCATAGATCCTGTTGTAAATAACATTTAGAACCAGGTTCTGGCCACTATACTGGCTGATAGAAGGCAGAGGTCAAATCACAAAAATATTTAGTAAATTTACCAACATAATTAAGGTAGCTGGCTTACCATGGTGCTGAGGAGAACTAAATATCATTGACCATTCATCTTAGGGTTTTGGGAATTTTAGTTTTTTTTTAAAAGATAGACTTTATTTGTAGATTCATCTAAATGTGATTTATGAAGGACATGTAGATGCACCAAATCTCTTCAAGTATGTCTGAAGTCTGACTTTAAAGTATATCAACATTCCTTCAATGTTTCATTGTGGCTCCAGGAGGAATCTTTGCTTCATATACTATTTAGCTTCAAGAATAAAAAAAAAGAAGGCAATTCCCCATCTCCTAGAGGAAAGTTATGGAAGTGCATTTAAATGTTGGCCCTTCCACAAGATGTACATTTGGTAACTGAAGGAAAAGAAGTGAAAGAGATGGTGACATTCCCTTGTGCGGTTGTGATTTGGACCCATAATAACCTGGCATGCTACCAAATAGAAGGAATTAAAGGTAGTGAGTGAGCAACCTTCTACTGTATTGTACCTCCCACCCTACAATGAAGCTTAAAGAAGGAAATTATAGAGTAATATACCTTGAAAACTTGCTCATGTTGGTCAATGTGCCTATCTAAGCCAGTCTCATTTGTCTGCATTTGGCCATTATCCCTTGAAACCTTTTCTACTCACGTATCCATCCAGCAGTTTATGTTATTGTATACACTTACGTTACCATGTTACCTTCTAATGTTATCAGTCAAAGCGGCACGAAGGTAGTACAGGTGCTCAATAGGTGATTCTCAAGTTGGCAATTCCAAAGTAACCTTGATTTTTAAAAAAACTTAACTGGAATTAGCCATTTTAAAGCTGTATCTTCCCCGTCATCAGCATTACTGGAGTTTATTTTGGAATTCCCCTCAGCCACAGGAAACTTGCTAACTGAATGTACTATAATGGCCTTGCACCAACAGTAAAATACTCTAAGTAGTTCATTTTAATGATAGATAGATACTTTATTCATCCCCATGGGGAAATTCCAACTTTTTTCCAATGTCCCATACACTTGTTGTAGCAAAACTAATTACATACAATACTTAACTCAGTAAAAAAAATATGATATGCATCTAAATCACTATCTCAAAAGCATTAATAATAGCCTTTAAAAAGTTCTTAAGTCCTGGCGGTAGAATTGTAAAGCCTAATGACATTGGGGAGTATTGACCTCTTCATCCTGTCTGAGGAGCATTGCATCGATAGTAACCTGTCGCTGAAACTGCTTCTCTGTCTCTGGATGGTGCTATGTAGAGGATGTTCAGAGTTATCCATAATTGACCGTAGCCTACTCAGCGCCCTTCGCTCAGCTACCGATGTTAAACTCTCCAGTACTTTGCCCACGACAGAGCCCGCCTTCCTTACCAGCTTATTAAGACGTGAGGCGTCCCTCTTCTTAATGCTTCCTCCCCAACACGCCACCACAAAGAAGAGGGCGCTCTCCACAACTGACCTATAGAACATCTTCAGCATCTCACCACTGACATTGAATGACGCCAACCTTCTTAGGAAGTACTTTATCTTCTTAGAAGATAAAGGTTGAAGAGCTGTATAGAGTAACTATATAGACTACATTTGTTGAGCGTGTAAAGTGGCCGATATTGTAACTAATTATGAGGCTATAAAGTTACAAATTTGTCTCCAATATTGTTGGAAGAAAGTGTAATGAGGTAGATTTTGCAGTGTAATGAGGTAGAATGCACTGCCGAGGTGATGGTGGGGGATGGTACATTAGGGGGATTTTAGACACTTTTATGTAGGCATGTGGATGAAAGAAAAAAATGGAGGACTGAGTAGGAGGGAAGCGTTGGAGTAGGTTATAGGGTCAACATTACATCATGTGCTGTGTTATACGATTCTGTGGGGTCTGTGTACATAATCTGCAAGAGTAGAAAACAAAAGCTGCGCAGCACATTCTACCGAATAGAAGGTTGCACCTGGACCTCAAGGGCTTGTTATTTACTGTTGGCTGAGAGCTACCATTTACCTGCTTGTGTGTAAATGTGTTGTATCAGGACAGCAAATTCCATGATGTGGCATGCTGCCTATGCTATTTCATAGAGGAGAGGCCACCTCCTCTTGAGATGGTGAAGTAATTTCAAAGAAAATCACCTTGGGCTGTTTCAGCAAGATCAGGGAGAATAGCTCACATTCCACATATGTATTTAAGCATGTTTTTACAGTAGCGATTTTAATGTTATTTATGGTGTAGTTTGAAACCGAATGAGTCACATTAGCCTTCCTCCTCTGAACGCTCCATTATTTAAACCCGTGAATGAAAGCAAATATTGCCATAGAACTCTAATCCTTCTCAGGAAACAAGGTAGCCAATCTTTAGGCAACCAAAACATTCCTTGGGTTTACTCTCACCCTAGGTGGCTCACTCCCACCTATCATTTATTATATACCCAATGGCCACTTTATTAGGAACAGGAGGTACTGTGTAAAGTGGCCACTGAGTGTATGTTCGTAGTCTTCTGCTGTAGCCCACCCACTTCAAAGTTCGATGTATTGTGGATGCTCTTTTGTACACCACTGTTAGAACATGGTTATTTGAGTTACTGTTGCCTTCCTCTCAGCTTGAACCAGTCTGGCTGTTCTCCTCTGACCTCTTATTAACTTGGAGTTTTCACCCACTGAACTGCTGCTCACTAGATGTGTTTTTTGTTTATCATCCCTTTCTCTGTAAACTCTAGAGCAAGGGTTCACAACCTTTTTATGCCTTGGACCCCTACCATTAACCAAAGGGTCTATGGACCCCAAGTTGGAAGCCCCTGCTGTAGAGACTGTTGCATGTGAAAATCCCAGGAAATCATTTTCTGAGATACTCAAACAACCTCGTCAGGCACCAACAATCATTCCACAGTCAGAGTCACTTAGATTGCATTTCTTCTTCATTCTGATGTTTGATCTGAACAACAACTGAATCTCTTGATCATGGTTGCAAGCTTTTATGCATTGAGATGCTGCCACATGATTGGCTGATCAGATATTTGCATTAATAAACATGGGTTTATCTAATAAAGTGGACACTTAGTGTACTGCACTTAAAATGAGCCTAAGACTTGGATGGTCCCAGTATTGTTCCTGTTAATCATATTTACTGGAAAATGGTAAGTGCTGGTTTTATCCATTCATGAGGAACCCCATCAGTTGGTACAATGTACAGAGACCTAACTCTGCTGGGTTTTGATAATCTTCTGATGGGTTATTTATGAGACTTTGACAGAATCCTTGTGGCTTATCAGAGCCCACTTTTTTTTTTCAGGTTAGTTTCCGTACCAGGCAGTTTGGAGGTTGCATGTAATTTTCTTGTAAAGGTTGCTTGAATGTATTTTCAAGAAGTCAACTATACATGCCAGAGTTGGTATGAATGAACATTCCTGTCTGTATGTAGATTGCAGATGGAAAATAACTCGGTGTGCAATGAAGCATCTATGGTTGGCACAGATTAAGTTGAGTTTATTTGGTGCTCTGCTACGTGTCAATGCAAGCAGCTCAATCTCAAAGAAAACAGGGGAAATAATTTAAACAGCTGTGAAAAGTGGCCTAAATAATCGTTCTCAACTTGAATCAAAAGCATTTTCCTTTTCAAAATAAAAGCAATGAATTGTCCTCTGTCTTCTAGATTTGGCCAGATGTCTGTTGATGTTTAATTTAGTGTCTTATGAGTTTTCCATTTTCTTGGCGCAATGAAGAGCTAGAAGGCTATTCACCTCAAAGATTAAGCACACTCCAAGCATTACGATACATAGCAGAGAGAACTGGGTTGCACTTTTGAACTTGAGATTCCGATATTACTTTGGGAGTGCAGATTTTAGTTTTCATTCTTGTTCAAATATAAAATATAACAAATGTATGCTTTTTATGTAAATGATTATTTGAATGGATAGGTGCTTCCTCTAAAAGATTCTTTCTCCAATTGTTGATAATGGTTTTAGTTTTATCTGTAGAAATGCAGATAACTTTAAAGTAGAGGTCCATTCAAAGAACTAACCTAATGTATTTCCTTTGATTCAGCCTTCCCTGAAGGTATTCTTATAGTTTGAGCTTTTCCTTTCTCCTACTGGTGGCATGGAATTTGATCAGTAGCCACAACTGTCTTACTATCTTATGTTACTATCAGGATTATTCATTTGTCATGTAAACCAAAAATGAGGCCAACTAACTTTAGGAAAAAATGTTTGGATAAATTGTTATTTGCTCTTACATAGAAGTTTAAGCTTTTGTTCTTTGTGAGTTTATTGTTGGAACTTAGACTAGTGTTGTATAAAAGCCAGACTGTTCAATGATTAATTGATTCAAACAGATTCTGCTGTAGTGGCTTAAGTGTTTCCTTACCAATGAGACATGCCATAACAAAATCATAGAATCCAAGCATATCAAACTGCTGGCTGAAGATATATATAAAATGTGGTTCTAGGTTGAAATTGACAAGTTGAGGCTAGACTTTATTGCTAGGATAGCTTGAGAAACATTGGCACAAGAGTGCCATTCTAATAAAGATATTAACACTTTCAGTTAATAAGTTCCCAAAATTAGGGACAAATTTAACTCAATGCAATAATAATAACAATGTTATAGTATTTTTAGAATGCTCAAAAATTCTAGATTACTCTTGATTTGAAAATTTTGTTTGAAGAAATCTTGTAGTAGAAGTAATTAACATCAAAATATTTAATCCAAAGAATATCATTCTTACTGTGGTATCAGTCCTTCAATTTTGATTTCAGATTTACGCACACAAGTTCTAAGATCAGCTTGTAGTAGGATTAAGCTGCTATTTATTTATGTCAATTTAAAAATTCCACATGGTAAGACTAATAGAAAGCAGAGAGTTGGGATACATGGGTGTTATTCCGGTTGGCAATTAGTGGTGAGCGGTGTGCTGCAAGGATCGGTGCTGGGCCCACAACTGTTCAAGATATACATTAACAATCTGGAAGAGGGGACCGAGTGTGGTGTATCTACGTTTGCTGATGATACTAAATTGAGTGGAAAAGCAAATTGTGCAGAAGATAGAGAGAGTCTGTGAGAGATAAAGATAGGTTGAGTGGGCAAGGGTCAGGCAGATGGTGTACAATGTTGGTAAATGCGAGGTCATCCACTTTGGAAGGGAAAATGAAAGAGCAGTTTATTATTTAAATGGTAAAAAATTGCAGCATGCTGCTGTGCAGAAGGACTTGGGAGTGCTTGTGCACAAATCATAAGAAGTTGGTTTGCAGGTGCAGCAGGCAATCAAAAAGGCAAATGGAATATTGGCCTTCATTGCTAGAGGGACCGAATTTAAGAGCAGGGAGATTATGTTGCAACTGTACAGGGTACTGGTGAAGCCACACCTCAAGTACTGTGTGCAATTTTGTTCTCCTTACTTGAGGAAGGATATACCGGCTTTGGAGGCGGTGCAGAGGAGGTTCACCAGGTTGCTTCCAGAGATAAGGGGATTAGACTATGAGGAGAGATTGAGTCACATGGGACTGTACTTGCTGGAATTCAGAAGAATGAGAGGAGATCTTATAGAAACATTTAGAACTATGAAAGGAATAGGTAAGATAGAGGCAGGAAAGTTGTTTCCACTAGATGAGACTAGAACTAGGGGACATAGCCTCAAGATTCTGGGGAGTAGATTTAGGACGGAGATGAGGAGGAACTACTTTTCCCAGAGAATGGTGGATCTGTGGAATTCTCTGCCCATGAAGCAGTGGAGGCTACCTCAGTAAATATATTTAAGACAAGGTTGGATAGATTTTTGTAGAGTAGGGGTATTAAGGGTTATGGGGAAAAGGCAGGTAGGTGGAGATGAGTCCATGGCCAGATCAGCCATGATCTTATTGGATGGCGGTGCAGGCTTGATGGGCCAGATGGCCGACTCCTGCTCCTATTTCTTATTTCTTAGCTGTAATTTTGGGTATGCAGCAGCAAGTTCGCAAAAAACAAGGTTCTTCAAATGATACTAAGATAAATATCCCAATAACCTAATTATAATGATGCCGGTTAGGAGATAACGAACATATCTGCAAGGAAGCAGCATCCATAATCTGTCTTCTCACTGCTGCCATCAGAAAGGAAGCCTTAGCTCCCACATCACCAGGTTCAGGAACAGTTATTACCCTTCGACCATCAGGTTCCTGACCCAGCGTGGATAAAACTTCACTCATCTAAATACTGAACTGATTCCACAACCTATGGACTCACTTTCCTGGACTCTTCATCTCATGATGTTATTATTATTTGTCTCGTTTTTTTTGTATTTGCAGTTTCTCTTCTTTTGCATATTAGTTGTTTGTCAGTTGTTATGTATAGTTTTTCATTGATTCTATTGTTTTTTTTTTTGTTGTGAATGCCTGCAAGAAAATGAATCTCAGGGTAGGAAATGGTGACACATACATACTTTGATAATAAATTTACTTTCAACTTTGACCATTAGCCAGGACCCAGCAGAAATCATTTCAAAATAGTGCTGTGCAATCTTTTATGTCAGGCTGTGAGGGCAGATAGGTTTTATTTAACATCTGCAAACCAATAGTAACAAACACTGCTTGTTTTTTAATGCATTAAAAATGTCCCAAGACATTTCACAGGATCATTTATCAAGCAAAATTGAACTGTTACAGCCTTGATAATTGCAATACTCTCCCAATGCAGCACTCAAGTACCGACTCATTATATAAATCTCTGTACTAAGGTTAAGGTCACAAGCTTCTGATTTGCGGGGGGGGGGGGGGGGGGGAAATTGAACCTCTAAACCAAGATTCACACACAAATTATAATCTATTGATTAGGTCAAACAAAGGCAGTTTATTGCACAGAGTTGTATAGTAAACCGGTTGTGATCAGATTGGTTCTGGGAAGGTATTTTACATAGAATTTGTATTTTTGAAGCAATTTAAAAAAAATTTGTGAGCAGACTCCATTAAGTTATTCCAGTTATTTCAGCTCTGTGTTAAGTGAATGGTGTGCATGAAAAAGATGATGCAGCAACATGACCACTGAGCAACGTCAGCACAGCATTCATCTTTGTTATCAAGGAATTAAAATTTTCTGTAGTTCATTGGTATGTGGTAATACTGCGACCAAATTCTTTAAGCATTTCTACTGCGTAAACTAAATTTGCTTCTGTTTCTCTTTTCCTCGCACCCATCCATTTCTTCCCTATAGTTCAGGCCCACCTGATTAGCATTGTAGGTTTTCTTTGGCTTTTGACTCAGTCTTGAGCATAACTGTAGACAAGTTATGAGAGTCCAGTATCATGATAATGTTGTCCAAGCTCTTGAGTGTTTGGACAGCACAGTAAAGCAGAAAGTACTGTTGCTTTTGCAAGATCCCGTGACCCCGACTGATCTTGGCATCTGGTATTGACAGTGTGAATTTCACGTGCTCTCCTTACGTCCATGTGGATGTTCTGGATTTCCTTCCAAATTGCAAAGAATAAACTGAGTGGTTTGTTAATTAGCTGCTGTAAGTTTCCCCTGATGTAGGTGAATGGTGAAAGAATTGGAAGGGGAGGAATGTCAATGCTAGGTTACAAGGAAATAAATGAAGGAATGGGGCTGTTGGTTGGCAAAGACATGAGCTAGTGAGATGCCTCAATTATTATTAGGAAATATGAAAATAACTTCACATGACATTTATTGCTGTGAATTCATATCTAGGAGTTAGTCACGTAGTTGGAAAAGACTGTGCATTCATCATGGTTTCTTGACTGGACAAATTTCTGGACATGACAAGCAGTGGTTAATAAAGAGTTAAAGTGCAGAGGGCGATCTTATTGAGATATTCTAAAATTATCTAGTGTGATTTTCAAACTAATACAAATGCAACTGTAGGATAAATGAAGTACAGTACTAAGAACATATGAACTCTACTGAGAGATGTTTTTTAATAGAAATATTGATGTCTGTGTAGATAATAAGGGATAACTCAAACATATTTTTGCCTCTGCCCAGTGCTTGGCTGTCAGGTTATGAGGATCCTGTAATAAGTCGTATTAACAAGAGAATAGAAGACATCACGGGGCTTGACGTTTCCACGGCAGAAGAACTGCAGGTAGGTGCTGAACTAAACATTGAGCAAAAAGATCTGAGAGCAAGCCCTCATAAATAGGGAAGTGAATATTTATGTTGATAACTACTGCAGACCCTTGTTCCAAATATACATTAAAAATAGCAGATTACAGTTTGGCAGTACTAACAGAACAGCATCTAGTTAAGGGAGAACACTTTCTAAAATTAATTAAGGAAAGAATTTTAAGGCTGCCTCCTTACCCACCTTTAGTAGTGAAGTTAAAGCAAAATAATGCAGATTCTGGAAACTAGAAATAATTTTGAAATAATCAGCAAGTTAGGTTAGTACCTGTGGAGTGAGAAATTGAAGCTTCTTTTCTTGTCTCTGACTATCATTCTTTTCAATTCTGTTGGAAGATCTTTCACCAGACCAAAAAAAATCCACATTCCATTGTGTGAACTGTACCATCAGCATTACCACATAATGTCTTCACACTAAAGTCCATCATAAAGCTATATTTCAACCATTGCTTAATAGGGAATAGCCTCATCTTTGCCAGAACTTCAGTCATGTCAATGAATGTTTTTTGTCACAGGAGAACGCTGGGCTGTACAACAGTTGTTGCTCTTCCCCACATTAGCAGTTCCCCACACTTCATTAATACAAAAGTAAACTGCAGTTAGCCAAAAAGATGAAAGATACTGGATTTTGTTAGAACAGGTTTCGTGTTGATATTAGTGAAATTAAAATACAATGCAAAGCATACATTCCAGTTCCAGTTTAACAAAACCTTTTGTACCATCTGCTTTATTAATACACATTTCACTGTACTTTGATCCTGTAAATTATCCTCTGAGAAATACTGAGCATTTGACTGGTTTGGTATGACTTCTCCTTTTGAACAGGTTGCCAATTATGGGGTTGGTGGCCAGTACGAGCCTCATTTTGACTTTGGACGGGTAAGTGTTATTTTTCAGATCTTTTTCTCCATTTGTTGTTTTTTTTTTCAAGTGGGTCATTATGGTGCTTATCAGCACTATGAGCCTCATCGTGAGTTTGCACTGGAAAGCAGTGCTATAAAATTTGCTCTGCATTGATAGAGCAACCCTAATCAATATTAATCAACAAGGCTATGTAACGCAATAAGATTCTAGCCTTCATTAATCAGGGTACTGAATACAAAAGTAGAGAGGTTATGCTGCAACTTCACGAAGCCTTGGTCAGACATTGACTGGAGTATTACATGCAGTTCTGGTCATCATGCCATAGAAAGGAGACTGCAGAGGAGATTCAATGGGATAGTGCCTGGGCTGGAACAGTTCTGTTACGAGGACAGACTGGAGATGCTAGATCTGTACTTTCTGGAGCAGAGCACACTATGAGGGACTTGAATGAGGTATGTAAAATTATGAATGGTGTAGATAGGGTAGGCTGTAGGAAACTTTTCCCCAGTATCAGAAGTTGATAAACTAGAGGACGTAGATTTAGGGTAAGTGGGGAAGAGATCTATATGGGATCTGAAGAGGATTTCTTCAATTGGAGAGTGGTAAATACCTGGAAACATTGGTTGAAGCTGGATCACTGACAGTATTGAACAAGTGTCTGTGTGAGCACTTGAATTGCCCAGATTATAGAAAGCCATGAACCAAGTGCTGGGAGATGGAATTAATTTGGAAAGGTGATCATTGAATGGCGTGGTTGGAGTGGGATGAATGGTCTGCTTCCATGATTCCACAATTCTATAACTCTAAAGGAAGCACCTAATTTGGGAAAATCAAACTGATTGATGAGCATAAAGTTGGAACATTTTATCATTGCAAACTTGGTGATTGGTTTGTCTTAGTAATTTCAGGAGCCAATATAAAATATCTTTTCAGTGAGATGGGAAGATGTTTTTATTTTGCGAAAGAGAGATGAGTTTTAAATTGGAATCCACCACAATTTTGACTTGCTAATTTCCTGAGAGAATTATGGAGTACATTGTCAATCTCCATATATATTAATACATAAATTAGTGTCTACAGGTATCCCATTTATCAACACCTCTGAGAAGTACCTAATGCTATATGCTTTAACCATTGTAATGTTTATGTGAGATCATTACTGGGTTTTATTTCTTTTACTTCTCACTAGATTGGCAATTCTTTATCATTATGCTAAAATAATTTTTTTCGGTGAGCTAATTTTCATTATGCAGTGATACATTCTTAAATGGGTGTAGATCAATGTTGCCCATTAATGCTGACCAACTTGATTTATGTATTGATAAAATGAACTTGGCTATATTCCAGATGTGTGCTGCAAAATTACTGTACTCTTGCTCGTTAAGGGTTTTGTTCTTTGAACATTATGTATGAGCTACATTAATCATTCGATCCTTAACTTTGTTCCGTAAAGCAAAACTGCTGTCAGTTGTGAGAGAGATGCTTTGAATTGTGTTCTCTGAAAATGGCAGAATAGCTTGACCAACATATGCAATGTACACTCAGTATCCACTTGATTAGGTACAGGAGTGGGGCCCAGTCTGGTCTTCTGCTGTGTAGCCCATCCACTTTAATGTTCAACTCGTATGCTCAGAGATGCTGTTCTGCACACCACTGTTGTAATGCGTAGTTATATTGAGTTTTTGTCAGCTTGAACCAGTCTGGCCATTCGCCTCCGACCTCTCTCATTAACAGGGCATTTTCACCCACAGAACTGACATTTGTCGTTTTTTTGGTTTTTGTTTTTTTTTGCTCCATTCTCCATGAACTCTAGAGACTGTTGTGTGTGAAAATCCCAGAAGACCAGCAGCTTCTGAGATATTCAAACCACCCTGCCTGGCCCCAATAACCTTTCTACAGTCAAAATCACTTGGATCACATTTTTTTTCATCATTCTGATGTTTGGTCTGAACAACAAGCGTGTCTGCATGCTTTTATGCATTGAGTTGCTGCCACATGATTGGCTGATCTGATATTAGCAAAACGAGCAAGTGTACCTAATAAAGCGGCCACTGAGAGTAAAGCTATCAACTGTGGTCTTTTAATATATTAATTTGGTTGAGTTCAGCATCTGTGGAAGCTGAGTTCTGGCTGTTGGAACTTAAGCCATTTGTAAACCGTTGTTACTGATGTTTTGATGATTAGTTATGTCCATTATAAATCAAAAATGCTTGATGTGATTTTTTTTTCCAGTAACATTTGTAGTGAACAATGATTTATGATTTTAACTTTAAGTCTGATAAAGTAAATGCAGTAAAAGGAAAAAAATAAGTAATTGTACTGTAAAATGAAACTTTTAAAATTCTGTGTTGTAACTCCTTTATTTTACATCCCAGCTATACTGACTGGTAAGGTGCTGAAGGATTTTATCCAACCTTCATTCTTTGTTCTGCTATTTATTTGTTGGGGTCATGGGACTCCTCCTGGTTATCCTATATATTCCAGTTAAGGAATGCTTCCCCAAAATAATAACTTTGGGGATTAGAATCAATAAAGTATGATGGTATTAAAATGTCTTCTTGAATAAGAATGAGCCTCTTTCAACATGTTCAGAATGTTGTGTCTGTTTTAGTGGGATGTCAGGTGCATAGATGACTTGAATGAGGAAAAGCCTAAAAATAATTATCCTCCAGTTTAATATGATAGTGTATTTTACTTCAAAACCATAAACTGGAGATGGCAGCTCAGACATATCTGTAGAGAGGAATAGATTTAATGTTTCAGATTGAAGGCTTTCATCAGAACTGAGAAAGGAAGAAAACAGGCACATTTCGAGTTTCCAGTACAAGGGGGAATATCTGTGATAGGGCGGAGAACTAAAGAATCCAGATGATAGAAGTGTTGTTGGTGCTATCCGGTGCTTAAACAATTCACCTACCTAGAAGAGTCTTTACTTGGGGGAATGATTGAGGGCAGCAAATAAAAACAGTTTTGAAATTATACAATGCAGAACATATTGCTAGAAATCTGAAATAACAAAGAATGCTGAAAATACACACAGGTGAAATAACACTATGGCAGGGGTGTCAAACTCATTTTAGGTCACGGGCTGGATTGAGCAAAATGCAGCTTCATGTGGACCGGATCAGTCGGACGCGTGCGAATGCAGCTTTCGTTGCCTCCGTTTTTTCAGCCTGCTCTCATGTGTCTCAGTCTCTGCTATAACTACAAAGTGTTTCACTTTACAAATTCCGTTTCTTATGAAGAAGACTGCCGAATAAACACTAAAAACCCTGAAAACCTGGTACCTGAATAAACTCAGCATTAGCCATATCATACGCCATAGGCGCTTCGATTACTGGGGCCAGCTTTAATAGTAATTAGATATTATCTCGCGGGCCAAAGATAATTCCACCGCGGGCCGGATTTGGCCCACGGGCCTTGAGTTTGACATATATGCACTATGGAAAGAGATGTAATGATCTTGAATCAGAACTGAGCAGTTCTGATACAAACACGAAAGGCTGGTTATCTGAAATTGTTGAATTCAAAATGGCTGGATGGAGGATGTGTAATTGATTATGGTGTATCCCTTAATTTTGTTTGCCCTGCATTGTGCTACTAGAAAGAATTGCTGTGACTCTCAAATTGAGTTCTGCAAGAAAATTAATATGAAAGTCTTTGTGTATTTGCTTTATTTGCTACTTTATGGAAAAGTGAATTAAGTTGTGAAAATATTCTTACATTAGCATTTCTCATTAAAGAGTAGAGAAAGGAATTGTGCATAAATCCATTGTGATTCTTAGCACTGGAAAAGAAGCATATCATGGCTTATAGAATAGACATTGCAACAGCAACAATAAAAGATTCTTTGGTTTTATTATAGAAAGATGAACCTGATGCTTTTAAAGAACTGGGCACTGGAAACAGGATTGCCACCTGGTTATTTTACGTAAGTGAAGTATTTTTGTTGTGTGCTTGGTTGATGAGGATCAGTTAATTTAAGATCCAGTTTATGTGAGCCATTGCCTATGAATTTAAGAAAACCTTTGCAGCCAGTAAATGAGCAGTTTTATTCTGTTTGTGCATCAAAATAAAAGTTGTTGTATTTTAATTGTTAATGTGAGACAATTAACAATTCACTTTAACTTTTCTCCACTCCACCCCACCTGATCCTGTTTTGCTTCATTCCATAAAGTGACCCTGCAGATATGTTTGTCAAAATTCTGCCATGTTACAAGAGTTTTAACATTCCACATTGATTCTAATTTCTTTAAGTGCAGGACTTTGGCAGAACCACACAAATTGCATCCTTAGTTTTCTTCTGCTACTGTAAAAGATATTATCAAAGTTTTTTTGTAAGCCAAGAGGAATTCAAGGACGAAGTTGGTAAAGAGATTGTGTAACTGAGCAACAGTATGACTGAAGAGTTACAAACAAGATGCTGGAGGAGCTGAGTGAGCCAGGCAGCATCTATGGCAGGAAATAGACAACCATCTTTTCTGGTCAAGACCTTCATTTGGACTTGTTGATCCAGACTCCAGCATCTTCAGTCTCTTGTGACTGAAGAGTTGGTGTTTTGAAAGTATGGAAATAAGCACAAGGATAGGATGGAAATTCCAATATGCTGAAAGTTATTTCATTGGTGATTAGGTCTGAATGTAAAGAATATGTGATTGCTGGCCCATAGGATGAAACAAGGTCATCAAATGCATGTTGAGGTCAGTTGGTGCAATTATTTGAGTAGCAGGGTTTTTCCTGGTACCAGGCACACCAGTGAAATCATGCTCTGAGGACTTCTGATCTTTCCATTGGATACACTATTTCTTTATGCTTTTTAGTCAGTCCACATCTTAACCATCTATTTTGTTTTCTATGTAAGAACATGAATTTTGCCTGTTTCAAAGTTTAATTCATCAGCGACAGTTGCATTATGAAACAAAAGTACAACTAGTACAGGGCTATTCCAATACCTTGTGTCTGTTTTGTTCAAAAAGAACATGGGTGATCTTTTGCCTTAACATCATCTAACTAGGATGCCAGTTGACTGGGACACATCAGGACCAGTACGTTTTGGCCCAATTGGCCAATTTGGCTCCAATTAGCCAAAGTTTCATGGAAATAGTTAAAAAGGTATTTTTTTTAAAAAAGACAAACTACCATTTAACTGAATAACAAATTATGTATTTAAATGAAACACAGAACAAATTAGAACACTACCAATACTACTAGAGAACTGTATATTAGTTCCTACTATTTATTGACAGAGGAATTCATTTATTGTATGCTGCTGTATTCTTGACTGTAAATGGACTGCCTTCATGGAATACTTTCATCGATTGCTTCCTCCAAATCTTCATTTTCATTGTAACATTCCAGATGATTGCTGATGCCTTCAAATTCTTCGTAATTACCTAACTTGTTGAAGTAATGAAATTGTTTCACTGCCGGCCACTTCTGGCATCTCCAAACCTGGATGCTTGAAACCATAAAGAGCAAAATGGTCCCTGAACTGTCCAGTTACTGCTTATTTCTTGCAACTATCAGTGACAAAAATCACTGCTTCTTTCACACAAGTACATGCAATTAAGGATATTTAAAAGCATGTTGGTGTCTAATCGCCACACAAGTGCATGTGACTGATGCCAGTTAGAAACTGTTTGGCAGTAAGCTCCTGACCTAATTAAGTGGCATAGTGTCCCAAATAACTGAAGGGAATCCCAGCTATTTTCTTGATTTTTGTTCTTTAAATGTTGTCCCAAATAATTGGCTGCCCCGTTTAACCAATTGATGCCCCAGTTAACTGGAATCCACTGCACATATTCTTTAATTTTGTTAATATCCGGAACTGAAAATAATATTAAATACAGAATGACTGAACATTTATAAAACTGTTGAGTAAAAAATTCCAAAGGCTCACTGTTACCATTTTGTATTGTTTCTCTCAGTAGATTATTCAAGTGTTCTATTTACTTTCCTCCTTTGCTGAGCTCTGCAATTCTCCCAGTGCATAGATTTCTGTTTTTTTTTTTGGTCAACATTCTACATTTTTTTCCCATCTAGTACTATTTTTAAACTTCTCATGTTAGCCATGACTGAACTACTTTTTGGGGGGTTGGGGTGATTTTCCATTAAAGGGATCAGTATTTCTTTTATGTATTGATCCTTTAATAGTTGGCCACTGGTCTTTTACTGTCTTATCCTGTTAGTCTAGCCACATTTCTCCTGATACTTAAATTTGATTTTTGAATCTTGGCTTCAGTTTATTATCTATTGGTTGCATTTCTGTGGAATCCTGATGTAAGTATTTCTGGGTTTGTGTAAAACACAGGAGAATTCAACTCACACCGAGAGCTGGATTACAAAAAATGGACTAATGATCAAAAGTTTGGCCAGCTTTTTGAAAGTGCTAAAGCAGTAATTCTCAAGAATAAACACTGACCTACACATGGATTTTGAATGTGTAGAAACATTTGTACATTTGGCCTGCAATTATTTTCTGAAACACAGCAGGATTTTCATGAATATACAATCTTAGCAAAGTTTCATGGGGCAGTGCAAAGCAAAACCAGGTGTTCCACTGGATGAATAGAAAGAGTGAGATGATAAATTATTTGTCATCCTACGAAAGCAGAGTGTAATTAGAACAAGGTCATCGGCTGAAAGGTCTCTTGTGCCATATAAGTTTATTTCTATGAAACCCAGCAAAGAAAACATTATTTAATTGTTCTCTATTCTTTCTGGGACCTTGTCATACATAAATTAGCTGCCACTTTTCTCTACATTTAAACAATGATAATTCCAACTCATTCCTAACTAGTTTTCCTTATTATCCTCATCTTTGTCCATCCCACACTCATCACCCCCTTGTACTTCTTGATTTATGTTACCTAATTAAACAATGCTTTGTTTTAAATTTCTCAACTTTTTATTGTATCTATACTCCTTTATGTGTGACTCCTTGAACATTCCTGCATTTATTTGACAATTTGACTATTGACAACTATAGTTTCAGCAGCCAGATCCCTAGGCTCTGAAGTTTCTTCCTTAAACTCCTTAGTTTTTCTACTTCTTTAAGATAACTTTTTTGACAGCATTTGGTCATTTGCTCTAAAATCTTTATTGGGATAGATATCAGTTTTTGATGAAACACTCCTATAAAGAAGTTGAGATACCTTACCACATTACATATATTAAACACATTTTACTGAAAACGTGAACAACAATCTGTGTTCATCACTGCAAGGATTCAACCTAGCATTCATGCAGACAGCTAGATGACTTGTGCTGTTTACTGGCAACTAATTACTGCAAATCAGCAAGAAAATAAGCTCTTCATTTGTCCTATACTAGAATACATTACAACATCCTTTCAGCTTTGAAAAACAAACTTTTAATTAGACAGAAGTGTGTGAGAAGTGGAAGTAGTCATGAACTCTACAATTTAGGATAATTTTTGGTGTATTGGCAAGAGCACGGGGTTTAATTTCAGCACCACTTGAAACTCTGTTTTGGAGCTGTTCCTCTCCTGCCAACAAAGGCAAAAACCCACAACAGAATCAGGTGTTGAATATTATGTCCCTGTCAGTTATTTTGTGGCGTGAGTGTAGTTTAAGGAAAATGGGTAAAATATGGGTGCCTTGGCATAGTACAGAGCCGTATTCATTTAACTTGAGTAAGATTTTTTTTAAATGGATAGGTATATGGTCAGGAAAGGAATGGAGGGTTATGGGCTGAGTGCAGGTAGGTGGGACTAGGTGAGAGTAAGCGTTCGGCACGGACTAGAAGAGCCGAGATGGCCTGTTTCCGTGCTGTAATTGTTATATGGTTATATTAAAGTTTTTTCAGCCCTACAGAATCTTTGCAGTGTAAGGCTGACTTAAGGGAAGTAGATAATACGTGATACATCTTGAAGAGTCAGGGTCATATATTTTTAAAGCAAGAAGGATTCAGGTCTCCCCACTCCTAGAAAATGTGTGTGTTATTTTTTTTTCTTTTTTTCTAGTAGAAATTCTGCTTTGTGTTCCCTTTTTCTTAATTCTTTCTGGTAAAATTAGCAGAATGAGAGTGGACCAGGTCCATGCATCTGAACCATTGACATACATGGTTTTTAATTATCTAATTCAACGTTCACATAACTACATTCTGAAATATCAAACATCTGGAATAAAGACACAGTGTTGTCTATTAATTTTTATTTGGGGAAATTATATTAATCATATGAACCTGGGACTAGCTTTCATTGTATTCTGAGTAGTGTCGAGCGTATTTTCTGTGCTCACTATTATCTGATATTAATTTTCTGCTTTTATTCTGTCAGATGAGTGATGTAGCAGCCGGAGGAGCCACAGTTTTCCCTGAAGTAGGAGCAGCTGTTTGGCCACAAAAGGTATGATTGATTCACATCTCTTTTCCTTTTCCAGCCAGGAGGCCTGTGCAAACACCTGGTTCCTCTGCCTCACACATTCGTTCTCTCGTGTTCTCTCGTTCTCCCATGCACACCTGCTTCCTCTGCCTCACATGTTCGTTCTCTCGTTCTCCCACATAAAAGTCTTTGTTAGCAGTCCATGCCATAAGTTCAACAGGCACATCTATACATTGAGTCCTTGTTTCATTGTGTTCCAGCAAGATGAATTTCAGAGAGCATTGGAGCAAGCTACCAGAGATTTTTTTTATGTGCAGTCCTGAACAATAGCCAGATCAGAAATGCTGATCAAGTGAGCTAGTTCCCAAAGAGAACTCTGATAGGCTAATCAGATGGTTCACTGTTGCTCAGCGATAGAACATAAAAAAATCATATGTATAATTAAGAAACATTAAAAAATAGTAGGAATACTGGAGTCATGATGAAGTCTACTGGAGAGAGACATTTATACACCATAATTCAGAGAAATTAAAGGATAAGGTTACAGGGTGACGAAACATGGCAGGAGCACTTGGAACTAAAAACTAATCCCTACCAGGAGAAAACAGCACCTGTTCTTTCTGCACTGTTCCCCAGCAGTTTAAGGACTAAGTCCAGCCGGAACATAACTCACAAGTGTTCTTGAAAGTCAGGTATTAACCCTACCTACCAACAACCAAGCATTGCCATCCTGGTCCCCTTCATGATAGCTTATGATGGATAGCATGATGATGGATATCTGAAGTATGAGCCAAAATAGTGGAAGCACTGAGTACTTGTTGCTATGGAAACAGAATTAATGATTTCAGCAGAATTCATTATAATAGCCATTATTTATAGCACAGGGAATTACAGCACAGCTCCAGGCTCTTTGGCTCCTTCAAGTCTGTGCCAAACTATCATTCTACCTAGTCCCATCATCCTGCACATGGATGATTATCCTTCATATCCTTCCCATCTGAACTTCTCTTAAATGTTGAATTGAACCAGCATGCACCTCTTTAGCTATAGTTTGTTCCACACTCTCATCACCCTCTCAGTGAAGAAGTCATTTCACCTTTCATCCTTAACCTATGACCTCTAATTCTAGCCTCCCCCAACCTCAGTGGAAAAAGTGTGCTTGCCTTTATCCTAGCTGTACCCCTCAACTCTGTATACTTCTATCAAATCTTTCTTCATTCTCCTACGCTTCAGGGAGTAAAGTCCATTCATCCATTCATTCAAGTCCTGGCAACATAGTAGTACATTTTCTCTGTACTCTTTCAATTTTATTGATATCTTTCCAAAAGGTAGGTGACCAGAACTGCTAACAAGACTCCAAATTAGGCCTCACCAACGTCTTGTACAACTTCAACAATACCTTAGATATCTCTGCTGGGGTCGCTGCAATTTTTGCACTAGCCTACCACAGGGTCTGAGCAGACACCTTGTCAGGCCCTGAGAACTTACCCATTCTAATTTGCCTCATGTCAGCAAGTACCTCCTCTGTAATTCATAACTTCACTGCTTTTTTGCCCAAGTTCTATAGACTCTTTGTGTGTCTCTTAAGTAAAAAGTTTCTCTAAAGTTAAGAGTAGCCATGTAAATAACATGGTTCTCAATTTCTGTTGGTTAATGTTACTTTAGCACAGACTAAGGGATCTTAATGAGTATCTTATTGGAAAAATGGATGAAGGCAAGGCAGTGGATTATTTTCCCTAAGTATAGAATAATATTAGAAAAGCAAAATAAGGGTAGGAGGAACATTCAAGAGAGCTTTCAGAAGTTTTTATTATGTAAGTTTCCTGCCACAATGGTATTTTAGTTGCTATTTTTATTTAATACATTTAACATCAATTAGAACCAGTTTTCCAATCTTGAAATAGTTTCTTGCCAATTTTTTTTCTCTCTGGTGGGGAGCTAGGTTACATTTTTAAGTAATACTGCTTATTTATAAAGAGACCATAATCATTTCAGACCTTTCTAAACACTTAATCTAAAAGGGTCAAACATCATCTGTTGTGCATGATAAACGTAGCCAAGAAAAGCAGGAATCTTTCTGAAAGCAATGGAGTCAACGTGCAATAGCGTTTGTTGGAAACCCATTGTCTCTGACACAATGGGATATTAAAAATTATGATTTATTTCTGCACAGACATTTGGCATTTCATTCAAGTGACAGCACTGCGACATTTTCTATTGGTAATATATGCAGCTCGAGCCTAGCTGTAGATGATGGTCACTGTGGTTGCAGTGTTTTGTTGCAATGCCAGTTCAGGATTACACTCCATCTGCTATTCCTTGGCCCATTGGATCATTATTATCACAGATAATCTTCATTAATCTTTGGTGGTTTTATTGATAGAGTTAGTAACCATGCCACCTATGTTCTCATCCAAGTTGTTAATATAATTGACAGACAACAGTGAATCTGGCACTGATCCCTGCAGTGCACCACTGGTTACAGGACTCTGGTTTGAAATAGAAACCATCCACTACAATCCTCTGTCTCCTATCATCAGGCTAATTGTATATTCAATTGGCTGGATTGCTCTGAATCCCACGTGACTTTCTGGACAAGCCTCCCATGTGGTATCTTGTCAAAACATTAGCAGCATGGTAGTGTGGTGGTTAGCACAATGCTTTACAGTACAAGCGACCTGGGTTAAATTCCTGCCATTGCCTGTGAGGAGTTTGTACGTTCTCCCTGTGATTGTGTGGTTTCCTCTGGGTGCTCCAGTTTCCTCCCACAGTCCAAAGACGTACTGGTTGGTAGGTTAATTGGTCATTGTAAATTGTCCCATGATTAGGCTAGGTTTAAATTGGGGGATTGTTGGGCAGCAGGGCGCGAAGGGCCAGAAGGGCCTATTTTGTGTTTTATCTCAATAAACAAAATCCCGTAGACATTGACTGTTGCACTTCTCTCACCTTTTTTCGTGGTCAACTTTTTTTTTAAAAAAAAAAGCTCAACCAAATTTGTGAGGCATAATTTTCTACTCACAAGACAATGCTGACTACCCCTTATCAGTCCTTGCCTTTTCAAATGCACGTGGAGGATCAGAGGGATCTTGGGGTCGGAATCCATAGGACACTCAAAGCTGCTGCGCAGGTTGACTGTGGTTAAGAAAGCATATGGTGCACTGGCCTTCATCAATTGTGGGATTGAGTTTAAGAGCTGAGAGGTAACGTTGCAGCTATATAGGACCCTGGTCAGACCCCACTTGGAGTAGTGTGCTCAGTTCTGGTCGCCTCATTACAGGAAGGATGTGGAAACCATAGAAAGGATGCAGAGGAGATTTACAGGGATGTTGCCTGGATTGGGGAGTATGCCGCAGAATAGGTTGAGTGAACTCGGCCTTTTTTCCTTGGAGCGACAGAGGGATGAGAGGTGACCTGATAGAGGTGTATAAGATGATGAGAGGCATTGATCATGTGGATAGTCAGAGGCTTTTTCCTAGGGCTGAAATGGCTAGCACAAGAGGGCATATTTTTAAAGGTGCTTGGAAGTAGATACAGAGGAGATGTCAGGGGTACATTTTTTACGCAGAGAGTGGGGAGTGTGTGGAATGGGCTGCTGGCGATGGTAGTGGAGGTGTATACGATAGGGTCTTTTAAGAGCTCAGAAAAATAGAGAGCTATGGATAACCCTAGGTAATTTCTGAGGTAAGGACATGTTCAGCACAGCTTTGTGGGCTGAAGGGCCTGTATCGTGCTGTAGGTTTTCTGTGTTTCTATGTAGATCCTGTCTCAGAATCCCTTCAGTGATTTATCCCCCATTGATGTTAGGCTCATGAGTCTGAATTTCTCAGACTTTTCCTTGCAGCCTTCTTTCTTTTTCAATATTTTTATTAATTTCTTACATAAAAGAATGCAGGGTACAGTAAGATATAGATATCAATTACAATATATTGAAATCACAGATGAAGTGTAATTACCCTATATCCATAGATTAAATTTAAACATAAAATTGAAAAGAAATAATTATATTATACAAAAAATCTAAACCTACTACCGGGGGGGAAAAACAGCTGTTTGGTTCAAAAAGAAAGAAAAGGAAAAAATTCTTATCGTAAAACATATTATTAGCCAACATCTGTGCTTAATAGCAAATGAAAGATTTTGAAAGTAGTTCAAAAAAGGTCCCCACAATGTTTTAAAAAAAAAAGTCTTGTCTAGGTTCAGAAATTGAACAGCGAATCTTCTCTAAATTTAAGCAAGACATAACATCATGTAACCAATGAGTATCAGTAGGCGGAGTGGCATCCTTCCACTTAAGCAACAATGCCCTGCTGGCTATAAGAAAAATAAAGGCCAAAATATGCAAACTGTGTGTCTCCAAAATAATATAATTTCCTCCAACATTACCAAATAAGGCAGTCAAAGGATTAGGTTGAAAATTTACTTTAAAAAGCGCCGAAAAAGTTTGAAAAAATTCCTTCCAATACTTTTCAAGAATCGGACAAGTCCAAAACATATGGATTAGTGAAGCTTCTCCACAGACTTCTTAGATAAAGGTACAACATTAGACACCCTCCAGTCTGCCTGTATCTCACTGGTGCCTATCGATGATACATGGCATCTTCAGCTTAGATGTTGGGCAAAAGGGCCTGTTTCAGTGCTGTACACAGACATCTCTGCAAGAAACCCTGCAGCATCTTCCCTAGCTTCCCACAGTGTCCAAGGATACACTTGGTAAGGCTCCGGGAATTTATCTGACATTGAGGTTTAGATACAATCAGCATACTCAGTTCAGGATATAACAATAATTTTCTTTCCAATTAAATTCTTGTTTGTATAATTATAGATAAAGTTTGCTGTATTTATATGATTGGTTTACTCTTTATAACACGTGAAGTTGCTCTTCAGCCCATCAAGTCCAATTTGGCAGAAGAATCCCAATGGGTTTAGGTACAGTTATTACCCCTCAATCATGAAGCTCTTGAATCAAAGGGGATAACTGCACTTGCCCCATCATTGCAATGTTCCTACCACCTATGGACTCACTTCATCTCATGCTCTCAATATTTATTATTTATTTATTTGTTGTTATTTCTCTTTTTTTTTGTATTTGCACACTGGTTGAACGCCCAACTTGGTGAGGTCTTTCATTGATTCTGTTATGGTTATTATTCTATGAATTTACTGAGTATCGCCACATAACAATGAACCTCAGTGTTGTATAGGGGGACTTGATAATAAATTTACTTTGAACTTTGATCATTCTCAATCCTTTCCCACCCCCCACCCCATCCTGTAGCCCTGCTACTTGCCCTGTGTCCCTTGCATGCCCTGTCAACTGCCCTTCAGACTCTTTTTGCCACTAATGTGCTGAGGAGTAATTTCCGGTAGCCAATTAACCTACAAGTATATCTCCAGTTTTAAAAAAGGAAGAAAGTTCAAAGTATTCTGCAGGTGTCACATATGTATTCAATAAAAGTTCAAAGGCATTGCTTTTGGGTCAATGTGCTTTGCTCGGTGTGTATGTTATTTTGCCAAATTTGCTTAAAATGTCACAAAATATCATGGGTAGGAGGTACAGGGACCTTGGGTTCCACACCACTAGGTTCAGGAACAGTTATTGCCCCTCAACCATGAGGCTCTTGAACCAGCATGGATAACTTCACTCACTTCATCACTGAACTGATTCACCTATGTACTCACTTTCAGGGACTTCACAATTCCTATTTTCAGGTTTTTTAAACTTATTATTTGTCCTCTTTTGCACATTGTATAATTAGACTTCATGTATAATTTTTCATAAATTCGGTTGTAGTTTATTTTGTAAATTCTCGCAAGAAGATATGGTAGTACATGGTGACATAAATGTACTTTGATAATAAATTTACTTTGAAATTTAAAACATAACTCATAATCTGTCAATCAGCCTCATGGCTCTTACAACTTATTTGATTCTCTGCATGCTCTCAGTAATGGCAACACTATGTTCTGCATTCTGGTGTAGCTTTTCAGGTTCAAGTTTATTGTCATCTGATTGTACATATACATAACCAAATGAAACAGTGTTCTCATGACCACAGTGCACCCACAATCCATATATCACACACAGAACATAAAACAAAATATTACCACAAGTAAGTTAATGAAATATAATTCAAAATGCATGTGAAGTGCACAGCACGGCTAAACAGTAAACAGCTCACTGTCCTAGTGATGAGACCTCAGTGGTGGCAGGGTAATCATTAGTCTCTCGGCCTGGGGAAAGAAGCTTTTAACCAGTCTGGCAGTTCTAGCCCTGATGCTTCTGTACCTGCTTCCTTGACAGTAGTGGGTCAAAGAGATTGTGGGATGGGTAGTAGAGATCCCGAACAATATTTCGGACCCTTTGAATGCAGTGCACCCAGCGAATGCCACAAATAGTTTTCCCCTTGTAGTACCTTGATATATAGATAGATAGATACTTTATTCATCCCCATGGGGAAATTCAACTTTTTTTCCAATGTCCCATACACTTGTTGTAGCAAAACTAATTACATACAATACTTAACTCAGTAAAAAATATGATATGCATCTAAATCACTATCTCAAAAAGCATTAATAATAGCTTTTAAAAAGTTCTTAAGTCCTGGCGGTAGAATTGTAAAGCCTAATGGCATTGGGGAGTATTGACCTCTTCATCCTGTCTGAGGAGCATTGCATCGATAGTAACCTGTCGCTGAAACTGCTTCTCTGTCTCTGGATGGTGCTATGTAGAGGATGTTCAGAGTTATCCATAATTGACCGTAGCCTACTCAGCGCCCTTCGCTCAGCTACCGATGTTAAACTCTCCAGTACTTTGCCCACGACAGAGCCCGCCTTCCTTACCAGCTTATTAAGACGTGAGGCGTCCCTCTTCTTAATGCTTCCTCCCCAACACGCCACCACAGAGAAGAGGGCGCTCTCCACAACTGACCTATAGAACATCTTCAGCATCTCACTACAGACATTGAATGACGCCAACCTTCTTAGGAAGTACAGTCGACTCTGTGCCTTCCTGCACAAGGCATCTGTGTTGGCAGTCCAGTCTAGCTTCTCGTCTAACTGTACTCCCAGATACTTGTAGGTCTTAACCTGCTCCACACATTCTCCATTAATGATCACTGGCTGATTCATCTCCCTGAAATGCCGTACAAAACGCAGCTTTTCCCTTTATCTCGGTAAATGTGACAATAATATACCAATTATCAGGTGCTTGTTTTTCAGGGCACAGCAGTGTTTTGGTACAATCTGTTTCCCAGTGGAGAAGGTGACTACAGCACACGGCATGCAGCTTGCCCTGTATTAGTTGGAAACAAATGGGGTGAGTACACTAGTATTCATCATCAGTTTTGGAGGATACATAAATGTGATAGAAAAATGGACAGCTACATAGGAGAGAAGGGTTAAGTTGATCTTAGAGTAGGTTATAAGGTTGGCATGACATCGTAGTCTGAAGTGCCTGTGTTGTGCTGATGTGTTCTGTGTTTTAGTTGCAAATGAAATCCTTGAACTTTCAGACCTTACTGTTTCCTTAGAAGTAGTTCCAGGCACAATGCAACATAGCAGATATGTAACCACATCTTTCTCTTTTAGAATAAATGATGTAGTACTGTAAATAGCTTGAGGTCAAACACCACAATCCCAGTGAGTCTTCTAAAACTACTCAGTCTTTGATGTGGAAGTGTACAGTAAAAACCAAGAGTTCATCTTTATTGTATATACTGTAAGAGGACTCATATAACAGTAGGGTAGAAGGTGTTCTTGAGCACCATTGGTAAATATTTTCAAGCTCTTGTATCTTCTGCCCGATGGCAGAGGAGGAAAGAGGTAGTGATCAGGGTGGGAGGGGTGACAACTTTCCCAAGGCAGCAGGAAGTGTAGATAGAGTCCATGGAGGGAAGGCTGGTTTTTGTGATGGACTGGGCTGTATTCACAATTCCCTACAATTTATTTTGGTCTTAGGCAGTGCATCCAGATAGGATACAAATGATCGTACGTCAATGAGTCTTTAATAGAACCACTTTTTTACCATTAAACAGAGCAAAATAGCAAGGACATGGGAATACCACCAACCACTTCCATGTTTCCTGACTTAAATACAGTAGTTGCTCCTACATTGTTGCTGGATTAGAATATCTTCAAGAGTTTCTTACCAGACAGCAGTGAAGCCAGTACATTCATTACATGGACAGCAGCAGTACAACAATCACCACTGTTTTAAGAACAATTAGGATTGAGTGTTGAATGCTGGACTTGCCAGTGACACCAACATCTCTCACTGAAGAGGAGAATTTTTCACAATTTGTATGTGTCTTACTGAACTTGCTTTATAATATGTTGGTATACTACAGTGATTATGAAAAGTATTCACCCCTTGGAAGTTTTCATATTTTATTGTTTTACAACATTGAATCACAGTGGATTTAATTTGGTGTTTTTTAAATACTGATCAACAGAAAAATACTTCAGTGTCAAAGTGAAAACGGATCTCAAAATAATTTTAAATTAATTACAAATATCGAACACAAAATAATTGATTACATTAGGATTAACCACCTTTAATATGACACACCAAATCATCAGTGGTGCAGCCAATTGGTTTTAGAAGCCACACAATTAGTTAAATGGAGATCATCTGTGTGCAGTCAAGGTTTCAATTGACTGTAGTAAAAATACACCATTATCTGCAAAGTACAACTGCTGGTGAGTCAGTATACTGGCAAAAACTACATTATGAAGAGAAAAGAACACTCCAAGCAACTCTACGAAAAGGTTATTGAAAAGCACAAGTCAGGAGGTGGAGATGGACAAATTTCCAAGTCATTGAATATGCCTTGGAGTACAGTTAAGTCAATCAACAAGAAATGGAAAGAATATGGCACAGCTGTAAATCTGCCTAGAGCAGGTCATCCTCAGAAACTGAGTGACCATGCAAGATGGGAACCAGTGAGGGAGGCCACCAAGACACCTATGACAAATTCAGTTATTTTTATAACCAATTTTTACTTCTGGTTTTTGTGCGATGCTAACTATATCCCAGTGTATATTAAGTGTACATTCCTGGTGCCACTGTTCAATGTGTTAGGTAATTAGAAATTGTGTTCCTCTTTTGAATATTTCTCTTCTTCCAGTTCATATTGTTTGTGAAGGATTGAATGGGGCAATGAATGATTATGTTGTGTGACCTAAAAATGATTATGTAGGAATTAAGTTAATTCTGTGTAATTGAAATGTCAACATGAAATGACTGAGTTGCTGTTAAGCACCCATCCAGTTTACTAGTCCTTTAGGGAAGGAAAGAAGCCATTCTTCTGTGTCCTTGTTAACCAGAAGAAATGGAGACATTGATAATAAAAACATGGATACTTCAAAGGCCACCAACAGTGGGTAACAAGAATTAGATGTATCAGTTTCCTTGCCCCAATATTGTGGTGAAAGTTAACTAGCTGCCTGAAATGTCTTTACATGGTTCTTAGGCCCAGGACAGTTAGACTGGACAATAAACAAAAACTAACTTGCTCAGTGAAGCCCATATTCCATAAATTAATTATTTTAAATTAGGCTGCATGATTAAACAAATCATACCAGTCACTGCTCCCAAATTATACTGATGAATTTCAGTTTTAAGAATTCAGGAATTTATGGGGTCGATGGGATTTGTATTCCTAAAGCTTTTCATCCCAGTAGCTAAATCATTGCATACCCAGTATATTAAAACAATGCTGGGTGTGGCCAGCCTGCACCAGGGAAAGGAGCCTTATTTAAGAATGTGAATATTTGTCTTCATCAAAATTAAACCATGCTGCAAACTCCTCTCTTGTGGTTGAACTGTAAAATGGGTGAACCCTCATCTGATAAGCTGCAAGGGATGTAATTGGGTGGCACGGGCTTGTTGCGCTGGAAGGGCCCATTACTGTGCTGTATATCTAAATAAAAATATTAAACCTTGTGATTTTATTTAAAGGGTGGTCGAATGGAATGACCAGGAGTGATGTTTGCCTGTGGAGCAGGATCCAGGTCACTAAAGGGAGTGGAGACATTTCAGTGTTTGTTAACACATTGTCCTTTTGGCTGTTTTGCAGTGTCGAACAAGTGGATCCACGAGCGTGGGCAAGAATTCCGAAGAAGATGTAACTTGTCAGAGACGGACTGATGTGCTCACTGTGAATTGCTCCCTGTCCGCCTCACCTTCACCACAGCTCAGTCCTGTTTACATTCCTATCATTGCTCCTAGTCTTTGTTCTCCACCCTGAAGACTTCTCCCTGACTCAAACATATTTCTGTTTTAACACTAAATGAAGACCTGGGCAGAGAGGTTCACGTTTTCCATTGACAGGTTTAATTGAACTAGGCTGAGCTGGTTAAAGTGACAGGAAATATTCCTCTAAAATCATGCAGTTTGTCATTTTATTTTCCCACATGTTATATGGCTCTTTTCTGCAACTAGGTTTTTAATGGGGGTGATTTCATGTTTTTGAAATTGCAACGTGAAGCCACATTCCTCAGCAGGCAATGAGGTCTTTGCTGGGAGTGAGTATTCCTCACTGAACAAAGCCTTACTTGGGCATCTGTTGCAAGATGAGACTTAGAATTTGGTAAACTTTATAAATCACATTTCTGGAAGAGCAATGCTTCATGTAAGCCTGAATAACGAAGCATTTTCCTGAATGGAGTGTAGGTATGTCTGCACGTAGGTTAGTGTGTATATTCAATTATATAAATGGTTCTCTGAAATCACATGTTCATTGACAAAAGCCATACATGATGTTGACATTGGAAGTACATATTTTTGCTAAACGTAAGAAAGACATTTTAATACTTGGCCATTATGAATAACACACAAAATGCTGGAGCAACTCAGCAGGCCAGGCAGCATCTATGGAAAAAAGTACAGTCAGTGTTTCGAGTCGAAACCCTTTGGCAGGACCGAAACGTTGACTGTTCTGTTTTTCCATAGATACTGCCTGGCCTGCTAAGTTTCTCCAGCATTTTGTGTGTGTTGCTTAGATTTCCAGCATCTGCAGACTTTTTCTCATTTGGACATTATGAATCATGATTTCAGATAAAATTAACAAAGTACTATGAGTATTTTTGTGGTACGTTTGACCATGTGTGTGGGGTATAACAGAAGTTCCAATCAATAGTAACACACTCCAACTGATGCACTCTGAATGTGAAAATTATGCTTATTAAACACAGGGCAAATCCCACTTTTACTCCTTTCCCATGAATCAATCATTTGTTGCTTTCTTTTTAATTGTTAATTACCAGATCCTGCATAGTCTATTACAGCATAATGGCTGCATCCCTAGCGATATCAGTTTATTGTTTCAGCATTCTCAAGTAGTTTGATCCTTTACATAATTTGGCTTGACTGAGGCACCTTTGAAATTTGGCCAGATGATATCAGAACACTACAGACTCTTTGGCTGTATATATTGTTTGGATATGTGTTGTTTTCATTAGTTTTTAAACAAGTGTATATTACATAAAGTGTTGGTCCTCACCCCTTTTTTAAGATGACTTGCATAATTATGTTTTAAAAAGAAACAATCAGTGGCTAAATTGTGTGTGGGGGGGGGAGCTTAAACATGATTTTTTTTTAACTGTAAAGCTTTAGGGTGGCTGAGAGATAATGTGATAAAATAACACAGACAACATGCTCGAGGATCTTTTTCAAAGGAAAAGTGCTTTACTGTGCTATCAGTGGGAAAATTTGTATTTATATATCTTTATTTTAATAAAACCTGCCCTTTTCTGTTTTCCTAAGTTACCATTTTCTTTAGTGTCTCATTATGTATTTGATTGCAAGGGTAGTTCTCAACTTTGTACAGTTGCCACACAACTGTGGTCTCAGGAATGAAACAATCAGAGCCAAGTGTCCTCAACTTGATTGCCTGAATGACAATGCAGGATGGAAACCGATAAGATGTATTTTGTGAGCTACACACCAGCTCACATCACTGTTATCTACTTAAAAATAGGAAGCAGTTTATTCCAATCAGTGCAACTTCACCTAATTTTAAAAAGAAGCTTATCAGACTTCAGCTTGTGGTTGGGTACTCAGTACTGTGATGGAGAATTAACACAACTAAATGTGAAATCCCAGCTGACAGGGGGAGGTAGAAAGAAGTGCAGATTCAAAATCCTATCCCATGAGCAAATCGGGGAGACAAAGTGAGGAACAGTACCCAAATCCCACCCCATGAACAGCAGAAGAATCTGGCTAATTTGTCAATCTACCACCAATGCACTCCCTTGTCAAGAAAGTGCTGTATGCAGGATTGAGAACGGGCATGTCCTCTTGCCTACTTTCAAATGGCTTAAGAACCTCTGCAACAAGTGCTAACCATTGCAAGATTGATCAATTACTTGTAATTTTTTAAGAAATCAGACTTTAAAAAAATGTTTCTATTCCTCTCATCCCAGCACATTTCATCCAGAGAGGGGGCTCCGTAAGTGTGGTTGTAAAGCAGCAGCCATCGACCCCTGCCCTGTGTTAATCAAGTGGGTGCTTTTGGGTATTGGAAGCACCTACCATACCAACCACCAATGTGGAAATTGACCAGTGCAATTGGATTTAAATTCATTTGCCTGCTTCTTAATGAAGCAGGGCCACTGGACTTTGGCACCTTTAATAATCATTCTTCCCTTCTTGTAAAATGCTAGTTTATATATTCTTCTGAACATGCAAAGCTGTAGAGGCAGGAGTTGTATGAATGATGGATTCTATTTCCTCTTATTCTAGAATACAACTTTGTTAACTAAGTGCTGCTCCTATAAACCTGAATTTAATTTCCAGTATCTGCAGATTTTCTCTTGTTAATGTTTTCACTCTTGATTTTGTCCTTGTTGTTCCAGTGTAAGCATGAATGAGAAAATAAAGTCTCACTGTGGCAGCAGTGACAATTTCTCCTTTTCAGCTCATTTGTTGCCTTTTGATTTTTGTGGTATCTTAGCTCTACCACTTTTTAAACTCTGCTTCAAGAGCCTGAGGGAAGTGTGGCAGACGGTAGTAAAAATTAATTGGAACTAGTGCAATACAAATCTTGAGATGAAGCTGGTTAGGGAGCAAATTCCATACATTGATGGAGCAACAAAAATTATGGATTATTAAGACCAGCATTGTTGGAGCACAGGTCAGAGGATAGTGGGGCTGGAAGATATTAAAGGGAAGAATGAAGTTGTAGAAGAATTTTAAAATAAGACTGCAAATGCACAAACAAAAAAATAAATAATACTAGGAAAATGGATTTTAGAGTCCTTGAAAAGTAAGTCCATTTGTGGAATCAATGCACTTGAGGTGAGTGAAGTTAGCCATACTGGTTCAGGAGCCTGATGGTTGAAGGGTAATAACTATTCCTGAAACTTTACAGTGAACAAATGCAAAATTTCTGTTGCTTATTGCATTAAAAACAAGATCCTAATCCCAATCTTTTGCAGTTTGTACTCATTCTCAGTCTCCCTTTCCTTCGTAGGAAAATCCTTGACCCATTCATCACCCTCAAGTCAAGTTGCTGTTACTGTCATTTCGACCAATAAATGATGGTACAGTACACAGTAAAAATGAGACAACGTTTTTCAGGACCATGGTGCTACATGAAACAATACAAAAACTACACTGAAACTACGTAAAATAACACAAACACTACACTAGACTACAGACCTACACAGGACTGCATAAAGTGCACAAAACAGTGCAGGCAGTACAATAAAGACAATAGGCACAGTAGAGGGTGGTAGATTGGTGCCAGTCTAGGCTTTGGGTATTGAGAAGTCTGATGGCTTGGGGGAAGAAACTGTTACACAGTCTGTGAGCCCGAATGCTTCAGTGCCTTTTGTGAGATGACAGGAAGGAGAGGAGTTTGTGTGAGGGGTCCGTGGGGTCCTTCATAATGCTGTTTGCTTTGTGGATGCAGCGTGTGGTGTAAATGTCTGTAATGGCGGGAAGAGAGACCCCGATGATCTCAACTGACCTCACTATCCGCTGCAGGGTCTTGCGATCCGAGATGGTGCAATTTCCAAACCAGGCAGTGATGCAGCTGCTCAGGATGCTCTTGATACATCTTCTGTAGAATGTGGTGAGGATGGGGGGTGGGAGATGGACTTTTCTCAGCCTTCGCAGAAAGCAGAGACGCTGCTGGGCTTTCTTTGGTATGGAGCTCGTGTTGAGGGACCAGGTGAGATTCTCCGCCAGGTGAACACCAAGAAATTTGGTGCCTCCAATCTTTGTACCTTTTTGTGTCCTCTCTGAGCCCTTAGAACTTACACATTCTTTCTAAAGGTTTGTACACTTCATTTAAACATCTTTTCCAATCTCACTTATGTCAACAGCAATTTTCTTTAAGGTGTATTAGGTGAGAGGCACCACTTAAATCTAATTTTTGGATTCAAGCATGCATGCATGCTCTCTTTGATAAGTTACTGGAAAATTACTTTTTTAAAAATACACATAGAAGAACTTTAATTTCCGTTGTGTTTTTTTTTAAATCTTATAATGTCCCCAAGCCCTTAACAACCACTGAAGTTTTAAAAAATTGTGCTCACTTTCTCATGTGGTTCAGTACATTTATCACAACAGAGCTTCAAACTCAACGCTGCCATCTGCTGGAGGCCAATTGCATTTATCAGGGATGGGGAGGCTAAAGCAAATTGTGATTAACAGTGGCTTGTTGCAAGTGTTAAGAAAATGTCGATTAAACAGAACGATTTTACACAACTATAAAGATGATCTGTTCTGAGGTCATAATAACTGCCTTATACTGTATGTTAAATTTGTTTCCAGACACATTCTTCCACCTCTATACTAAATTAAGCAATACTGAATGAAATTACATTAAATAAACTCCCCCTCCCATCAGAGATTACATCATAGAATATCATGCCGTGAGAGATTCCAAAGTGGCATTATGAATTGGAGTTTAAATGGAGCTTAGTTGTCATAGGCTCTCAGTGATCACGAGGGTATCTAGATCCTATACTGCTTAAATTCTACATGTGGAAAGTTTCAACGATGATCGTTATCAAAAGTGCCCATGCCCCAAGCTCTATTGCCTCTCCAACCCTCTGTCCCTAACTCCTAGCTATTTGTTCAAAACAAGCTTTCATGGCCAAAGCATAGCCAGCATTAGAGCAGAGATGAAAATCTGGTGTTTTAATAGGCTTAGTTGAATGACAGTGTAGAGATCTGGAAGGAGTCTAGCGATTACAGCATTTATTATAATGTTTTAAACCCTACATTCAGATTACTGCTTTGCAGTCTCTCTATATAACTCATCTCTGCTGAGAGAAACATTCTTTGTTAGTGGCCTTATCTGCTGTGTGCAGACATATTCACAATAGAATAGTAATTGTACTTGCATTATTGAAGAATTCTTACTATATTAAAACATTTTGTAAATGGAATAGCTACTTGACATTTAAAATCAAGCATTTATCAATGAATTAATGCCAATTTAATGTTGCTAATTTCAAAGTTAACTTAGTTGATGAGCAAAATTTTATCTGAACGGTCTTAATTTCTCTAGATCATTCAATAACCTTGGGCACATTGACGAGAATATAATGTCAGTATGCATTATCGATAAAGGATATGTTGAAATAAAAGCAAATTAGCCTCTGTGCATAGAAAACAATACAACATTGTGGGCTGATGGCCTGTTCCTGTGCTGTACCATTCTGTTCTATGTTCTAATTCTGTAATCAATAGGTGTCAGATATGGTTTCTGATTTGTTCCTGGAGAGGTGCCTAAGAATCTGCCAGCAATGAGCCAGTGCACAACTCTACGCTCCCTGACCTTTACCAGAGTCATTGCCAAGGGAAGGAAAGAAACTGTTCAGTCAATAAATATTGTACAGGAGTAAATCAGGTATGAAAGACTGTCCAAAATAGTTGACTGTCTTATATATTACCAATGATGCCTTGGTAATGATTATAAGAAATGGCCAATACAATTGAAGTGGATGTTCACAATAAATGGCTTGATTAGAGTAGGAACTAACTCTCACACATTGAAATTTTTATATGTATCCTTGCCAGAAAACATACAAGAGCTTTGTCCCATTATATTCTGCAGTGTCTATATTTGTTATGGAAACTGGTCATAATAAATTGTTGCACCAAGTCGTAGTATAGTGAGCATCTGTGTAAGAAGCTGATGGATCAAAAACCATTTAGAAAATTCAGTCTGGATCTCCATACAGTATCAATGCTGGAGATGTCATCCTTCATATGAAATGTTACAAGCTGCAGAGGGTTGTAGACTCGGCCACTGTCGAGGACATCTTCAAATGATGGTACCTCAAGAAGGCAGCACACATCATTAAGGAGCCTCACCATTAAGGGCAGGCTTTCTTCTCATTACGAAAGGAGGAGGTGCAGGAGCCTGAAAGACACAATCACATTTTAGGAACAGCTTCTTTCCCTTTACCATCACATTTCTGAATAGTCCATGAACACTGCCTCCCTATTCCTCTTTTGCACTATTTATTTTTTATTGTAACATAGTAATTTTGCAATGTATTGTTGCTACAAAGCAAATTTCCCCAACATATATCAGTGCCAATAAACCTAATTGTGAACCAGGCTTCAATTGTACTCTCACTTGTCAAAAATAAATCCACAGAAATTCTTTAAAATGTAAGGTATTATTTTTGATATTTAACCTTCAATCAAAACCACTAAAATAGGCTAAACAGTCATTATCACATTGTGATTATGGGAGCTTGCATAATGTAAGTTAGCTACACCATCTCTAAGCTTGCATTTCATTTACTGCAAGATGCTTTGAGATGTGCAGAGCAGAGGAAACTGGTGACCTCTGTAATTTTTCCATTTTATACCTCTTCACCTCTTTGCCCATTACAGCAAAACCCTGCTGTCCCACCAACTCTGAAATGCTTCCATGTGCATGATGATTTGCTTTGACTTCAAACAAAATGTGGTCATAGCTATTTTGTTGTTGTTCAGTCATTTAGTCGAATCCGACTCTTCGAGACATGGACCATAGGGTTTCCGTGGCAAGATACAGAAGTAGATTGCCAGGCCTTTCTTCCGCACAGATACTGCTGCTGCCCAGGATGGGACAGGGCTGTGTTTGAATCTTGGACCATCCAGTGCTGATGCCACTATCCCACCAGCCGGCTCTCATTGTCATTACCACGATTCAGATTCATTTATCACATGTACATCAAATCATATAGGGAAATGTGTTGCTTGTGTTAACAATCAACACAACCAAATGACGTGCTGGGGGCAGCCCGTAAATGTCGTCATACATAGCGTGCCAACAATGCTCAGCAGGTCGACACAGAACACAATCAGCAACAAAACAGCAGCAAAATAACCCCCTTTAACTCCCACTCACCCATCCACGCAGACAGGCCGGTGTGGTTAGGGTTAGGGGGACTCGGTGACTAGGTACCAGAGTGACATCATCTCATACAATATCCAATAACCATAGAATATAGGAGCAGAATTAGTCTATTTGGCCCATCGAGTCTGTCCCACTATTTCATTATGGCTGATCCAATTTTCCTTTTGGCCCCAATCTCCCCATATCCCTTCATACCTGGATCAATCTATCAACCTCGGCCTTACCTATACATAAAAACTTGATTTCCAAAGATTCACCACACTCCGGCAAAATAAATTCCTCAGCAGCTCCATTTAAAAGAATGCCCCCCTATTCTGAGGCTGTGTCCGCTAGTCTCAGACTCTCCCACCATAGGAAACGTCCTTTCCTTATCAAAGCCTCTCACCATTTGATAGATTTCAATGAGGTCACTCCTGTTCTGAATTCTAGTGAATACAGGCCCAGAGCCATCAAACGCTCTTCCTATGACAAGCCATTCAATCCTGGAATAATTTTTGTGAGCCTCCTTTGAACCCTCTCCAGTTTCAACACATCCTTTCTTAGATAAGGCCCCCAAAACTGCTCTCAGTACTCCAAGTGAGGCCTTTCCAGTGTTTTATAAAGTCTTAACATTACATCTATGCTTTTATATTCTAGTCTTCTTGAAAAGCATGCCAGCATTCCATTTACCTTTCTCACCACAGACTCAACCTGCAAATTAACCTTTAGGGAATCCTGCACAAGAACTCCCGAGTCCTTTTGTGCCTCAGTTTTTTTGTATTTTTTCACCACTTAGAAAATAGTCAACCCTTTCATTTCTTCTACCAAAGAGCATGACAGTACATTTTCTGACACTGTATTCCATCTGCCATTTCTTTGCCCAGTCTCCTAATCTAAGTCCTCATGTAGCCTCTCTACTTCCTCAGAACTATTTGTCCCTCTTCATATTGTCTGCAAACTTTGCAACAAAGCCATCAATTCCATCATCCAAATCATTAAAAGAATCGGTCCCAACACAGATCCCTGTGGAACACCACTAGTCACCGGCAGCTAACCAGAAAAGTCTCCCTTTATTCCCACTCTTTGCCCCTTGCCAATCAGCCACTGCTTTATTCATGCTGGAATCTTTAATACCACGGGCTCATAGCTTGTGAAGCAGCCTAATGTGTGGCACCTTGTCAAAGGCCTTCTGAAAATCCAAATACACAACACCAACAGATTTTCCTTTGTCTATCCTGCCTGTTATTTCTTCAAAGAAGTCCAACAGATTTTTCAGGCACTGCTTTCCCTTGAGGGAACTATACTGACTACTGCCCATTTTATCATGTGCCTCCAAACACCCTGAGACCTCATCATTAATAATCAACTTCAACATCTTCCCAACCACTGAGACCAGACTAACTGGCCTATAGTTTCCTTTCTTCTGCTTCTCTTTCTTGAAGAGTGGTGTGATATTTGCAATTTTCCAGTCTTCTGGAACTATTCCTTGTCACCAATTTTTACCTCTCCAGCATCGTTTTCCAGCAGCCTGATATCCACTCTTGACTCTCTTTTACACTTTATGTATCTGATGAAACCTTTGGTATCTCCTTTAATGTTACTGGCTAGCTTACTTTTGTATTCCGTCTTTACCTTCATAATGACTTTTTTAGTTACATTCTGTTGGTTTTTAAAAGTTTCCCAGTCCTCAAACTTCCCACTAATATTTGCTCTATTATATGCTCTCTCTTTGACTTTTTTATTGGCTTTGACTTTTCTTGTTAACCATGGTTGTATCATCTTGCCCTTAGGATACTTCCTCTTTGGGATGTATATATCCTGTGCCTTTTAAACTGCTTCCAGAAATTCCAGCCATTGCTGCTCTGCCATCATCCCTGCCAGTGTTCTTTTCCAATCAGTTCTGGCCAACTCCTCTCTCATGCATCTGTAATTCCCTTTACCTCCCTAGTGACACGTCTGACTTTAGCTTCTCTTTCTCAAATTTCAGGGTGAATTCAATCATATGATCACTTGCCCCTAAGGTTTCTTTTACGCTTTCTAATCAACTCCAGATGATTGCACAACACCCAATCCAGAACACCAGTGTATTGAAATCCCTCATGACTATTGTAACATTTCCCTTTAGGGGTGCATTTTCTATCTCTTGTAGTAATTGTAGACCACATCCTTACTACTATTTGGTGAACTGTATACAACTCCAATCAGGGTCTTTTTACCCTTGCAGTTGCTTAACTCAATCCACAATGAATCATCACCTTCTGACTCTATATCACCTCTTTCTGATGATTAGATTACATTTTTTACCAACAGAACAATGCTGCCCTTCTGCCTTCCTGCTGGTCCTTTAGATACAATTAATATCCTTGGACATCAAGCTCCAGCTACAATCTTCTTTCAGCCGTAACTCAGTGATCACTGCATGCCAATCTGCAAGTTCATCTACCTTATTCCGGTGCGCATTCAAATATAACACTTTCAGTCCTGTGTTCATCCTTTTCGATTTTGTCCGCCTTTTACATTGGAACTCATCCTGTTGACTGCAATTTTTCCCTATCAACAGCCTCTCCTCACTAGACATTGTTTCTGTTTGTAAACCAGCCACCTCATCTTCAGCACTACCATCCACCTTTCCTATGACAGTACTTCCACTGAAATATGGACAGCTAAGGATAGTAGTCACACCATGCTCAACATTTTGATTCCTAACTTTGTCTGAGGTCTTACCAACATCTGCCTCCACAACCTCTCCACTAACTGTTCTGGCACTCTGGTTCCCATTTCCCTGCAACTCTAAACCCCACTGTGCAGCAATAAAAAAAACCTTCCCACTAGGATATTAGTTCCCATCCAGTTCAGGTGCAAACCATCCCTTCTGTACAGGTCTTACCTTCCCTGGAAGATCCAAAAATCTGATGCCCTTTCTTCTGCACCAGCTCCTTAGCCATGTATTAAACTGTGTAATCTTCCTAGTTCTGGCCCCACTAGCATGTTGCACGGGTAGCAATCCTAAGATCACAACACTAGAGGTCCTGCCCTTTAACTTAGCACCTAACTCCCTGAACTCCCTATGCAGAGAACTTCATCGTTCTTGCCCACAGAACCTTCTGTCCATTCCCCTAACTAAAATCCCCTTTTATCAGAGTGCACCTCTTCTTCCCCCTTCCCTTTTGAGTCACGGAGGCAGACTCAGTGCCAGAAAACAGACCACTGTAACTTTCCTTTGTTCAGTCAACCCCCCACTCACCCATAGTATCCAAAGTGATATACCTGTTGTTGAGAGGGATGGCCACAGGGGTACTCTGCATTGGCTCTTTGACCTCTATCCCCTTCCTGACTGTCACCCAGTTTCCTGTGTCCCCCACTTTGAGTGTAACTATCTCTCTACATGTCCGACCAGTCCCTCAGTCTCCCAAATGATCTGGAGTTCATCCAGTTCCAGCTCCAACTCCTTAACGCAGAGTGTTAGAAGCTGCAGCTGGGTGTTCTTCTCACAGTTGTAGTCATCAGGGACACTGTCTTCCCACATCCTGCAAGAGGAGCATTCCACTATCCTGCCTGTCAACTCTACTCTCCTAGCTGAGCAGATATAAAGGGAAGAAAAATAACTTGACCTTGGGCTTTCCTTTTTTTAGCTTTCTCTAACTGAATCCTTTCTTCACTGAAGCCTCAAAGAGCTAAAGCCTTGAGATAACATTAATACTGTAGAGCTACCATCTCTGGGTGGATTAGTAACAAGTGTTGCTCCTTGCCTTAGATCAAAAGTGCATTGCAGTTGTGCTCTGTTGTTAAAGGACTGATCAGCTGGCTAGGATAAGGTTGCTACCTCTAATAAAATATAACCCAGTTGGGCTGAATGCAAGGCTTCTAATCACATGAAAACTGATCACATGACACGTCCACTGATGGTAAATACAGTCACAGTGGTTTCTCTGAAGCCGAGCTGTTTCCCCAGCTGACTTGATGCCAATGGTTACTGTGCAGTCATGATAAAATCAAGTGAAGAATCCAGAAGCATGTTTAAAACTACTTCCGTTTATATAGCATCTGTAACATTTCAAGATCTGTTACACAATTTGATAATTGGGGTACAGCAGCATAGTTGTTAGCACAGTGCTTTACAGTACCAGCGGCCAAGGTTCCATTCCGGCTGCTGTCTGGAAAGAGTTTGTGCACTCTCCCCGTGACCATGTGCGTTTCCTCCGGGTGCTCTGGTTTCCTCCCACAGTCCAAAGATGTACTGGTTGGTAAGTTAATTGGTCATTGTAAACTGTCCCATGAGTAGGCGCGGGTTAAATCAGGGGTTGCTGGGTGACGCGGCTTGAAGGGTTGGAAGGCCCTACTCAGCACTGTATCTCAAATAAATAATTGTTAACAAAGGCTACGCCAGGCCACTGGGGTGACAAACAAATCCTTGCAATTCCTCCATTATGTATCTCTCCACCTCCTCATCCACTGGCACCAATCCTCTGCTCTCCAACCAATTCTGCAACAAAGAGGTATAATTTAGGAATCTGTTAAAAGAGGGAGAGGTGGAGAGGAATTTGTTGAGTTTAAGTAATAGGGAGCCAATCTTTTACCCAGAGAGTGGTGGAAGAAAAAAGTTGTCTTACCAATCCAAGCCCAATGGGACCTACCTCAGGCTCAGGTCAGAATTGTGTTGGTCCTTGTCTGATTGGGCCAGGCTTTGGTTTTATACCAGGCAGACATATGCCACAGGGAATGTGTGAGCTGAATGACATAGAAGCTTTTAAGAAGAGGCTAGATGAGCACAAAGAGGTAGGAATGTAAGAAAAAAAAGGAGGAAGCTGCAATGAGGCAGATTAATCCTGGTCATTCATGAGGCACAATGCACCATCAACAGCTTCAGAAACGTACAGCTCTCGGCTTGCTGTCTTCCTCACTCATTAAGATCAAGCAGGCTGCCCAGCACAATCCTCACTGATTTGATTTGATATAAGTGGCACATTTCACCCTATGTTTCCATGTTTCAATGTACCCATGACAAATAAAGCTAAACTCTTTAAGCTCTACCTACCCTTGTCATTCAATGGCAGTAGACTCTGAGTCCTGCATGGTCAATACCCCGGGTACTATTACTGAGCAGAAACACAGCAGGTCCAGGCACATTTATACAGTAGCTGCATGAGCAGTTCAGAGACGGGTGATGCACCTGCTGAAATTCTCCCCCAAGGCCTTTCTGGCATCTATAAAGAACTTCAGTTGTACTTGGAATACTTTCTATAAATGAATGTAGTTTCAACAAAATTGAAGATGCTCAACACCATCAAAGATAAAGCAGCTCATTAAATTAGCACCTAGCAATTACTCTGAACACTCCCTGCATCCAGCACCCGTGCACTGTGGCTATAGTGTGTACCATTTACAAAACACAACGTAGTCACTCACCTATAAGACCACAAGACATTGGAGCAGAATTAGGCCATTTAGTCCATCGAGTCTGCTCCACAATTCTGCCATAGCTGGTTTATTATCCCTCTCAACCCCATTCTCCTGACTTCCCCTCGTAACCTTTGACACCCTAACTATCAATGTCTGCTTTAAATATACCCAATGACTTGGCCTCCACAGCCATCTGTGGCAATGAATTCCACAGATTTACCACCCTCTGGCTAAATAAATACATCTGAGAGATCACTTCCCAAACCCAGGACCTCGTCAACAAGGCAAGGTTAGCAGATACATGTGAAAACAAGCAAGTTTGAAGAAAACATTTTCCCTGATGAAGGGTCTCGGCCCAAAATGTCAACTGTTTATTCATTTCCATAGATGCTGACTGACCTACTGAGTTCCTCCAGCACTGTGTATGTTTTGCCATGACAAACATTGATGTCCCTTCATCATTGCTGTATCCAAATCCTGAACTTCTTTATCAACAGCTCCGTGGGAGCAGCAGTCCTTCAAATGAAAGATTGAAGCACATCAAGAAGGTGAGATGTTGGGATGTTATGCTGAGGTTTTATAAGGAGTCAGTGAGGCCTAATTTGGAATATTGTATGCAGTTCTGGTCACCTAACTAACTATAGGAACGATATATCATTAAGGATGTTGCCAGAACTTGAGGACCTGAGTTATAGGGAAAGGTTGAATAGGTTAGAATTTTTCCCCTGCAATGTAGGAAAACGCGAGGAGATTTAATAGATGAATACAAAATTATGAGGGGTATAGATTGGATAAATGCAAGCAAGCTTTTTCCATTGAGGTTGGGTGAGACTAGAATGGGAGGTCATAGGTTAAGGGCGAAAGGTGAATTATTTAAGGGGAACTTCTTCACTCAGAGACCGGTGTGACTGTGGAACAAGCTGCCAGCAGAAGTGGGAAATGCTGGTCTGATTACTACATTTAAGAGAATTTTGGATAAGTACATGACGGGAGGGTTTTCAGGGCTTTGGCCCAGGTATGGATCAATGGAAGCAGGCAGATTAACAGTTCAGCATGGATTAGATAGGCTGAAGGGCCTGTTTCTATGCTATAGTGTTCTATGATTCTAAAATGTCTCAAGGGTAATAAGGGATGGCAGTGAAAGCTGACCTTGCCAGTAATGTCCAGATTACACAAAAATGAATAAATAAATGTTGGCTTTGACTGGTTGGGCGGAATCAGCATATTCTCATGTTGTAACAACAAAGTCATGGGTATCAGGTGAAGTAGAGAAGGCAAATTTCACCAACACTAGAAGTGTGACTACTTTATTACTCAACAAGTGGTTAAGAATGGGATGCCTGAGGTACTCATTAAGTGGGGGACTTAATGAAATTAGTTATTATCGAAAGGAAGAAAAAGGAGTTGATGTTGGGAAACAGCATACATGTTGAACTAACTTTGTTATGGTTTGACTCGGAGATTGCAATGACCTCTCTTGCTGTACAGCTCCATGAGTAATTCAATGATAAGAAGTACTCCAGCACAAAGCCGCACTTTGCCCCCAACCTGCCAGCAGCACTGCCCTCGGGATCCTTAGAGACAGTCATAATCCAGGAAGAGTGACAACATCATGCTGGAAGTATACAGGGTTCATTTCAGAATTTGATCTCGCTGTCAGATGAAGCAACCCTAGCTGTTACTTACAATGACAAGCGCAGAAGATGGTGTTGGAAGATGGCTTCTGTTTGTTCACAACCCCAGCCCCTATCAAGGACTCCTCATCTAATGGACTAGGTTTTAATATAGAGTTGTAACTCCTTGGATAGGTCTTTGAGGTCTCTACTTGTGCTTTCAAGGCTAAATCTGAGCTTATCTACCATTTTAAAAGATAAAATGATTTTGTGCTCATTAACCTAGCTCCCAATTCACTCTGTCCAGTTATTACAACACATCATAAACCACACAGATATTATCTTAATATATACTCACTGGCCGCTCTATTAGGCAGCTTCTGTACCTAATAAAGTAACCTATGTTCACTGTAGCCTATCCACTTTAAGGTTTGATGAGTTGTGCGTTCAGAAATGCTCTTCTGCACACCACTGTTGTAACGCGAGGTTATTTGAGTTACAGTCGCCTTCCTGTCAGCTTGAACCAGTATGGCTATTCTCCGCTGAACTATCTCATTAACAAAGAGTTTTCATCCACAGAACTGAATTTTTTTTTTTTTTTTGGTTTTTGCACCATTCTCTGTAAACTTTAGAGACTGTTGTTTTGAAAATCTCAGGAGATCAGCAGCTTCTGAGATAATAAAAATACCCCATCCGGCACCAACAATCATTCAACGGTGAAAATCATTTAGATCACATTTTTGCCCCTTTCTGGTGTTTGGTCTGAACAACTGAACCTCTTGACCATGTCTGCATGCTTTTATGCACTGAGTTGCTGCCACATGATTGGCTGATTAGATATTTGCATTAATATCTAGATGTACAGGTGTACCTAATAAAATGGCCATCAAGTGTAGTACTTAACTGATGACTTGTACATACTCAGTGGTTCTATCCAGTTGCTCTGTGTGTAAAAGCTATAGCACAAACTGTTGAATACATTAACAAAGAGTGCTACCACAGGAAAGCCAGTAATCAAAGACCCCCAACATCCAGGCCATACCCCCTTCTTGCTACCACATGAGCAAGAGGTACAGAAGCTTTAGGTCCCAGCCACCGGGTGCAGGAACACTTATTACACTACAACTATCAGGCTCCTGAACTGGCATGGATGTCTTCAATCACCGCTAACACCAGAAACTGCAGATGTTGGAAATACAAAGAAATGCACACAAAATGCTGGAGGAACTCAGTAAGTCTGGAGGCATCTATGGAAATGAATAAAACAGTCAATGTTTTGGGCCAAGACTCTTCTTCAGGACTGAAATGGAAGGGGGAAGATGACAGAATTAAAAAGTGGGGGGGAGGGGAAGGATATTAGCTAGAAGATGACAGGTGAAGCCAAGTGGGCAGGAAAGGTAAAGGGCTGGAGGGGAAGGAATCTGATGGGAGAGGAGAGTGAACCTTGGGAGAAAGGGAAGGACGAGGGAACCGAGGGGAAAGTGATAGGCAGGTGAGGAGAGGTAAAAGACCAGAGTGGGGAATAGAAGAGGGGAGGGGGAAGGGGAGGGAAAAACTTCTAACAGAAGGAGAAATCTATATTCATGCCATCAGGTTGGAGGCTGCATAGGCAGAATACAAAATGTTTCTCCTCCACCCTGAGGGAGCCTCATCACCACTATTCTGAACTCATTCTACAACCCACAGACAGACTTTCAATGACTCTTTACAACTCATGTTCCCAATATTATTTTTATTTGCCCAATATGTAAGTTTTTTCATAAATTCTAACGTATTTCTTTTTTCCCTATGAATGTCTGCAAGAAAATGAATCTCAAGGTAATACATGGTAATATATATGGTAATATTTTGATATTAAATTTACTTTGAATTCTGTTTGTTTGTTGGCTCATTGGCCACAAAGGTTTGTGCACAGCTCATTAACTTCTCAGTTTCTCTGGCCCCAGTATTGTTAAGGATACAGACTCCAATTACAAAGCAACAGCACCCATTTGCACAATAGTGTTAATAAGTGAAGAGAGCTTGCATTTAAGGGTGCCCACTGGTCAAGGTAAGCAATTTGGGCCAAATGACCTGTTTCTATACTGCATTATTCAAGTAGAGTTTATTGGCATACGCACAAGTACAGTGAGACAGGGTTACAATGAAAAACCTTGCTGCAGCATCACAGGCGTGTACAACACACAGAACACAAGCTATTCATAAATTATAACAGTGAAACAAAAGAAAAAAGTTCTATGCACAGTTGTCAATTATGAGTAACACCACACCTTTCGAGCAGGACCTGACATAAGTCACTGCACAGAAAATGTTGTCTTCTTCCAAGTTTCTGAAGTTTTGTCTTCACCCCTTCCCGGAAAAGTTGCTGAACCCTGCACTCCCTTATAATAAACCTACTTTGCTGAATCCATTCCAGACAAGGTAACAGGGATGAAACCTGGCTCTGAAGTGACATTCAATTCCATGGAACTCAATGCATTTTCCACTCTTGTATTCTGAAGCATGGGCTTATACTATATAACTAATTTTCTACATAACTGTACATGGGGGTTCGAGCTAGCACTCAGGGGACACACACAAAATGCTGAAGGAACTCAGCAGATCAGGCAGTATCCATGGAAATGAATAAGCCGTTGACATTTTTGGCTGAGACCCTTCATCAGGACCAGAGTCCGGGCTGTTGACCCAGAGACATGACAACTGGGGAACTGAAATTCAACTACTTAAATAAATCCAGAAGAAAAAACTGTCATCAGTATTAGTGCCCATAAAACAGCAAGATTATTGAGAAAGCACATCTGCTACCTTTATGCCTTTAAAGAAAAAGATTCTGCTACTTTTACTTGTAACTCTCTGATACACTAATGTAGTTAACTCTTTGCTGTCTCCTCAATTCAGAAACAATAGGTAAATACAATAAATATTACCATCCTATTTTTCTGTAAATAATAAAATATAGTTCCAAAGCTTCTGTTTCATGCAAAAAAAGAAGAACAAAAAAACATTGAACTAAAACACAATAATTTCCCTACCTTCCACTTACTTGGAGCCTGGTGAGAAACCTCCTGCATCCCACATGTTCTGGTCCTCAATGACTGATGGCCAATGGACCGCCTGTAAAACCAGCGTCTGCACTAGTCACTGCCTTGAATCTATTTATTTGAGCCTTTTTGCATGTAAGACAAATAAAGTTACTCGGATCTCAGAAGCAGAGTTGACCCAATAATTCCCAGAGCTTTGGTAATGTCCATAAACTACTGGATGTCTAAAGTCCAATTTCTCACAGTTGGTGATGAAGACCATCCCTTTACCATGTAACTCCCTGCTCATGTCCAAGACTGTTTTTTTCTTCAGCTTTATAGTGTATGAGCTCTCTGTGAAAGCATAGTTTAGTTCAAAGAAAATCTCCAGAATGCAGTCTCCAGTGAGTGTTTTAAAGGTCTGATTGGATGTCAAAACTTTCTGTATTGTCAGGACAGACTGTGGGTTCACCGGGTATCAGTATCTGTGTGAGGTACATTGGTACCTCACAGTGCACTCAGGATGATTTAGTGTATAATTCATGTTCAAGTTATGTTTTTTGTCTGACTGTTGTGCATCTTGATGATATACATTTGTGACGCTGCTGGAATTAAATTTTTCATTCCGTGCATGTACAAACGTTTGTACACTTGTGACCATAATATGATAAGTTTTTATCTGCAATTTGAGAAGGATAAGGGCAGATCGGAGGTGTCAGTGTTGCAGTTGAACAAAGGAGACTATGGAGCCATGAGGGAGGAGCTGGCCAAAGTTAACTGGACGGATATCCTAGCAGAAAAGACAGTGGAACAGCAATGGCAGGTATTCTTGGGAATAATGCACAAGGTGCAAAATCAGTTCATCCCCTGGAGAAGGAAGGATTCAAAGGGGGGAAAGGGGCCACAGTGGTTAACAAAGGAAGTCAGAGATTGCATAGCATTAAAAAAAAAAGGAAGTATGACAGAGCTAAGGTGAGTGGGAGGACAGATGATTGGGAAATTTTTAAGGAACAACAGAACTTAACTAAAAAGGCAATACGGGGAGAAAAAATGAGGTACGAACGCAAGCTAGCCAGGAATATAAAGGAGGATAGCAAAAGCTTTTTTAGGTATGTGAAGAGAAAGAAGATAGTTAAGAACAATGTTGGGCCCTTGAAGAATGAATTGGGTGAAATTGTTATGGGGAAACAAAGAAATGGCAGAAGAATTGAATAAGTACTTTAGATCTGTCTTTACTAGGGAAGACACAAGCAATCTCCCAGATGTATGGATGGGCCAAGGACATAGGGTAACAGAGGAAATGAAACAGATTGACATTAGGAAGGAAACGGTGATGAGTAGACTGATGGGACTAAAGGCTGACAAATCCCCAGGTCCAGATGGTCTGCATCCTAGGGTACTAAAGGAGGTGGCTCTGGAAATTGCGGATGCATTGGTAATCATTTTCCAATGTTCCTTAGATTCAGGATCAGTTCCTGAGGATTGGAGAATGGCTAATGTTATCCCACTTTTTAAGAAAGGAGGGAGGGAGAAAACAGAGAATTATCGTCCTGTCAGCCTAACATCAGTAGTGGGGAAGATGCTAGAGTCCATTATTAAAGATGAAATAGTGGCATATCTAGATAGCAGTGATAGGATTGGGCCGAGCCAGCACGGATTTACCAAGGGCAAATCATACTTGACTAATCTATTGGAGTTTTTCAAGGATGTAACCAGGAAGTTAGACAAGGGAGATCCAGTGGATGTAGTGTACCTCAATTTTCAGAAGGCATTTGATAAGGTCCCACATAGGAGCTTGGTGGGTAAAATCAGAGCTCATGGCATTGGGGAGAAGATATTGACATGGATAGAAAACTGGTTGACAGATAGAAAGCAAAGGGTAACGGTGAATGGGTGTTCCTCGGAATGGCAGGTGGTGACTAGTGGGGTGCCACAGGCCTCGGTATTGGGACCACAGCTGTTTACAATTTACATCAACGATTTAGATGAAGGCATTGAGAATAACATCAGCAAGTTTGCTGATGATACTAAGCTGGGTGGCAGTGTGACATGTGATGAGGATGTTAGGAGAATTCAGGGTGACTTGGATAGGCTGAGTGAGTGGGCAGATACTTGGCAGATGACGTTTAATGTAAATAAGTGTGAGGTTGTCCACTTTGGGAGTGAGAACAGGAAGGCAGATTATTATCTGAACAGTGTAGAGTTAGGTAAGGGAGAAATACAAAGAGATCTAGGAGTCCTTGTTCATCAGTCACTGAAGGTGAATGAGCAAGTGCAGCGGGCAGTGAAGAAGGCTAATGGAATGTTGGCCTTTATTACAAAGGGAATTGAATACAAGAGCAAGGAAATCCTTTTGCATTTGTACAGGGCCCTGGTGAGTCCACACCTGGAGTATTGTGTACAGTTTTGGTCTCCAGGGTTAAGGAAGGACATCCTGGCTGTAGAGTAAGTGCAGCATAGATGCACAAGGTTAATTCCTGGGATGTCCGGACTGTCTTACGCAGAGAGGTTAGAGAGACTGGGCTTGTACATGCTGGAATTAAGGAGATTGGGAGGGGATCTGATTGAAACATATAAGATTATTAAGGGATTGGACAAGATAGAGGCAGGAAATATGTTCCAGATGCTGGGAGAGTCCAGTACCAGAGGGCAATGTTTGAGAATAAGGGGTAGGTCATTTAGGACAGAGTTAAGAAAAAACTTCTTCTCCCAGAGAGTTGTGGGGGTATGGAATGCACTGCCTTGGAAGGCAGTGGAGGCCAATTCTCTGGATGCTTTCAAGAAGGAGCTAGATAGGTATCTTATGGATAGGGGAATCAAGGGATATGGGGACAAGGCAGGAACCGGGTATTGATAGTAGATGATCAGCCATGATCTCAGAATGGCGGTGCAGGCTCAAAGGGCCGAATGGTCTACTTCTGCACCTATTGTCTATTGTCTATTGTTTGTACTTTCGCATATGGCAGTAAACGTGACCTTGACTTTGAAATGAAAACTCTGGTAGAATCAGTGCTAAAAGGGATCATTATAGCATTGTGTATATAGGGAAATGTGTTTCTGACAGCACTGCTGGGCAACACACATAAAATGCTGGAGGGACTCAGTAAGTCAAGCAGCATCTAAGGAGGAGAATAAACAGTCAGTTTTTTGGGTCAGGGCTCATCATCATAAGACCATAAGATATAGGAGCAGAAGTAGGCCATTCGGCCCATCGAATCTGCTCCGCCATTCAATCATGGGCTGATCCAATTCTTCCAGTCATCCTCAGTCCCCTGCCTTCTCCCCATACCCGGTGAGGCCCTGGCTAATCAAGAACCTATCTATCGCTGCCTTAAATTCAGGACCAGAAAGAAAGAAGGCAGAAGCCAGAATTTGAGGATGTAGGTGAATGTATTGCCAGAGGTTTATCCATGGTTTCAAGCACCACAGCCAATGGCCAGCATCATGATTCTTACAATAGAGAAACCTCCAGGTAGTGGTGAAGCTGAGAATGCAGCTTCCATCACACCCAAGAAGAGGTGGCAGGAGAGAGTATAGGATCCGGGTTCTCTCTCAATACGTGCAGCAAATGCTACCAGTCTCCAACGATGCCTACACTCACTGTGCCAGCCCAGGGCCCACATAGAGTCATAGAGCTCTGCAGCACAGAAACAGGCTATTCAGCCCATCTACTCCATGCTTTCTTCCTAGTCCTATCATCTGCACTTGGGCCATAGGCCTCCGAACCTGTCCCATCCATGTGCCTATCCAAACTTCGCTTAAGTGGTACAATTGATCCCGCAAATACCACTTCCACTGGCAGCTCATCTGGCTACTCCCCTAACTCTGTTCCAATCTTCGCCAGTCCACACAAGCAGCCTTTGGACAGTGCCTCAGTGGTTCACTCCACTCCATGCCATTTGGGAATGGGATCATGTTTCATTGCTGTAGGAGGTCAATGGAGGGAGAATTTTCTCACCAGATGCCTGGATGAACAGCGTGCAGCCTGTGTGTACAAGTGTAGGTACCTCGGCAGCAAGAAGCACCCGCTCCCGGGCTGTCCTCAGCCTCCAGGGTACCAAGATGCTTCTAAAAGAGTATCATCTTGATCACATCTCTCCTGTGGAGAGATATGACACTGGGCAAGCATTTATAAACATCACCATTTGCCAAGCCTTCTTGGAAGTGTTACGTATCCCGTAACTGGATCACTTACCAGCAAAGATAGAGAGGTCCGTGAAGTCTGATGGCACTATTTTTTAGAAGTTTTTATTTATAAAGGGGCACAAAAATAAGGTTAATACAAACATTCAGATAACATACGTCGTCAATACTCAATCTAAAGCGCAGGTATATTAATAATCAATAAGAAATAAGCTCTATCGTTGTCTAGGGGTAATATATATTGTCCAATGTAAAAAGTCTCTCGAGGTCACTGCAGTTCCACCAGCTGCCGTCTTTTGGGTGTCGCGGTGGTGCACTTTGTTGGAGAGAGAGAGAGATAGGTATAGAAGGGAACAGTTACCCGGCGGGTTTTTCCAACCTTTATGAGTTCGATCTGTTGGAGTCTCATTGGGGAATGGCCGCTCACTTGTGGCCTCTCCTGTAGCTAAAGCCGTTCTTCCGTGGTGAGGTCGCCAATCCCAGGCAAGGAAAAGATGCACACGAACCCCCCCACCGGCTGTCGCTATTAAACGCTGTCACAGGATTTCTAGCGTGTCTTCTGGTGCGTCTGGGGGGCCGTCTTTACAACCCCTCTTTTATCTGAACTCACGGGGTCTCAGATGTCAATCAGGTTGGGATGATGCAATCTCTCTCCGTCTCTCCACCCACGTTGCCCTGAGGGTATACACGTAGTACAGTTCCCAATTCACAAAGGTGTCTCCACGAGACAATGACCACAGTCGCCAGCTTTTGCCTCGCCGTGAAACGAGGGACACCGTACGTATCTTTCTCTTCTCTTGGGTCATTGACCCCCCCCTTCACTAGGGCTCTTGCGATTCTCACAAAGGAGGGGGCTGGGATCATAACAGATGACACTGACAGCAGGATCTCCTCCACCACTCTGAAGGGCAAGAGGAAGCAAGGTACAAGGAAAAACCAAAATCCCAAAAGCACCTACCACCAGGCTCTAGGACAGCCTCTATCTTGCTGTTATCAGACTCTTCAATGGACCTTTTGTATGATAAGACAGACTCTTAACCTTATAGTCCACCTCGTTATGATATTGTACATTGTTTACTTGGACTGCACTTTTTTGGTAGTTTTAAACTTAATTCTGCATTGTTAATGGTTTACCCTATTCTAGCTCAGCTCACTGTGTAATGATTTGATCTGTATAAACAGAATACGAGCTTCTCACTGTATAAGTGACAATAATAAACCAATACCAATATGTTGGGACGTTGATGCTGCTGGACTAGCTGGGGGTCACTCCGGAGGGGGGAGTCAATGTTCACAGCAGAAAGGTCATGCCAGAGGCAAGGGGGTCAGAGACCGCTCAGTGAGCTATCAACGGGAATGGTTGAGTGGGGCTGTTGATCCTTGTGTTGTTGTAAAGCCTGCCCTTGCACCAATTTTCAGGATTGTTCGTCGCAACCCCAGTGATGCATTGATCTTTAAGTTTTACAGAGAAATTGGCTCATGAAAAAGCAGCCTCAAGGCACTATGTAATGATTTGATCTGATGAACTTTGTGCAAGACAAGCTTTTCATCATATGACAATAATAGACAATACCAATTGCAACTCACATGCTGTTCTGATTTGGACAAGTATTAGCTAGTCTTTCTATATCACTGAGTTAAAATTGTGGAAAAAATATGAAATGACATGGTTACAAAGGGGTTAATGATTAAACTTCACATCCTAGCTAGAGAGCCACCAACTCTATCAAACACCTATAACCACCTGACTGTATTGAGTCTTGTGTGATTAGGGTTGAGAATGTTTTTTTTGTCATTGTCTTTGCCTGTCTCTAACTGACCTCTGTGACCCAGCACATAGGTCATGGAAAATTGCTGAACAAGACGAAACAGCGTAAGAAAGACCTTTAAGAAAGAGGGTTGAGTGAGGTCTGGTTAAGAGCATGGCACCTTTTCTTAAATGTCTCCCTTGCTAGCAAGATAATAAAAGGCGTTTGCTGTTAACAGTCAATATGCTCAAGTTAAATTACAGCAAAATCCTGGCACGTCCTCCCAGCAGCATTGTGGGAGCACTTGCACCAGATGGCTACAGTGGCTCAGTGTCACATTCACAAGGACAATTTAATCAGAATCTGATTTACCATCTCTGACATGTGTCGTGAAATTTGTTGTTCTGTGGCAGCAAAACATAAAAATTACTACAAGTTACAATAATGCCTTGCATCATTACTGTAAAAAATTACTATCAGTTACAATAAATTTGAAGAACTGCCGTAGGTTTTTTTTTACAGCTGACATCTGAAGATATAGTTGAAGCCTGGCTCAGAATCAGAGTCAGAAACAGGTTTATTATCCCTGACATATGTTGTGAAATTTGTTCTTTTCATGGCAACTGTTCAAAATCTCTAAGTTATGATAAATAAAGTCCAAAAAAGGTATAGAGAAGTAGTGTTCATGGGATCATGGACTTTTCAGGAATCTGATGTCAGAGGGGAAGAAGCTGCTCCTAAAACACCAAGTGTGGCTCTTCGGGCTTCTATATGTTTTCCCCAATGGCAATAATGGTGAAAGAGAATATAAAACCACCTTAATTGCTCTGGCCATATGCTAAGAACAAATTATTAATTGTAATTTATTGTTAATTGGTACCTTTGCACAGTAGGATGCAATTCTTCAAATGCTATAGAGTCATAGAATCACATAGAAGAGAAAGAAGACCTTCAGCCTTGATTTACACCAGGGGTCCATGGACCCCTTGCTTAATGGTATTGGCCCCTGGCATAGGAAAGTTTTGAACCTCCTGATTTACATTAATCCCATTTTATTTCCCCGCATTCCTATGAACTTCCCCCCACACCCCTCCTTCTCTAGATGATATCCACCCACCTAGAAACTCAGGACAATTTGCCTACCAACCTGGTAGTATCTGGGATATGACAGGAAACTGGTGCACCCAAAGGAAACTTTTGCAGTCTCAGGGAGATCAAGAAAATGTTAACCAGATATCACCAAAGGTGAGGATTGAACTGGATACTGGAGATGCAAGTCAGTAACTAGCTGTGCAAATTGAGCAAATGAGTACCCTTTATACACACATCCAATATATAGACACTTTACTTATGAGCACCCATAATATTCTTAAATTCAAAAGTCCATACATACACCTGTTCCTACAAATGGCTCTACTAGTTTTCTGTCCCTCACTCCATTTTCAGTCATTGTTCTTTATATTCGGTCTCATGTCATTGAAGTCATTCATTGCAACACTTTGAAGATGTGATTACCACATAGTGAGTTTTGTATACTTTCTGATTTATCGACAAAGACTTATTAGGGACACCAGTGAAAATGAAATCTTTTCATTGTCCTGAAACAAGCTGTTGTCTTTATGCAGTTCCTTATTTGAGAATCAGCACTCAGCCAAACTGGGAAAATATCATTACAGTCTCCAGAGATGGAAACCATTGGTCACAATCAAAATCTGCAGCAACACAGGAGGAGCTGGAGGAACTCAGCAAGTCAGGCAGCATCTGTGGAGAATGAACAGTCAATATTTTGGGTCGAGACCCTTCATCAGGACTGGAACGGAGGGGGACAGAAGTCGGAATATAAAAGGTAGGGAAAGGTTTCCCCACCTTCTTCCCTTTATTCCATACTCCACTGACCCCTCCCCTCAGATTACTCCTTCTTTAGCCCTTTGCCTCTTCTACCTATCACCTCCTAGCTTCTCACATTATCCCCTTTCATTCCCTATCTCCACCCACCTATCTTCACTCCTCACCTACTTGTGCTCCTCCCCCTTCTCCTAATTTTTTATTCTGGTTCTGCCCCCTTCCTTTTTAGTTCTGATGAAGGGTCTTGGCCCAAAATGTCAACTGTTCATATCCCTACTGAGTTCCTCCAGTGTTTCATGTAAATTGTGGGAGGTTTTGTAACTATCATTCAATAAATGATTCGGGTGAGAGATTGATAGACATATGAGGAGTGGGAATAATATATGGATCTGGGAAACTAATATTACTTCAGCATTGGAATAAGAGAGAGCTACAGCTTGCTGTGGGAAAGAGAGAAAGATTCAAGATTGAAAGTTATTGATTGTCATTTAGTGTAAAGGAAAACAAAATGATTATTAACCAGCTCCACTGCAGCAATAAAAAGAGACAATAAGCATAAAGAACTCAATAAAAAAAGCAACAAAAAAAATCCTATAATTAATAGATGAAAAGTCTTGGCTCAAAACGTCAACTGTTCATTTCCCTATTGAGTTCCTTCAGCAAAAGCAATCCTATGAAACACAATGTACTTCTATCTACATAGACTGGTGGTCTGTACAGAAAGTGATGCTAGGTGATGTGTATGTAATGGTGATGGGGGTGGCTGTGAGGGTCAATGGGTGGAGATGCTGATCAGCCTTGGGGGAAGAAATTGCTTTTGAGTCTGACAGTTCTGGCATTGATGTTGCTTAGCCTCTTCCCTGATGGGAGTGGACAACACAGTCCATGAGCAGCACGGGTGGGACCCTTTATGATATGGCTGGCCTTTTTCAGGCACCTTTCTTGATGGCAGGTAGGCCATTGCTGGTGATGCGTTGGGCAGTTTTAACCACTGTTGTAGAGAAATCCTGTCCACAGCAGCGCAGTTACTGTACCACACAGTGATGCAGTGTGTTAGGGTGCCTGGAAATGAAACACATCTCTTCAAAGTCAGACTGCTGTTTGATCAAGTAGTTTCAATTGAGATACGTGTGAAAACGGAAACCATTGAAGGAAGCGAGTTGCGGGGAGTTTCATTTTGGAGCAGCGAGCGAAATCCGTGCGACGGAGGAGCGAGTCTCGTTGCGCGTGGACTTCACCTGGGCCAATTAACAGGAGAAAGGTGTGGGCGTTGTGACCGTGGACAGGGTTAGATTGGGGAACTCAGTCTTTGCCTCGAGTGGCTTCAACAAGAAAAGGCGGAGGCAAAGGTGAGTTTCGAATAACTTACTCTTTATTATTGCACGGGTAGAGCATCGAAAATGGAATGCAGGACCAGCGGGGTGCTCCTCTTGCGTGATGTAGGAAGTTAGGGAGACTGGAACAGGACCTGGGGCCGGATGACCCACGGGTTATTCGGGGGGAATGAGGTGTTGATACACAGGAGCTTCAGGGAGACATTCACACCTAAGTTGCAGGAGGAAGGTAGCTGGGTGACTATCAGGAGAGGGAAAGGTATCACACCGACAGCGGGGGTCGTCCGCCTCAATAGCAAGTAGACCGCTTTGGGTACTGTTGGATGGGACAGAGGAAAGCTACAGCGACTGGGTCTCTGACGCTGACTCCAAAGGGAAGGGGAACTAACTGGAGATTCTGTGGACCTGACTCCCCGGTGGCATGTTGCCTTCCAGGTGCCAGGGTCAGGGCTGTCTCAGACTGACTGCATGGCATCCTTAAGGGGGAGGGCGTGCACCCAGAAGCCGTGGTCATATTGGTACCAACGACATAGCTAGGAAAAGTGATGAGGTCTGGAAGAGAAAATATAGAGAGCTAGGAAAGCAGGACCTCAATGATAGTAATCTGGGTATAGCCTGCCTGTGCCACGCACCACTGAAGAAACGAACAGGATGATATAGCCAAAGAATGTGTGGCTGGAGAACTGCTGCGGGGGGCAGCGTCTCAGATTTGTGGACCATTGGGATCTCTTCTGGAGAAGGTATGACAAGTACAAAAGGGACAGGTTACTCCTGAACTGGAGAGGAACCAACGTGTTTACCAGCAGGTCTGCTAAAGCTGCTAGGAAGAGTTTAAACAAGTTTGGCAGGGGGGTGGGAAGCAGAGTGATAGGTCAGAGGAGATCAGTGTAAAGGTAGATACAATGTGTAGAAAGATCGTGAGGACGAACCAGCAGTGGAAAGGGCATATATACGCAGTCAGTTGAATGGATTGAAATGGGTTCTAATACAAAAATATCAGGAACATAAGGATGGATCGATCTTGGAGCTACGATGTTAAGTTCATTACAGAGATCTGGCTGTCACAAGAGCAGGAATGGCTGCAGGATGTTCCAGGGTTTAGATGTTTCAACAAGGATGGGGATGGAGATAAAAGAGGTGGAGAGTAGCATTGTATATCACAACTGCAGAAGGGGAAAATGTTGGGGAGGGATTATCTATTGAGTTAGTATGGAAGGAAGCCAGAAACAGGAAGGGAGCAATCATTCTATTGGAAGTAATCTGTAGTTCCTCAACAGCAACAGGGGCACTGAGGAGCAAATCAGGAGGCAGCTTTTGGAAAGATGCAAAGATAACAGGATTGGTGTCACGGGTGATTTCAACTTCACTGACATTGATTGGTACCTCCTTAGTACAAGGTGGAGCGGAATTTGTTAGGTGTATCCAGGGAAAATTCCTCACACAATATGTAGAGAGGCCATGTTGGAAATGTATTAGCCAATGAACCTGGTCAAGTGACAGATCTCTCAGTGGGTGAACATTTCAAAGACAGTGACCACAACTCCTTCACCTATAGCATAGCCTTGAACAAGGATAGGAATAGAATGTGATGCACCATCAATAACTCACGCCGAGACTTAGGAAGTGAGATATCGGCTTTTATTGACTGAAGAACAACACTACATCCTGGGGAAAATGAGGGAGAGCAGCAGGCCACAGTCGCCTTTATACAGGGGTCTGTGGGAGGAGCCACAGGGGCAGTCAGCAGGGTCTTGGGAGGAGCCACAGGAGCAGTCAGACAGGTATATCTAGTTCACCACAGAATGGAAACATATTTAATTGGGGGAAAGAAAATGATGCTATTAGACAGGAACTTGGGAGTGTAAATTGGGAACAGATGTTCTCAGAGAAATGCAGAATGGAAATGTGGAGGTTGTTTGGGGAGCACTTGCATGGGAATATAGAACAGAGGACAGTACAGCACCAGAAAAGCCAATTGACCCACAATGTTGTACCAGTCTTAATGCCAAATGATACTAAATGTCCTCCTTTGTGTAGGACTCATATCCCTCCATTTCCTTCACATTCATGTGTCTACCTAAAAGCCTCTTAAACACCACCAAACTGCTTACTTCCACCACCACACCGGTAACCTATTCCAGATACCTACTGCTCACAGTGTAAAATACTTGCCCCTCACAGTGTTTTTAAATGCCCCATCCCATGCTTTATACTTAAAAACATGTCTTTGTGTTTGACATTTCTACAATGAGGAAAACAATTCTGACTGTCTACCCTATCTATGCCTCTGATCATTTTAAAAATACTCTTCCTCCAACACTCTTAATGAGAACCCCAAGTTTGTCTAAACTTCTCTTTTATCTCATACCCTCCGATCCAGCCAGCATCCTGGTCAGACCTTCTCTGCACATTTTCCACAGTCTCTACATCCATCCTATAACAGGGGTAAGCAGAGCGACACACAATAATCCAAGTGCAGTCTGACCAAAGTTTATTTAAATATCTCCTCAACCCTACAAATCTGGATGGACCTCCAGCTACAATATGCATTGCAGCCAATAGCCAAAGTAGGTCAGGTAAGGGGATATTAAAAAAAACATTAAAAGTTGAGGATGAGAATTCTTCTTGCACATTCCAAACATGTTTGAGATGAGTTAGGAAGCAAGGCACAAAACACACAGTAAATAGGGAGTTAAAAATTTCACTCTCAATTATGCCTGTTAGATGATTTAAAGTAAAACTGTGGTATGTTGAACGTGTCAGAATCCCATAGATAAAGAAGATTATTGCAAATTAATCTTTTAGTGGTGAGAACAAAAGGAATGTTAAATCAGACAGGACACCTTAAACTTCTTTGATCCTTAACATTTGTTCTAAACTTCTGAACACGTTCTAGTTTGCTCATCTAAAAGACACCTTCCAACTCAGTTTTACCTTAAGAAGCCCATAATACACTTTATAGTATTGCATATGCACAGTTTAATTTTTAATGGACAGGAGAAGTCCTAAACTCAAGAAAATACGCAGATGCTAGAAATCTTGAGAAAAACACATAAAATGCTGGAGGAACTCAACAGGTCAGGCAGCATCTATCAAGGGAAATAAACAGTCAATATTTATTGCTCTTCATAGGTGCTGCATGACATGCTGAGTTCCTCCGGCATCTTGTGTGTATTAAATAAAGTCCCCTGTAGTCGAGTGAGTGCTAGAGATCCCAGTGCATTCTTTCCAATAACCCCAGTGTCTTGCCTTATTTACTTCTGAATCAACAACACGGAAAGTAGATTATCTGGTCATTATTTCACTGTGGTTACTGAGAATTCAAGAATGTCTAAATCTGCAGCCACTTTTCCTTCACTGCAATAGTGATGTGTTTCAAAAGTACTTAAAGGTTTTCGAGTGTGTTTCAGGGAGGAGAGTGGCTGCCATCCAATGTTATGAATGTAATACCTAAAAGCAAGTTTCTTCTTCTATTTCTTAACTGCATGTTAAAACAGATTCAGATTTGTCGCATGTACATCAATATACACTGTGAAGTGTATCGTTTGCTTTAACAACCAACACACCCAAGGATGTGTCGTCACACATTCTGGCGCCAAAATGGCATGCCCGCAATGCTTGGCATAACACCGCAGAACACAACAGTATGGAGCACAGCAAGCACCAAAACAATGGCAACAAAGCAAGGCCCTTTCCTCTCTCCCACCCACCCACACAAACAGACAATCGTTCAACTTCAGGACCAGCTTCAGAATTGGCCACCAGTTTTCACTCCCCAGGCTACAGCTTCCGGACTTGCAAGGAGTAATGTATTTTTTTTAAAAGCCCGCAGATGCTGGAAATCTGAAATAAAAACCAAAAAAATGGGTGAGAGGGACCTTGACAAATGTGAGATCGGTGTAGGACAGACTAATTTGCTGAAGGATGGCGAGGTTAAGAAAGAGGAAGTGTTGGAACTTCTGAAAAACATTAGGATGGATGGGTCAAACAGGATCTACCCCAGGTTACTATAGGAAGCAAGGGAAGAGATTGTTGCACGTTTGGTGATGATTTTTGTGTCCTCACTGGCCACAGGAGTGGTACCAGAAGATCAGAGGATGGCAAATGTTATTCTATTATTCCCTTGCTTAAAAAAGGAAACATGGATAATCCTGGGAATTATAGACTAGTGAGTCTTCCATCAGTGGTGAGCAACCTATTGGGCAGGATTAAAAGAGACAGGATTTATGAGCATTTGGGGAAGCTTAGTCTGATTAGGAATAGTCAGCATGGCTTTGTGAGGGGCAGGTACTGCCTTACAAGCCTGATTGACTTTTTGAGAGTGTGACAAAGCACAGTGATGAAGGTAGAGCAGTGGATGTGGAACTGAGCAAATGGATTTTGGTAAGGATGCCTGTGGTGGGCTCATTCAGAAAGTCAGGAGGCATGGGATCCAGAGAAACCTGGCTGCATGGACTTGGAATTGGCTTGCCCACAAAAGACAAGGTGGTGGTAGATAGAGCATATTCATTACGTAGAGGTTCAGGCCTGGAGGTGTTCTGTAGGAACGCTGCTCTTTGTGATGTTTATAAATTACTTAGATGAGGTAGTGGAAGGGTGGGTTCGTAAGTTTGCAGATGATAAGAAGTTTGGTGGTGTTGTGGATAGTATAGAGGTTGTTGGAGGTTACATCAGGATATAGAGAGGATGTAGAGCTGGGCTGAGAAGTGGAAGAAGGAGTTCAGTCCAGAAGAGTCGGAAGTGATTCACTTTGGAAGGTTGAGCTTGAAAGTCGAATATAGGGTTAATGGCAGGATTCTTTGCAGTGTGAAGGTACACAGGATCTTGGGATCCAAATTCTTTGATCCATCAAAGTTGCTACACAAGTTGAAAGGGTGGTTAAGAGGGCATATGGTGTGTTGATCAAGTTTGCAGATGATATGAAGATAGGTGGAGGGGCAGGTAGTGTTGAGGAAGCAGGGAGGATGCAGAAGGACTTGGACAGATCTTGAGAATGGAATTCAGTGCTGGGAAATGTATGGTCAGGCACTTTGGTAGAAGGAATAAAAGCTTAGATTATTTTCTAAACTGGGAGAAAATTCAAAACTCCGAGTTGCAAAGAGACTTGGAAGTCCCTGTGCCGGATTCCCTAAAGGTTAACTTACAGATTGAGTTGGTGGTGCAGGAGGCAAGTGCAATGTTAGCAGTCATTTCAAGAGGACTGGAATATAGAAACAAGGATGTAGTGCTGAGGCTTTATAAGGCACTGGTGAGAGGCCTCAATGGGGGTATTGTGAACAGTTTTAGGTCCCTTATGTAAGAAAGGACGTGCTGACATTGGAAAGGGTTCAGAGGAGGTTCATGGGAATGATTCCAGGAATGATAGGCTTATCGTATGAGGAGTGATTGATGCCTCTGGGCCTTTACTCGCTGGAATTTTGAAGAATGGGGTTGGGGTGAGGGTGGTATCTCATTTAGATCTATTGAATGATGGAAGGCCTAAATAGAATGGATGTGGAAAGGACATTCCCTATGGTGGAAGAGTCTAGGACCAGAGGGCACAGGCACAGAATAGAGGGACATCCCTTTAGAAAAGAGATGAAGAAGAGTTTCTTTAGCCAGAGGGTGGTGAATCTGTGGAATTCGTTGTCATAGGCAACTATGAAGGCTAAATCATTGGGTGTATTTAAGGCAGAGGCTGACAGGTTCTTGATTAGTCAGGGGAGAAGCCAAGAGGATGGGGATGAGAGAGAAAATGGATCAGCCACAATACAATGATAGAGCAGACCGGATGGGTCGATTGGCCTAGTTCTGCTCCCATCTCTTATGGTCTTAAGGTAAGTGGAACAAGCTGCCAGAGGAAGTGGTTGAGGCAGGGAACATAATCATATTTGGTTAAGTGTATGGTTAGAAAAGGTTTAGAGGAACATGGGCAAAGTGTGGGCAAATGGGACTAGCTTAGATGAGCACCTTGGTCAGCATGAATGAGTTGGACCGAATGGCCGATTTCCATGTTATATCACTCTGTGACTCTGCTTCTGTATTTGACTTCGGAACACCAGCGAAGCGTACCCAAACCTCCCATATGCATCAAGCATCTGACCCATAAGACCATAAGGAGCAGAATTAGACAACTCGGCCCATTAAGTCTGTTCTGCCATTCCATCACGGCCGATTTATTATCTCTCTCAACTTCATTCCTGCCTTCTCCCTATAACCTTTGACACCCTTACTTATCAAGAACCTATCAATCTCTGTTTTAATATACCCAGTGACTCAGCCTCCACAGCTGTGTGTGGCAATGAGTTTCACAGATTCATCACCCTCTGGCTGAAGAAATCTCTGTTCTAAAGGGGCAACTTCCTACCCTGATGCCGTACCCTCTGGTCCTAGACTCCCTCACTATCAGAAACATCCTCTCCATGTCCACTCTATGTAGGTCCACCAGGCTAGAAGTTCGTCAGTGGATCTATCACTGTGTCATCCCAAAATTCATTTTATCCAATGTCAGTGGAACCAGATCTCAGAAGCAGAGAGCACAGTGCAGTTGCCGGTGTACTGTGAACAGATCCAGGCATGAACTCACAAGCAGCTGGTCTTGATACTTTGGAATTGTAAAGAAACTTTGTGTCACATTGCAACATGTCAGCGTCAAAGTAATTAATATTTACTCATTTGAGAGCATTATGAGATAGGGACTTGCCTATGTTTAAAGTGCACAGATAACTCTGAACAAATCAAGGTGTCTGAATTGAGACCGAACTCCAGCCAAATTTACACTCGGTCTGACCTTTAGACCATTATCGCAGTGAGATCATTCCAGATAAAAAGATGAAGGTTAAAAGTCCATCTCAGAGAGAGATTGGAAAGGAGCGGGTGCTCTGGTGTTGAACAGAATATTGCTGCTCGTGGCTTTGCATGCTTTTCACTTCAAAGGTCTCCAGTAACCATGAGAGGAAGGGTGGTAATCGTTCTGTGGCTGGCCCTCACTGTGGCACGCTCTGAGGAGGAAAATAAGACCACTACTGCGCCCCAGGACAACTCAACCACCACTTCAGACTGGGGCATTGGATCCATCCGAGATGGCTTCGAGACCGTCAACGGATACTTCGACTCATTCCTAGAGCTCCTAGGCGGCAGAAATGGAGTGTGTCAGTACAAGTGTCGATATGGTAAGTGCAGAGCTGGGGGGAAAGAGTGAGGAGGGGGTGAAAGGGGATTTCAAAGCAAATAGAACAGGAAACAAAACAGGGAATGGAAATGTACTCACATTAAACACAGTACAGATGTGAGAGGCTGCAGATGCTGGAAATCCTGAGCAAAGTGCATAAAATGCTGTAGGAACTTAGTAAGTCAGGCAGCATCTGGAGGGGAGAGGAATAAACAATCAATGTATCGGGCCGAGACCCTTCACCGGGACTGGAAAGAAACGGGGCAGAAGCCAGATAAACAGTTGGGGGCAGGGGAGGAGTACAAGCTGACAGGTGATAAGTGAGACAGTGCAGACCAAAAGCAAAGCTGCTATTGACCCGAGAGGGCCACAAAATCACTTGTACAGATTCGGAACCGACTCATTTGCAGAGAAGTTAGATAATAATAAATGCCCCCTCTCTCCCCCCCCCCTCCCCCCGTGTGGCCTCTACACACATGCTATGGTTTGGGATTTCTTTTTGTTTACTGTGATTGTTTGATTAATCATTTACCGTCCTCAGGTTAAAGGGTGGAGTGAATGTTTGGGTGGGATGAGTTAAAAAACTAAGTTGAAGAATGTTACAGATCATCCACAAAATGTGGTTTGATAAGACCACTGGACAAGTGTCCTACTGAAGCTGACAGAGACTGCACAAAGGTCTGTGGTGCAGAATATGGATCTATCAGTGGCTTGGGTTTCTATTGCTTACTTTGCTAGTTTGAATGTGCAGGCACTTAAAGCGATGCGTGAGAAAAGGGAAGCTGATTAAGTAACACAGCCACGGTCTCTGTCACACTCCTCCTGTCCCACCTGTGGCGTAGGTTGTGAATTCTGCATTCAAGTCATCAGTCACTGCAAAACTGAGTTGGAAGCAAGCCATCCTCAGCCCCAAGGCTTCCTTAAAAAGAGAACCTTATGGGTGGGTGAGTGGGTGGGTGAGTGAGTGTGTGTGTGTGTGTGTGCGTGTGTGCGTGTGTGCGTGTGTGTGTGTGTGTGTGTGTGTATCAGTTCATAGCCTGTGCAGCAGGGAGATTTGTTTAACATTTAGACACAGTTGTCTGAAATTGTGGTTAGTAGCAACTGTGCCATGTACGGGCTTCTGACATTTACAAGATGACGAAAAACAGCATGACGTAGCCACCAGGTCCCTCAAGGCTGTCCACCTTCCCCATTCAAAATTATCATGGCCGATCTATGCTGGCCTCAACTCCTCCACAGGCCTCAATTCTTTGACCTTACCAAATTTACTTACCTCCTCTTTGAATGTCTCCTCTGATTTCAACTCCACAACCCAACAGGTCGGACAGTTCCTGAGATTCACCTCCCTCTGCGAGAAGTTCTTATGCACCTCTGTTTTAAATAATCATGTGAAACTGCTCTAACTGCATCACAAAATCATGAACAAAATAAAAGAGGGAATTCTTTTAAAAAAAATCACTCAGCATTTCCCATCTCTACAACACTCAACTCCCTGAAATTTCTACCTGAAGTAATCCCAAAATATTACTCATCTTACTCTCCTCCCAATGCTTTGAGCTGCCAAGGCCTTAAGCTCTGGAATCCCTTCCCAAAACTTCTCCTCTATCTCTCCTTCATAAAGAAACCTATTGATTTGATCAGAACCACACTCTCCAACATTCTTGGTATCAGATTCTGTCTGATATAAGGGATCTTGCACAGGGTTATTCCTAAAGATGCAGATGCTGGAAATCCAACACAATACATACAAAACGCAGGAGGAACTCAGCAGGTCAGGCAGCGTCAGTTAGCAGACTTGTCATGAAGGGTCTCAGCCTAAAACGTCAACTATACCCTTTTCCATTGATACTGTCTGGCCTGCTGAATTCCTCCAGCATTTTCTATACCTACAAGCTGTATTAAATGAAGGGATGGTAGAAGGGAAAATATTCTTTGGAAGTTTCTGGGATTTTAGGATTGAGCTACAAACCTGAAAAGATTATTTTGATGTATAACCAGAATAATTCACACTGCTCTCTCTACCCAGGTAAGGCACCTATGCCAAGACCAGACTACAAAACACCTGAGCCGAACGGTTGTAGCTCGAGTTTTCTTGGACTCAAGGTACCAGACACAGTATGTACTGAAAACACAACTTTCATTTTCTATTCATCTTCTTGAAATAACTGTTCATAACTCTGAAATGCTGCATAATTCAATATGGCACCTCAACGCCAACGAGTCAAAAGGCTGTGGATTCACATCTCACTCCTGAGTGTAGAAATATAAACTGACCACCTCCTGAGCAGCACCGAGGGTGTAGGCTTATCAAATTGGCTTATTTGACCTTTTGATGGGTTGTGAAGAACTTTGCTCGCTCACGTGATCATATACAAGATGGCAGAATATAAACACAAGAGATTTTCCAAATGCTGAAAATCTTGAGCAAAACACAAAATGCTGGAGGAACTCTGCATCTATGGAGGGGAGTAAATAGTCGACATGTTGGACTCTTCATTAGGTCTCAGGTCGAAACGTCAACTGTTCATTCCTCCCCATAGATGCTGCCTGACTTGATAAGGTGGACTATTTTAAAGAAGGGTTTGTGTTCTGGCTGAAGCCTCATGCAAACATTACCCCCCAGCAAACAACACTTGAACAGACTAAAGATAAGCTTCAAACAAGAGAAGATCTGCAGATGCTGGAAATCCAAAGCAACACACACTAAATGCTGGAGGAACTCAGCAGGCCAGGCAGCATCTATGGAAAAGAGTAAACAGTGGACGCTTTAGGCCAAGACCCTTACACATCAACTGTTCACTCTTTTCCATAGATGTTGCCTGACCTGTTGAGATCCTCCAGCATTTTGTGTGCGTTGTTCAAGATAATCTTCATTTGTCACATGTACATCAAGGCATTGAAACATACAGTGAACTGTGTTGTTTGTGGCAACGGCCAACACAACCTGAGGATCTGCTGGGGCAGCCCGCCAGTGTTGTCATGCTTCTGGCACCAACGTGGTGTTCCCGTAACTGACTAACCCTAACCTGTCGGAAAGCAGAGCACCCAGAGGAAACCCATGCAGTCTCGGGGAGAACATACAAACTCCTTACAGAGAGTGACAGGAATTGAACCCCTATCACTGGCACTGTAAAGCGTTAAGCTACCTGCTACGCTGTCATACTGTTCCTATTCATTCATCATTACTTTATGTTGGTGGAAATCTACTGCAGGAAATTGGCTCTGCGTTTCCTCGTTGCAGCCACACTTTTAAAAACACCTTGTCAGCTTTAGATACGCCCATGTCTCCTTCCTTTCCATTCCTGATAGAGGGTCTCAGCCCAAAATTTCGACGGTTCATTTCCCTCCATAGATACTGCCCGTCTTGCTGAAATTTTCCAGCATTATGTGTGTGTTTTGCTCAAGATTTTCAACATCTGTGGAATCTCTTGTGTTAGCTGTATATCTCTGCGGGTTTTCTTGTGAGGATCTGTATAAAATGAGGGAACGCTGGAAATGCTCAGGCTGTATCCATGGAGAGAGAAGCAGAGTTAAGGTTCCAAAGAAGGAAAAATGATGAGTTAAGCATGTTTTAAATTGTGGAGAAGGGTAAAGGGAGAACTGAACAAATGGGAATGCCTGTGATAGGGTGGAGACAGAGAGACTGACACAATAATACTGGGAGTATGAGCTGGGAGAAGATGTTGAAGGCTTGTTTGTCACAGCTGAATGAAAGTACAAATTCTTTCTTTTCTAAGATGTGAGAGGTACTGCAGGCACATGTAATATATTATTTTCCCAAATAAAAATCCATCTTTAAAACAGAACATGTGACCAACAAAGTTCTAAGTAAATTTATTATCAAAATATGTATATGTCACCATATAGTACCTTGAGATTCATTTTCTTGCAGACATTTACAGGACAACACACACAAAATGCTGGAGGAACTCAGCAGGTCAGGCAGCATGAATAGATAGTCGACGTTTCAGGCCTAGACCCTTCTTCGGGACTGAGAAGGAAGGGGGAAGTTACCAGAATAAAAATGTGGGGGGGGAGAGAGTGGGGAAGGAAGCTAGCTGGATAAAAAAATATATAATTTATGAAACATTCTATATAAATAATATAAACAAAGAAAACACCAAAAAAAAGACTGGCAAATATCGAATGTGCAAAAGAAGACAAACTGTGCAAACAAAAATATTAATATTGAGAAAATGAGTTGTAAAAGCGTCCTTGAAAGTGAGTCTGTAGGTTATAGAATCAATTCAGAGTTCTGGTGAGTGAAGTTATCTATGCTGATTCGGGAGCGTGATGGTTGTAGGGTAATAACTGTTCCTGAAATGATACAGTCTTGTGATAGTGTCCACTCGTATTTCATTACCAAGATGCAAGTGTTTTATGAATGCTACATTCTACAGAAACAGAGTAGAATTTGGTTCCAGTCTCAAAGGTTGCCCCTCTAAATGTTTTCCTTTTGCTTTCAGCTTGATTTGGGAATCCCAGCCATGACCAAGTGTTGCAATCAGCTTGATCTTTGTTACGACACTTGTGGGGCCAACAAATACCGGTGCGATGCCAAGTTCCGATGGTGCCTCTATGGAATTTGCTCTGACCTCAAGAAAAGTTTGGGTTTCGTGTCTAAGGTTGAAGGTAAATATTTTAACTGAAAATGTATTAGCTGAAGACACTTTGGACACTTGAGACATAAATCTTCCCTGAGAAAATATTACAGATGGAAGCATAGAGCTGGCTTGTTAACTGGAACTCTAGGAAAATACCAGAAATGCACAATGAATCCAAAAGGCATTTGGAAAATTTCATGGACTTCTCTTCCTATTGCAGAATTCCATCTTTTATGTATTTATTCTGTGAATCTGGATAATTTACTAACTTCCTAGTGGGTTGACCATGGAACCATGTCTCATCCCAGAGAACTGAGCACAAAACTCTCAAGTGAGATTTCAAGGAACTGATGCTCTATCTTTTGGATTTGATGTTTAACCCAGTAGCATCAGAAATAAACCCAGTTACACTATGTAGTGCAGTGCATCAAAGAGTCATAGGGAGGTACAGCGCAGAAACAGGCCCTTCAGCCCATCAAGTCTATGCCAACAATCAACCATCCATTTACATTAGTCCTGTATTAATCCCTTTTATTTTATACCTCCTACATTCTCATCAGCTTTGCCCGGACTCTGCCACCCCTCCTGCACAGAGGGCAATTTACAGTGGCCAGTTAACCTACCAACATGCTCATTTTTGGGATGTGGGAGGAAATTGGGACACCTAGAGAAAACCCATGCAGTCACGGGGAGAGCATGCAAACTCCACACAGACAACAACCGAGGTTAGGACTGAACTCAAGTCCCTGGCACTTGTAAGACAGTTTCTCTTCCAGCTGTGCCACTGTGCCATAAAGTTCTGGCCAATATTTACACCTTAACCAACATGTTTCAATAAAACCCGGTTATCTGTCACTATCAATTTCTTTTTATGGGATCTTGCAGAAAACTAGCCTGCCAGTATTCCTATCTGTAAACTGTGACTTCACTTCAAGGGTACATCTTTGGCAGTGAAAAATTTGGGATAGCTCAAAGGGATGAGAAAGATGTGGTATAAATCTAAGGTCTTTCTTTCTTTCTAGCCTGTGAAACAGTAGCAGACACGATGTTCAATGCGGTCTGGACCCTCGGATGCAGGCCTTTCATGAACAGTCAGAGGTCAGCATGTACGTGCGCTGAGGAGGAAAGAGATGAGCTTTGAAGACAATAGCTGCAATAGCGGATGTGCCTGCATTTGTATGTGCAATGTGGCTCTCCCCTCTGTGACTATATGTGGCACATGACTTTCCATGTGCGTTAAGTGGCAAATATCCCTATTGGCACCTGTACGTGCAACACCAGAACTACCTGGTGGCTTATTTATTTCTTGGCCTTTTCATAAAATGATACAGAACATGGTTTGTGACCCATCACATCTTTGGTAACTGAATAATTTAGAATAATTTTCATATCAATTTATGGGAGCTATTTATGCATTTTGACAAAGTATTTTGGAACAGGTTTGGGTGCTTCTTATGATCAACAAAGGATCTTTACTACCAAAATGTTCTTCCCCTTCCAAATATTATTTCGTGTGTTTCTATGTCAAGCAACATCTTTAGGTTAGATAATGGGTGTTCCCTGGTCATTATTTCTACTGCACAGTGGGTGTTCACCCACGTTGTAAGGATACTACCAAGAAGTTGCTGTCAGTCTAATTCTCCCCGGTGATAAGGTTGAGGATGGGTCTTGGTGTATGGGGGAACTTGGGTACAAGTCAACAGTCCACCCACCACACAGGGCAGGGGGTTACTCAAAAATGCTGCATAATCACCCATCCTAGTCCTTTACGTTATTGTAGCCTCCTTATAAGAACAACCTACAATATAGTGCCCTTTAATAAGGTAAGACACCCCAACGCAAGATCAGAATTAGACGCAGTTTGACACTAAGCATCATGAGGGGGTGGACTGAAGCTTGGCCAAAGAGTAGGGATTTTGGGTCCATCTTAAAGGAAAATAAAGAGATGAACTGAGGTAGATCTAGATGTTGAATTAATATAATCAACCCAGAGATGTCAATACTAGACTGAAAACCATGTAGTTATTATTGAGTTGCACAGGAGAGTTAGGTACATGGATTATTCACACACAGCTCTAATCAGCCGACAGAGGACACCATCAACACTTCAACCAAGACAGAAGCTTTCAGACTTCCCTGGTTTTTGGAACCTTCTTGGTACACATGTATCCTGGAACGAACTTGCCCTTTTTCTGTTTACCACCAAGAGCTGTTGTACAGCAAAGTGTTGTCCCGTGGACCTCTAACCTCTAAGAGTGTGGAAGAAGGCTATTCAGCCCAGTACATCCATGCTGACTCAGAGGGCATCTGTCCATATAATCCTATCTCCTGTCCATGGCCTTAAATGTCCAGGAAAATCAAGTGCTGACTAGACTCTACTTCAATGCCTTTAGTAACTCTCATAGTAACTGTCTTCTGCCAGTCACTTAGATAATGCATTCCAGTTGCTCACCACTCTTTGAGAAAAAAGATGCCCTTCTGATCCACTCTTATGTTCTTCAGCTGTAGCTACCTCTAACATGGGGAATAGTTTCTTGCAGTTGACCCTAACTATACCCCTTATAGTTTATATACCTCAGTCATGTCTCCACTTGACCTCCTCCACTCCAGGGAAAACTGACCCCGCCTCTCCGCTCTCCAGTCCTCTGTGAAGTCAGCCTGAAGTATGTCACATGCCATCTGCCACATGAAGATACCAAAAGCAACTTTCCTGCCACAGGTTCCCCAGACAGTGTCCAACACCAGACATCTTCCCCGCTGAGTGCCCAGTTGCCTGGTTACCTTCATTTGCTTTTCCATTATCAGCTGCTCTCTCCCTCGCAAGGGAAGTGTTTCATTTGGTTTTGTAGCACAGAAGTAGCTGCATTTTAATTATTGAACAGCAGGGAAAATCGTTTATGTTGAGAAGGAACAAAATTGGATCAATGTGTTTTTTTCTAAGTAAGTCTTTGAAAATGTGATTGCAGTATGGTGTGACAGGAATAAATATGAAGTGGGGACGCTTATAAAATACTGAAAACATTCTGTGTCACTGCATTTTTACAATTCTCTAGTCCACATCAGCTGAGCGTTGGTGTTTGGAGTGAGTTTTGTGTTTGTGCCTCTGTATGTATGTGTCTAAGTTTATTCATAACTGTGTAACAACACTATTTGTAATAATACTGCCCCCCCACCCACCTCTCTTCTGCTTTGCGCGCATGTCTGCCCTTACCCCCATCCTCCCATAGAAACACCAGAGATAGGATTCTTCTCTTTCTCACCTACCACCACACAAGCCTCAGCATCCAGTACATAATTGTCCGTAATTTCTGCCATCTCCAATAGGATCACACTTTCAAGTACTTCGTTCCCTCCCTACCACTTTCTGCTTTCCGCAGGGATTACTTCCTACACAACGCCCTTGTCCTTTCATCCCTCCCCACTGATCTCCCTCCTGGCACTTACCCTTGCAGGCAGAAGAAATGCCACATCTGCCCCTACACCTCCTCCCTCACTAACATTCAGGGCCCCAAACAGTCCTTCCAGGTGAGGCGACACTTCACTTGTGAGTCCGTTGGGGTCATCTACTCTATCTGGTGTTCCTGTTCTGGCCTCCTGTATTTCAGTGAGACCTGACATAGGTTGGGGAGATTGCTTCATCTAGCACCCTCTCTCTGTCCAAATGGGATCTCCCAGTGGCCACCCATTTCAATTCTACTTACCATTCCGATTCTGACATATCAGTCCATGGCCTCCTCTACCGTCGCAATGAGGCCCACTCAAGTTGGAGGAGCAACACCTTATATTCCAAACCCAAACAAAAGAAAATCTGCAGATGCTGGAAATCCGAGCAACACACACAAAATGCTGGAGGAACTCAACAGGCCAGGCAGCATCTATGGAAAAAAGTACAGTCGACGTTTTGGGCCAAAACCTTATATTCCATCTGGGTAGCCTCCAACCTGATGGCATGAACACTGATTTCTTGAGCTTCCGGTAATTACCTCCCCCCCCCCCCACCCCTCTGTTCTTCACCATTCCCCATTCCCATTCCCCTCTCTCACCTTACCTGCCCATCATCTCCCTCTAGTGCTCCTCCCACTTCCCTTACTTCCAGTCTTCTGTCCTCTCCTATCAGACTCCCCCTCCTCCAGCCCTTTATCTCTTTCACCAATTAACAACCAAGCTCTTTACTTCACCCCGCCCCTCTTCCGGTTTCACCTATCACCTGCAACCTTGTACTTCCTCCTCCCCTCCCCCCCCACCTCCTTCTTCTGACCCCCTTCGTCCATCCTTTCCAGTCTTGATGAAGAGTTTCAGCCTGAAACATCGACTGTTCACTTTTTTCCATAGATGCTGCCTAGCACATTCAGTTCCTCCAGCATTTTGTGTGTGTTGCTTTGTAACTGTGTGACTGTATTTGTGACTGCTGATCTGTAAAGATTGGCTTTATTCCTCACATCTACATTGAAACATGCAATGAAATGCATCGTTTGCATCAAATCAAATTAGTGACAATTGTGCTGGAAGCCCAAAGGTCACCATACATGGGTCACAATCATGTTAAGTGGCACAGCTCACTAACCCTAGCCCAAATGTCTTTGGGATGTGGGAGGAAACTAGAGCACCCAGAGGAAACTGATGTGGTCACAAGGAGAACATACAAACTCCTTACAGGCAGTGGTGGGAATCGAACCCTGATCTTAGACCTGGCGTGCTATGACGCATACCATGCTCCCCATTGACTACCTGTGTTTATGTAAGTGTATCTGTGCCTGCCGATCCCATTGACCACATGTCATTGGTCTAGGACAATTGTGTTGTGCATAAATCACAAGACTAACACCGAAAAAATCATGGTGTGATACACGAATAAAAATATCCTCCAAACTAAAAGATACGTTAAAAGGTTAAAAGATATGTGAAACCATGCTTATGGGGTGAGTGTTGACCTTGGGGAAGGGATTCGAGCAAGGTGATGTTAATTATTGTGTGTAAAAGAAAAAAATGGTGTCGTTATGGAGAGGAATTATTATTTTAATTGTGCAGGTAATAGGGATGTAATATCCTAACTAAGCTAAATAAGAGGCCCTTGTTTGAAAAGTTACCTGGAGGAAGCCCACGCAGTCACGTACAAACTCCTTACAGGCAGTGGCAAGAATTGAACCCCAAGTAGCGATCGCTGGCACTGTAAAGTGATGCACTAACTGCCACGCTGTACATTTGGATCTCGTTGCTGCATGGTTGCATGGAGATGTGTTATAGGAGCAGGACAGATATTCTCAAGGTGATGGTATAGAGTCATGGATCTGAACAGAACAGAAGTTGGCAAATTGAATCCTTGCTGACCATCAAGCACCCATTCACACTAATATTCATCCCATTTTATTTTTCCCACATTCCCACCAATTCCGCATAGATTCTGTGGTGCAGTGGAAGGAAAACAAGCCATTATCGGAGATCTTCTGAAAACAAATAGTTAAGCCTTGCTGCTGAGGCTTATTGAACACTCTTAACAGTACATCTGTAGAACTTTGTTAAGAGTATCCTGACTGGTTGCTCCATGGTCTGGTACGGCAATTTGAATGCGCAGGAATGCAAAAAGCTGCAGAGAGTAGTGGGCTCAGCCCAATAACATCACAGGCACGTCCCCCTCCACCATCAGTAGAACATACAGGTGACACTTCCCCAAGAAAGCAACATCCATCATCTCCTTACATTCCTTCAATTCCTCCAAGATCCAATGGTGCAAGGGAGGGAACAGAAGCCATTACAGGAGATCTTCTGGGTACAAATTAATCAATAAGCCTTGTTTCTGGGTGACCACTGTAAGGGGACAGGAAAGAGAGTTGGTTTAAAGGAAACAGTTTGGAAAGAGTGGCCAGTCAAAACTTTCTGCAGTAGGATGATGAGAGTTGAACCTTTGACAGTACTGCAACAACAAATTTCAGTCCAAATAGATCACGAGAGACAAACGGATTAAAGTAATGAACATCTTTATTAAAATATAATAATTATAGAGGTCTATCATTAAGATACTGTATTCCAAATAGGTTACATTACCATGCAAGCCACTCAGTTATTCTTCTATTACTGTATTATTTTAGTTTGTTAATCAGAAATCAAACCAGATATAGTTCACGAGCAAAAGCACTAATCCATTTTTGCTACTTGTGTGTTAATGCACAAATTTAAAGCTGTTTGGTGGAACATTCTGGATACTGTAAGCTTCGTTACTCAGCATCAATCACTATTGGACCTCCACTGAGGAGATGGTCCCTCAGGTGACTGGAATCATCCATCTCTGCAGATCTACGCATCCGCTTGCGGCAGCCCTGGGAGCACCGTGACTTGGTATCCTGCGCCCCGCACACCAGAACCCGGCAGTGCAGGTACACCTTCTACAGAGGGAGGATAACAATCATCAGTGCATCTCAGGAGAACTTGACAGGTTAACAGAAATCATTGATCAGCGAGGCTGCTGACTGGAAAAATTAAATCGGTTCCCTAACTTCCCAGGATCATGGAGTGCAGAGGTGTGACAATGGCCATTCAACCCATCAAGTGGACAGCCAGAGATTTTTTCCAAGGGCGGATACAAAGGGGCATCATTTTAAGGTGATTGGAGGAAGGATCTTTTCCCCCCACACAATGAGTGGTGAGTGCGTGGAACGGGCGCTGGTAGAAACAAATATATTAGGCGCATTGAAGAATGGAGGGCAATGTGTGAGAGAAGGGTTATGTTGATCTTAGAGTGGGTTAAAAGGCTGGCATAGCATTGTACAAAACAGAAGGTAAACTGAGCAAATGCAAATCAAAACAAATGATACATTGTATAACTAAATAGATAGAATAGATGGGTAAATAGAGAAAGAGAGAGAGAGAGAGAGAAGAACAGTGAGAAGGATAGAGAGACAGAAAGAGAAAGGGAGAGAAAAAGAGAGAAAGAAAGAAGAAAGAAAAGGAGAAAGAGAAGGAGGTTGACTTGTAGAGTCTTAAAATTGAGTTCATAGATTGGGAAAACTGTTCAGTGTTGTGGTGAGTGAAGATGTCTGCACTGGTTCAGGAGCCTGATGGTTGAAGGGTAATAATGTAATTCGGCCAAGAAATCTCTGTCCATGTGTCCACCCCCTTGAAGTAAGTGTCAGAGCTGAACCAACGAAAGGCACAAACCAGGTCATAACTCCAAACAGATTGGTAAATTGGTTTATCATTGTCACATGCATCAAGTTACAGTGAAAAGCTTTGTATTGCATGCTAACAATAAAGATGATTTCATAACATCAGTGCTTTGAGGTAGGGCAAGGGAAAAAATAACAATGCAGAATAATGTGTCACAATTACAGAGAAAGTGCAGTTCAGGCAGGTAATAAAGTGCAAGGCCATGACGAGCTAGATTGAGGTCAATCATACATTCAATAGATTTATAACATCAGAATAAAAGCTGTCTTTGAGCCTGGTGATAAGAGTTTTCAGGCTTTTCCTATCCTCTGTCTGAATGACTATTATGGGTGAGCTCTTTTGATAATGTTGGCTGCTTTACTAAGGCAGCAAGATGTACAGACAAGGCTGCATGAGGGGGTGGCTGGTTTCTGTGATGTGCCGAGCTGTGTTCACAACTTGGAGCAGACTCCAAATGCAATCTAGATCCCATCACAATCTAAATCACAATTCACATAACCCCAGCTGCAGTTCTGAAACGAAATATGTTAGTCAAACGACAGTATATTACCTCTTACTTGAAGGCAGTTGGACAGTCACAGTCTCTACACTTTCCAGCAATGATTGGTGAGTGTCAGAGAGTTCACGTGCTTTGACTGAATAGACGGTGTAATAGCTATCATCTGACCACATATGCTGCATCTTGAACCTTTGCACTTCCTGGGGGGATATTCTTACCTTATTATCTCTTCCCACAAACTTAAAGACAGGGACATAGAAATGTTTTGCAAGATGGTCTTTGGCCGTCTCCTGCTTGACAGTATCATCATTGATGCAGCTGTGAAAACAAAAATAAGGCAACTATTTGGACCCCGTTTATCAGAATAAATGCAACTCTTTTTAAGTGTCACAGTCAGACTCACAATCCCTGCTGCTAAACTGGTTACAGAGGTGTTATCTTAACAGATGGTGTATAGCTTATAGAATGTCTAGTTGGGTTAGAATGGACTTTAGTGGGAAAATACACTCAATGGCCCCTTTAATAGGTACAACTATGTAATGCTTGTTAATGCACATATTTAATCAGCCAATCATATGGCAGCAATTCAATGCATAAAAGCATGCAGACTTGGTCAAGAAGTTCATTTGTTCAGATCAAATATCAGAATGGGGGAAGAAATGCGATCCAAGTGATTTTGGCCATGGAATTATTGTTGGTACCAGACAGGATGGCTTGAGTATCTCAGAAACTGCTGATTTCCTGTGATTTTCATGTCCATCAGATCCTAGAGTTTACGGAGACTGGTGTCATTAAAAAAAATCCAGTGAGCAGAGAGTTCTGCTGGTGAAAACACCTTGTTAATGAGAAATATAACCACACGTTACAACAGTGGTGTGCAGAAGACTACCTCAGAATGCGCAACATGTCAAACCTTGAAGTGGATGGACTACAGCAGTAGAAAACCACATCGGGTTCCACTCCTGTAGCTAATAAAGTGGCCACGAGTGTACACAGAGCTGATATTTTATACGTACAGAGAATAGCTGTAGCATTCGTGTTGGGGATAGTAAAATACCTATCAAAAATAATTATTTTTCAGAAATGAAGTACATTGCTCTGTTCATCCAAGAGAACAGGGCAATGAAGAGAATGAAAGGAAATGGTCACATTTTGGGCAAACATCAAGTTTTACCAAAAGAAGCATCCTTTTTAGCTGGCACCGATTTTAAGCACACCACCCAGCTGCTGATCTAATGAAATGAAAGGTTCAGACATCATAAAAGCTTGGAAAAATAATCTTCTAACTTGGTTTCTGTCATTGTTCATT